>NC_080853.1:32342808-32645838 GCF_030435755.1 Ochotona princeps | reverse complement strand
TGCTGCGGGTTCTGATCCTGCAGGGCTGAGCTGACCCTGAGCAGCCCTGGCTGGTGCTGATGTTGATTCATAGACAGCTCTGAGCAGTGCAGACTGAGGCTGTACCAGCAGTCACAGGGAGCCCCGTTGGGAAGCTTTGTCACGAGCCCAGCTCAGTAGTGATGGGGATTTTGTCCGGGATGATGGAGTAGAGGTAGAGGGGCAGGGAGAGAATCCTGATTGATTTTAAAGAGGAGATAGGCTCGAAGGCTGGAAACCCACTGTGGGAGCACAGTTCCCCACTGTCCCGGCGGGGCATGAAGCCCTTACTCTCATTGGCTGACTCTGAGCCTGGCACTCTCTTGGCTAGATCATGCCAGTGCGCCTCACATTTCAGTGTGCATGAGAAGCACTTCAGTGCTTTCTGAAATCCCTGCCCCACTGGGCAAGGCTCAGCCTGAGAAGTTGCATTTCCAGAAGCTTCAAGAATCTGCTGATAACATGGCTCATAGACTTCCCATTCAAAAATTAGATTACATCATCAAGGCCCTCTGTTCTCATTCCTGCTAAGCTTCCCGGCCATCTGTCTAGCATCCTACATGAAAATCTACAGTCTGCTGAGATGTCACTAATGTCAGCAGACACTCAAACCCCCAGGCTCTGAGCCCCTCCTCCTTCAGTGGCCAATCTCTTCCCTGAAGACTGTAAGGCCCACCTCTGAATCCTAGAAAAGGCCTGCCTGCTGCTGTCAAACTTGCAGGTTTCCCCACATCCCACCTGCGGGCTGCTCCCTGCAGTTGACCCCTGGCTGACCACCAGGGGCTTCCTCTTCGGTCCCCTAGGAAGGGGCTGTTCCCATACCTCAGCAGCCATTCTGCTGAGCCTCGAGGAAGTGTCAGGCACCAATGGGGTGACTCTAAACAACAGAAATAGATTCTCTGGTAGTTCTATGGACTAGGCATGCAAACTCAAAGCTCCAGATGGGCCATGCTCTCAGGGAAGGGTCTCTCTCTGTGGCTGCCAGTGGTCCCGTGCCATCCCTCAGCTTGTCAACGCAGCACTGTGGTCTCTGTCATCCTGTGAGCCTCCCTGCAGGGGAACAGTTGGGTCCAAGGTTCTCTTATCCACTAAGGGCAACAGACATGAGGTTAAGGTACCACTGTTACCTCACCTCAATGATGAGTGAAGAATTAGAAATGTCTAGAATCAGATTTCACATTGTGAAGGGACTTTGGAACATTGCATACGTATGAGCTGTCTTGAGACTGAGAGCCGTGGATAAGCGTAAATTCATTTATTTATGTCTCATAGACAGCCAAACACATAGCCTGAAGGCAGTCGCCTCTTACATTTTTAGTGTACCTGAGTTCTCACTTAGTCCCGTTGCCGTCATCTCACCATTGTCACTGTTGTGTGAGTGCTCACTAGATTCAAAAGCTGTAGTGTTTAAGCTTTGGATAGTCAGATTAGGGGAGCTCAACCTACGCTCCATGTGCATCAACCCAGTTTCCAAGTAGAATCACAGGCTGAGGTTCCAGGCAAGGTGTGAATCTTGAGGGGAGGAAAAATGGATTCAGTCAAGCACTTACACCAAGCTGTGAGATGCACTATCTCACGTATTTCCCCCAGCAGAACTGAAGCAGGTGCGTGCGTTACTCACACTGGACAAGGAAGATATGAGTCCCAGTGTAGCTGTGTGCCCCAGCCCACTGCACCCGCAGTGCCTGAGGCGGGTGGTGCTGCCGCAGGGTGCTACGAGGACTCCAGCGGTGTCCTTTAACAGTAGGTCTAGAGCCTACATGTTTAGCGACACCTGCCAGCTTCCTGGGAGCGTTCTCTGTGGTCCGTCAGAAGATGCAGCCTGACCTCTCTGCCTCATTGATTGCCTCTACACTGCACATGGTCCTGTGCAACACCAGGACCAAACACATGTACTCATCTCTAATCTCAGAGGCTATGAAGTGATTCCTCTGTGTTTAGACTACTGAACGTTTCTAGAACATTCTTTATGGGCTCCTTGTAGGAACTGAATGACAGTGATTCATGTTTTGTAAATTAAGCTCTCTAAGCAATATTATTGTTTTTTACATAAAAATTCATTCATTAGGGAAATGGAAATGAAAGTAATTCTATGAAATTTTGGTGTTTAAATTTGTAAAACCCTTCTTAATTTTTTAAAGATTTATTTTATTTTTATTGGAAAGTCAGATACACAGAGAGGAGGAGAGACCGAGAGGAACATCTTCTAATCTGTTGATTCACTCCCCAACTGGCCACAAAGGCTGGAGTTGAGCTGATCTGAAGCTAGGAACCAGAAGCTTCTTCTGGGTCTCCCACATGGGTGCAGGGTCCCAAGGCTGTAGGCTGCCCTTGACTGCTTTCCCAGGTCACAAGCAGGGAGCTGGATCAAAAGTGGATCAGCTGGGACATGAACTAGTGTCCATATAGGATCCCGGTGCATGCAAGGCAAATATTTAGCTACTAGGCTACTGCACCAGGCCCACCCTTTACATTTTTTAAATCCTTTTTAAATTTTGTTTACTGAACACGAAGAAAACTTTATGCAAGCCATTGTTCTAAAATCTTTGTAAGTTATCAACTCACATCAATCCTAAAAATAAAACATTACTTGTAGTATTAAAAAGTGTATCATTTTCAAAAGCAAAAATATCTTCTAGTTCTGATGCAACGTACATTTAGTGTTTTAATGAACAATGTCATCACACAGGTAAGAGAAGCCTTTTAAAATCATTACTTTCTATAGACACTGTATACAAGTTACTCTTACCAGACAGTGAATTTTTCCTAAGTTGACTAACAAATGGAGAAAATATACTAACAGTTTCAGAGATCTTCCCGGCCATCGGGAGTCACGTGGAGAGGTAGTCGTGTGGTCATTCCAAGCTTTGTTTGGAAGCGTCGTCATTGGCTTTCTTATCAAAGAGTCTCCAAGGGCTTGACTTGCCATACTTGCCTCTGAGAAATAAAATTTGATTCCATAACTGTGTATTTTATAAATCACTCAAGTTCTGAGAGCATGCAAGCTCCCTGTCAGGGAGCCAAAACTACGATAGGTCACTTGAGGTACTTAAGCTTGCGACAAAAAGGAATTAAAATGTTTACTTTGGTATGAATTGTTTGGAAGTTAGGCATGGTTTGTTTCCAAGGCACATTTTTATAAACTTTCTGTAGGCCCCGCTACTATATTCCTTGGTTGGCTTCCTTGCTGAAGAATCTTATCTTAACGCCAGGTTACCAAAGGAAATGAGGTGCAGGTCAAAGATCATGTATGTCATATGATTTTTGTTAAAAGATTTATTTATTTTTAGTGCAAAGTCGGATATACAGAGAGTAAGATCTTCCGTCTGTTGATTCATTCCACAAGCAGCCGCAATGGTCTGAGCTGCGACGATTTGAAGTCAGCAGCCAGCAGCCTCTTGCGGGTCTCCCATGCGTGTGCAGGGTCCCAAGGCTTTGGGCCATCCGTGACTGTTTTCCCAGGACACAGGCAGGGAGCTGGATGGGAAGTGGGGCTCCCAGAAATAGAACTGGTGCCCATGTGGGATCCCAGCACATGCAAGGCAAGGACTTTCGCTGCTAGGCTACCGTGCCGGGCCCTATGTCATATGATTTAACATGTGCCAACTTGATAACATCATCAAAGCCAGCAGGTTCTAAACAGCAGTGAAATCATCATTTCTTAAAGCAGAGTAGCCTTTGGAGCCTTCTAGATATAACTGGTGACTACCCCAAGGAGGGAGGAGAAGTGGGGGCTAAACCCATGAACATTTTCCTGAAGGTACACAACCAGTTCAAGCAGAGTTTGATCTAGAACATCTCCTAAGTTTCTATTGTTGTGACAGGTCTGCCTCCATTTTGTTTATTTGCTTACTTACATGTCAGACTCTGCGGACTTTTGATGAAATATCAAAGTAGCATCACAGAATTTCGTGCATGTAAAAATCTTAGGAAAGGAGAAGACACATAGGATACACACAGATGACCTGGATCCCAGCTGTTCAGGCCGTGCCTCCAGTGCTGGCACAGGCAGTAACATGTTGTTACTGAGCCCTTGACTTGCAGCCTGTTGATTCAGAGAGCGGTTCATAGCGGAGCACAAAGTCTATTCCAGATCTCTCAAACTTTATTTTAAAAGAAGAGGAAAATAAGGTGTTGATCTTCTATATGCCCTTGATTTTAATTGCATGTTGAAGTCATAATATTTGGGATGTATTAGGTTAAGTAAGAGGTTAATAAAATTAATCTCTCTTTTTAAAATTTTTTATCTGTTTTCATTATATTTCAAAGATATGAAAGAAGAAGGAGGGAGAAAAAGGAGGAGGAGGGGAGAAAGAGAGAGAGAGGAGGGGGGAGATAGAAGGAGCTCTTCTCCCCAGTGGTTCTCTCCCCAGATGCCCTCTGGGTCCAGGCTTGTGCCAGTCTGCCTGGCATTCTGACCTAGGCTCCCATGTAATGGGCAAGGACCCAAGCACTTGAGCCATTGTGCCTCTCAGGGCATGAATCTGTAGCAACCTGGATTTGAAGCAGAGTAGCCGAAATGCAAGCATGTTCTCCGACATGGCGGCAGCTGTCCCAAGTGTCCCAGCTTAACAGCTGTGCCAAGAGTCTGCACCTGTACTTACTTCTTAAGGAGGCTACTGAGCATTCTAGATGACATATGTGGAAAAAAATCACATACACAGCTCATATCGTGTTTCCACTGGCAGAATCCAATGTTTAATGCCATTTCAAATGCCCTTGCATACTGAGTTCAGCCCTTCATTTCTGAGAAAAGGAAATGGAGGTCTCACCATTCTTAGCCAACTGAAGGAAGCCTGCCTTTCTTCCAGGGAGACATTTTCACAGCATTAAATCACCACAGAATTTATGTCATGGATCTCAGATGAGCGACATTCACAACAGGGGAAACCCAGCCTTCAGCTCTGGTTTTAAAGAAAGTCGAGAAACGTTGTTCACATGGTTGCTTTTAAAATAATGTCCCTCCAGAAAAAGACATAAAAGCCACAAAGTGTGTAGCATCTGAACACCTGTTAGAAGAAACCTATCTTCAAGTTGCAAAGATATTGAGGCCTAGCAAGGCCTGTCTCTTGCTCCCCCCTTGGTTATTTGGTGAAACCCTGATGCTACTTCATGCTAACAAATGGCATCACACCAGTGGATCATTTTCTTACTTCAGCGTCCTTTACCTCAACTGGGCTTTCCACAGACTAAAGAATAACTCACCCATAACTAGTTTGTCCAGCCATGGCATGCAGTGGTTAAGAGCAAAGGTTTCGGCTTGCTTTTTTTCTTGTCCTCGATGACTGTGCTTGGGCAAGCTACACTCCTGTGGCCCATTGACGCTTCCCTGGTTCGATGGGTACAGTGAGCCTGTTATGCCCAATGTAAACTGGACATGGCCACACCCATGTGTCAGGTGGCCCTGCGTGTGCCTGGCTCATGGCGAATGATCAAATAACGTGAGCGGCCACCACTTTCGTGTCTGCGAGGGATGGAAGAAACACGTTTATTCTGGCTGTGCTGAATTCTCCGTGTCGCAGGTGCTTAAGAGTAATTCAGCCTCGTGAATGAGATATTCTGGGTACATGGGAATGGGCCCTAAGTACAAATACAAAACTTACTCATGTTTCATTTATGCATGATGTGCATAGCCCAGAGGCACTTTTACACTGTATTTGCAGTGCACCTGCATTTTGGCTGTTGCTACACGAGGCCAGAGGGGGACTTTCTGCTTGTGTTACCGTAGCAGTGCTTACACTGGTCCAGACCTTGGAGCATCCCAGATAAGGATTTTGGGATTCACAAGGCCGTTCCTATCTCTGTAAATCCATGAGCCTTACAGAGATTTTATTTTCACTTGGCATCACACATTTTTTTCAAGATTTAATTTGTTTTTATTAGAAAGTCAGATACACAGAGAGGAAGAGAGACAGAGAGGAAGATCTTCTGTTCACTGATTCACTCCCCAATGTCCAGAACTGAGCCAATGCAAAGCCAGGAGCCAGGAGCCTCCCCGAGGTCTCCCATGCAGGTGCAGGATCCCGAAGCATTGGGCCATCTTCGACTGCTTTCCCAGGCCACAGGCAGAGAGCTGGATGGGACATGGGGCTGCTAGGACATGAACTGGCACCCAGATGGGATCCTGGCACATACAAGGTGAGGACTTTAGCTGCTAGGCTAGCACACTGGGCCCCCATTAAAAAAAAAAAAACTTTTTAGAGAACTCTGCATCCTTTATTTGACAAAAGAAGACTGTAAGTCCAGCGCCAATGAACTGCTTTTCGTCATGTAAAGCCGTTCCTGCTGACCCAATTCAAAGCAGTGGGAAGTCAGCAGATTCCAAGTGCATTCCTCTACTTACGGCCTCCGCAGCAGGGAGGAACGGCACATGGAGTCCAGTCTATTGGGTGTTGCAAGTGCTGGCTTGGCCTCCTTTCTCCAGAGCTCCAGGTACTGAAGAGAGTATTCATGCAGTCACACTCATTCCCTTGCTACGGCTTCCTGCCAGAGATAATACAAGTTCAGAATGTTAGGGATTCGCACTGTGAGTCAGTGATAACTGCTTCCATATCTGCGTAATACCCTAAGAACAACAAGAACACCATCCTACTTGGATGAAGCAATCAGTAAATATTTTAGAGTGAACTAAGCCATTTTTCTCTACCCTTATAACTGAAGCATTTTGAGGAGACTGACATTTGAGAAGGATGCAATGAATGTTATGCAACCCTCAGCTATTAGGTGTCACTGCTGTTAAAAATGCCATTAAGAAAGCAAAATGAAAGGTTGGTGCCATGGTGTGGTAAGTCAAGCCTCTGCCTACAGTGCCAGTATGCCAGGTGGACACTGGTTGTGGTCCCAGCCGCCCCACTTCTGATCCAGCTCCCTGCTTCTAACCTTGGAAAAATGGAGGATGGTGTAAGTCCTTGGGGTGCTGCACCTCCATGGCAGAACCGAAAGAAGCTTCTGGCCCCTGGCTTTGGATCAGCTCAGCTCCAGCCATAGTGGCCATTTGGAGAGTGAAGCAGCAGATGGAAGTGCGTGCGCGCTCTCTCTCTCTGCTCCTCTCTGTACACCTGCCTTTTGAATGAAAATAAAATCTTAATGTACACTCCATATGCAAACTTCCTCAGCTTTCCCCTAAAGTATCAACTGATAATAGGGATGTTTTAAACAAGGGAACATCAGGGAATGAGAATGGCATTACACATGCCATATTAGAAAAAAAAAATTAAGGAAGCAAGTGCTTAAGAGGTTAGGGCACCTGCCTGTCATATCTGAATGCCTGGGCTCAGTTCCAGCTGGGGCTGTTGACTGCAGCTTCTTGCAAGACAGTCTCGGGTAGGTAGCGATAATGGTTCAAGGAACTGGGTTCCTGCCATCCTCGTGGGAGGCCTAGATTGAGCTCTGGGCTGTTAGGTTGCACCTCAGCCCTGCCCTGGCCGATGCAGGCATTTGAGGAGTGAACCAGCAGAGGAAACGCCTCTCTGTCTTGCCACCTCTCTCTCTCTCTAGTTCTCATTCCTATGCTGTCTTTTCCCAAAGGGGCGTTGTCATGTTACCAGTCCTACCATCACCATACCATCATTAGTCCTCTTCCCCATCCCTCCCGGGGACACTGAGCCACACAACGGTCCACCGCAAGCCGCTTACCAAAATATTTATTGTAAGCACAGGACCCTACCGAGGAGGCGTTCTGTTGAATCACCTTCCTGACACCTTGCTACCACCTGCAAGTTTTCTGAGTCCAAATGTGTCTTTGCAGATCGGAACCGAGCAGCCCTGATCATGGCTCATCGGCGATTGAGCAAGACCTCGCTGCCCTGGATGCAGAAATGAACCAAAAGTTAATAGACTTGAAGGACAGACAGCAGCAGCAACTGCTTAACCTCCGGCAAGAACAGTATTACAGTGAGAAGTACCAGAAGCGGGAACACATTAAACTGGTAAGGCCTCTGCCATGATTTATACCTGTGCGTCTAGAGCCCTCTTTTCTAGAGAAAAACAGCATGCGCTTGGATAACTCAAAAGAGAGAAGGGCAGGTGTGAAAGTCACCAACCTGGGGGCTTGCTTAGGACACACCGTGTCTACCACACTAACATTTAAAGCCCCTGCTATTTTAGCACAGTGTCTCCATGAGTTGACACTGTAATGTTTTGGTTTTTGTACTATCAGTATGTTTTATCACTAACCTTTGGAAGAACTTTAAAAAGTTGTAATTTGCTCTCCTACATTTATAAGAATATCTGAATATGAAATGTTGTCTTTGCACTTCCACGTGCCATCCTCTCTGTAAATGGGGGTTCTGTACCCCAGAATGTGTTCACAAGAATGGTGTGTTCTCCAATGTGTCAATTCCATAACACATAGGGGACTCAATAGCTTTTTGAAGACAGGTGACTATTGTAATTCCACAATAAAGCAGCTGTGAAAACAAGCGTATGCCAAAACCAAAACAAATGAATAATTTTGGTGGGCATTAAAGAGGTAAAGGGAATGGAGTTTGTGTGACCTGTATCCATTTCCATGTGGAGAGAATCCTGAGGCTGTTCCTGGTGGTGGGGCTGGACATCAGTAGAGTTCACTGTCACTGGGGAATGGGTGGTTCAGCATTCTGTGATGGTGCTATGGGAGTGAGTAGGTGAAACGCAGCATGAAGTGCTGTCAGATTCCATAGGGTCAGGTCTCCTCAAGCTGAACAGATCGTTAAGATCAATGTCAAGTTCCCAAAGGGCTGGTGTGAACTGTGCTTCGGAGCTCAGGCACCACTGGATGACTAACCTAAGCCTAGAGATTGGCTTTCAGTTAGGGTCACCTTGTTTCTGCATTACGGGGGCAAGATTGGAGCAGTAGCAGGATGTTTAGGAAGGGATCTGCTTTTGGTTTAAGGAGGGAATGAGCTTGACATGCTTGGAGAAGGTCAAAGTGAATGTTAATGGGAGACAATGGCTTAGAGACCCAGCTGCCACCACCAAATTAGGAAGGATGGCTTGTAAGCTGTTGTCAGTCTTGTCATTTATGATGGTGTTGATACTGTACACAAGCTTGTTCTAAAACTACTGGCAAATTCCCCGCCAACAAAGACTCAGGAGCACTTCCTGCAAGTGTCTGATATCCAAATTGGTTAGAAATGTTATTTATCAGGCCAGGCATGATAGCTTAGTGGTAAAAGTCCTTGCATCCACCGGGATCCCATATGGGCACCGTTTCTAATTCCAGCAGCCCCACTTCCCATCCAGCTCCCTCCTTGTAGCCTGGGAAAGCAGTCGAGGACGCCCCAAAGCCTTGGGACCCTGCACCCACGTGGGAGACCTGGAAGAAGCTCCTGGCTTCAGCCTTCAGCTCAGCTCTGACCGTTGTGGCCACTTAGGAGTCAGCAGATGGAAGATCTTCCTCTCTGTCTCTCCTTCTCTCAGTATATCTGACTTTTACAAAAAAAAAAATCTTAAAAAAGAAATATTATGTGTCTTTAATTCCACTGCTTTATTTCTGACAAAGATGTTAGTATTGCCGTATATAAAAATAAGGACCATTTGTTATTTTTTTTAAGCAAACTGCCTTTTCATCAATGCCGCCTTTTTCTGCTGTCTTCTCGTGACCCAGTGCTGCACTGTTATTGCTATCATTAGGAGGTTCAGTCAGCTGGAGACTGTTGAATATTCTTATGAAATCACTCATTCATCCAAATTATTGAAGGCCCACTGTGCTTCACATCCTTGCGGAGGGATTGGTGTGCCCCAGACTAGCTTGTGGTTCCCCTCTTCAGAGAGCAGGTTGGTAAAGTCAGACTGCCTTCCTCGTACTTTCTATCAGTTCTGTGCCATAACAAATACCCCAAGCTGTATCAGCATCAAACACAGGCGTCTCCGTGGCTCATGATTCTGTGTCAGCAGTTTGTACTTGACTTCACCGGAAAATTCTAGTAGGCTTGAACGGCTCACCCGGAGGTTGGTTGGATCTATGTTCTAACCGGTCTCCTACTTGTCCCACGCAGCCGACTCTCCTGAGCTAGTTCAGGTGGAATGTGCGGGATGTCTTCGGAAGTTTAGTGACTTCTTTCTCATTATTTTGTCATAAAGCCTGCCCAAACTAAGTGTTAGGGAAATAAACTCTACCTCTTGTGTAAACGGCATCAGTTGAAAATGCAAAGATTGTGCACACGGGAACATTGTATAAGTGGGACAATTTTTCCAGGATTTCTTCATGACCCTGCTAGTTTGGAAGTGACACACAGTTAAAATAATACATGGAAGCTTAATAGCACCAGAACATCATCATTGTCCTTACGAAGGAAAGTTTGAACGGAATTTAGGATAAGGAGACATGACGTGCATTTTTATTTATATATACTTTTAATGCTACAGCTACTGTGGGAAACAATTCAGCTTTTTGTTTGTTTGTTTGAAGATTTTAAAATTTTTATTGGACAGGCAGATTTACAGAGAGAAAGAGATACAAAGATAAAGGACCCCTGTCTGCTGGTTCACTCCCTAAGTAGCCACATAGCAGGAACTAAGCTGATCCGAAGCAAGGAGCCAGGAGCTCTTCTGGGTCTCCCACATGGGTGCAGGGTCCCAAGGCTTTGAGCCATCCTCTTCTGCTACAAGCAGGGAGCTGGATGGGAAGTGGAGCATCTGGGATGCGAACTGATGCCCATATGGGATCCTGGCACTTACAAGGCAAGGGTTTAACACTACTGAGCCATTGTGCCTGTCCCAAACTTGCATTTTATTTTTTTTTGTAGTCTAATGCTTTAAATTAATTAATTAAGTAATTTTTAATGTAAAATTCTCCCTTTAATTGGACTCAAATCCAGTTGCCAGACTTCAGTGTGGGCTGCACCTCTGTTCTTTTTTTTTTTTTTTTTATGTTGCATAATGTGACACAGTTTCATAGACTCTGGGATTCCCCCAAGCCTTCCCCATGCTCTCCCCACATGGTGGATTCCTCCACCATGTTGTTGTATTACAGATCAAATTACAGACTTGCATTTTAGTTATACAATTTTAACCAAGTTAGTTCACCTCCTTGAATGGATTGTTATTTATAAAACAAAAAATCTGAATGTTTTTAAAGACTCTCTCATAATGCAGTGCTAGTCTCCCTTAAAGTATGCAGCTGATCCAACTCTCAGTTGTATTAATTAATAAAGGATTTTACTGTAAAAACAACTGACTTTTGCAACACTGGTTTCATAGTCTTAATTTTTTTTTATGGTAATAATTGCTGAATAGGAAAGATTAGGAGGAAAATGTCAGGAATGACTTTAACTTGCATCAGTGTAAAGAAACTGGGGAAGAGAAAGCTTCGGTGGCAGAATCCATAGTTGGATCATCTAGCCTGTGCCCTCTGGAAGTGCCACATCAATGGCATGGCATTTGGTGAGGCTTGGCAGGATGATGTGTTCTGCATTCAGGACAAGAGGCATTCATCTTCGTCGCAAGTATTTCTCACTCCAGCTTCCAAAATCACTCTTGCCCACTCTAGATTGATGATGCCGGTGAGGTTGGAAAGCACCAGGCAGCTCATGTGTCTAACAATTATAGTCAGGGCTCGCTTTGTCTTCATCGGACAACCTCCACTTGTAATGTGGTCCCATCATCCTTATCTGGGTGGGAAGGACTATTTACTTAGATTGTTATTAACTGATGTGATCCTCACATTTTAGCATTAGGCAGTCATATCTTAAAACGCTAGTGATTTTAATGTTTTTGATTGGTTCAATCAGACATTTAATTGGATCAGCTCTATTGTCTCTTTTAATCGAGGAATTTATAATTGTATCGTTTTTGCTATTCTACACCTATTCCTCCGTGTTTAAATTCTTTTTCCGGGTTTATTTGAGAAGCAGACACACAGCAATCTTCCATCTTCTGTTTCCTTTCCTTCATGGCTGCAACAGTTAGATCTAGGTCAGCCAGCACCCTGGAGCTGGGGAGTTCCATGCCAGTGTCCCCCTGTGGATGGTAGGGAGCCAGCCCCTTGAAGTGGCACTGCTGCTTCGCAGGGAGCACATTGGCAGGGAGCTAGAGTCCAGAGCAGAGCTGAAGCGGAAATGCTGGGCCTGCACCATGAGATGCGGGATGCTAAGTGACAGCCTTCCCACTGCGCCAAGTGCTGGGCCTGCACCTGCTTTTCAATAGCCCTGACAAATACCTTCGCTGGTATTCTTACTTACAAAAACCTAATTCCCTGGTCTGCTATAAATTCTTCCTTAACGCTGTCTCAGTAAGCCACTGCAATGATGCTGATTTCCTCATAAAAAGAAACACATAGGCCTGCCTATTCCTATTTATCATGTTTAGTGGGTCTTAAAGCGTTATTGAACTCTAAAAACTGACCTAGAGCCATTATTTAGCAATTTGTCAAAATAATTTTAGGGATAATTAAGTCATCATAGTTTTTCTATGACTTTCTGAGATGATGGCGTAGCCCAAGCCCTGAAAACAGCTCACGCAGAAACAAGACACTCCAGCCTGACAAAGCGAAACTTCCATGCCGCAGCTCCCTTGTTCCAACCTCCTAAGTAAAAACAAGGAATTTTTTTCTCTCTTTTTCTGAAAATTATTTATATTTTTCATTAATTACATTGCATTAATTACATTGCAGTTTCATAGGCTCTGGGATTCCCCCAACTCCTCCCCGTGCCCTCCCCCCTTGGTGGATTCCTCCACCTGTTGCTGTATTACATTTCAAATTCAGTCAAGATTCTTTCATTGCAGCATATACCAAGCATAGAGTCCAGCATCTTCTTGTCCAGATACATTCAATGGTTTCTTGGGGAGACCATCTCTGGTCTGAAGGCAGAGCTGGCAGAATATCATCCCAATCAATTTAAAGCCACAACAACAATTTACAACATTATGAATTATTTGACATGGTAGTGAGTAATCAATATGTTAAAAAATGCAAGTTCTTAACCACATCCTGTGACTACTTCATTGACATTTCAACTTAGTTTATACACAACCAGCTCCTATACACCTTAAAAAGGCTATAGGGTACTACTCAGCTGTCTCATGTCTATTTTCATTTTAGTATTTAGCAGTTTATAGTGTTGAAGCATAATTTTGCTGACTTGGCAGATTTTAGGATAGTCAAAACTGGCTTATAAGTCTAACAAGGCATATGTCAACAACTGAGGTGCAGAACAGTTTTAGGAGGGGTGTGCAGAGAAATCTTCAATACTTTATTCAGTAACTAATCTTTGTGTCCTAAGTAAGGTATGTGTGAATCCACTCTGAGCGAAAAACAAAGAATTTAAATCTCTCTCACACTGTCTCCCTTTGTCTTCTGTAACTCTGACTTACAAAACAGTAGCTTTGGGCCTGGCGGCGTGGCCTAGCGGCTAAAGTCCTCGCCTTGAAAGCCCCGGGATCCCATGTGGGCGCCGGTTCTAATCCCGGCAGCTCCACTTCCCATCCAGCTCCCTGCTTGTGGCCTGGGAAAGCAGTCGAGGATGGCCCAAAGCCTTGGGACCCTGCACCCGCATGGTAGACCTGGAGGAGGCTCCTGGTTCCTGGTTTTGGATCAGTTCAGTTGTGGCTGTTGCAGTCACTTGGGGAGAGAACCTACAGACAGAAGATCTTAACTCTCTGTCTCTCCTCCTCTCTAAAATCTGACTTTCAAAGAAAAATAAGTCTTAAAAAAGCTTGTATTGAAGGTGGTTAAGAACTTGCATTTACTTTTAACATATTGGTTACTCATTACTATGTCAATTAATTCCATAATGATGTAAATCTTTGCTGATGGTATGTTGGAGCTTTTAATTGACTGGGATGATACTCTGCTGGCTCTGCCTTCAGACCAGAGAGGGTATACCTAAGAAGCCGTTGAACTTGACTGGACAATAAGATGCTGGACTCTATGTTTGGTATATGCTTGCAATGGGTGAATCTCAACTGAACTTGAACTGTGGTTATGCAACAAGGTGGAGGAATCCACCATGGTGGGAGGGTTTGGGGAGGGTGGGGAGAACCCAAGTACCTATGAAACTTTGTCACATAATACAATGTAATTAATGAATTAAAAAAATAAATAAAAAGAATGAAATACAAAAAAAGCTTGTATTTTGGAGCACTTCAGAATACAGGATTTTTCTTTATTATTATTATTAGAAATGTTTGACTTGTATCTGGCATGTTATATTTGCTCAGTAAAATTCATTGAGTGAATAAATGAATACTTCTCTGTTTCAAGGGCCAAGACACACCTAAGTAAACATCCACCTTGATTTTAAGTTAATAATGTGTTCAGTCTGTATATCACTACTTACTCGAAATATATTACACATTAATTCAATGCAGAAGAAAAGTTAACTACTTAGAGTGAAAACCGTAGATGAGATGCTTTGCCCAGCTGACAAGGAAACATCTTTGCAGATGCGCATGGAAAGGGAAGTGTGTTGTGTCTGCAGTGTAACTGTTTTATGATCACTTCTATCCCCAGCTTCCAGTTTTTGTCCTTAGAAGAGATGACACGGGCCCATTTCTGTCCACATACCTTTGATCCCTTTTTGAAATCTCATCCAGGAATTAGCCTCTTCCATGGAAACTATTTCTAACCCTCAAATGACTCAATCAAATGAAACTTAGCATGAAGTTGAGCACAAGTCTGAAATTATCGTCCCTAGGGCTTTCTTTTGACTCCTTAAAGAGGCTTAGGACATTGAGTAAGAATTGTCACGAGTGATAAACAAATAGGCACATAATTCTCTACTGTTCTGCAGCAGTAGACGTGTGTGTGTGTGTGTGTGTGTGTGTGTGTGTGTGTGTGTGTGTGTGAAGTATTTGCTGTGTTCCAGTTCACTTTGTACTCTGTTGGTTTATCTCCTAGGAGTTCTAAATTAGTCCGTGTTTATTTTCCACTTACTTTTGGTGAGTTTGTGGCTAGGACATGATTGATTGGTCCTCTGCATAGAATCTGCCACTAATAAATACACCACAAGTTACCACATTTTGCCCATGAGTGGTCTGCTTTACTTAAAACAGCACTTCAATCACTGTGTTACAAACACTTTGATTTTGTGTCAGATTCTCTTGACTCCAAGCCGTGTGAGCACATGTTGGACTATTTGGCCCAAAGTAGTAACACTAGAAAGATACACGGAGTGTAGCATGTGAGAAAGGGTGGACTTGGAGAAGGGAGTGGTTAGACAAAACCGTGTTGGTTTCATTGATTTTAGCCTAAAGGTGTAGGTGTTGGAGAGGGCTAGGCTCAGGTGCCTTGTTGGAGTGTCTGGTTCTGGTCCTGGTCCTGCCACGTCCGATGTAGCTCTCTGCTCACGTACACCTTGGGAGAAAGCAGGTGCTGGTTCAAGTGCTTAGGTTCGTGCCCGACTGGGTTCTGGCCTCCCAGCCCAGCTCGAGTTGGTTTCCAGTCGGTTTCTCTGCCTTTCAAATAAAATGAAGATACAGAATGTTGAAAAACTTACTAGGTTCCAAAGGCCACTGGAAATGTGAAAATTTTAGGAACTCCAGAATAAAGAAATTCAAACCCTGAAGAATTAACAGAAATGTAACTGGAGGATATTGGTTTGTTGTTTGTGGCTTTTTTTTCTGTCTTAACACAAAATGAGATTTTCTGTGTTTGGAGCATAAGTGAGATGATGCACTTGAAGAATGTACGGAAGGGGCGTGGCCTCTGCAGGGACGGTTCTGTTTTCTCAAGGTCAAGGGGAGGAGCTTGGGATTTGCATCCGCAATGTCAGTTGTCTACCTTTTGAGGCAGAGTACAGACACGAGCACACAAGCTCATGAAATCTGCCTCATTTAAAACAGATTAGAAGAATTTCCTTAGAAATCCCTTGGATGTCGATGCTGGGATGGCTTTAAATCCCACCTGCATTGCTGCATTAGATATCTGGCAATCTTAGCTGTTATCCATTATGCATTTGCTAGCTACAGGTACTGTTGTTTGTGGTGGGGCCTGGAGGAGGAGCTCAAGCTGTGCTCTTGGAAAATAGCAAAGTGGCATTTTCTTTCCATAGCTCATGCAGAAGTTGACAGACGTCGCCGAGGAATGCCAGAACAATCAGTTAAAGAAGCTGAAAGAAATCTGTGAGAAGTAAGTCTGCACTCCTGTTGCAACTGACACCTGTTTGTAAGCGGAGTAAACCTCAGTTACTGCAGGACTTGACATCCCTCCCCACCCCCTCCTGTTTCGACTGCAGGGAGAAGAAGGAATTGAAGAAGAAAATGGATAAGAAGAGGCAGGAGAAGATCACGGAGGCTAAGTGCAAAGACAGAAGCCAGATGGAAGAGTGAGTAGGAGAGGCGCCCCCATCCTTCCCCTGAGTGCAGTTAACTGTTGGAGTAACAGGTGCTTAACCGCACTGAGACCCCCTCTGCGACGTTGCACCTCCAATGAACCTTTCAAAGGATCCCTGTCCTAAAATGCTTGACAGCAAACTCTCCTACCAGGGCAGATCCATAAAGGCCTGGGGGCACCAAGAGCATTCTAGCTAAGTCCTGAGCTGGTCTCCAGTGCTGTCAGGCAGCCTTCCTGATATTTTTTGTGAGAAAAGGAGCTCTGGGCTCCTGGAGGAACTTGACCGTTTGACCAGAGGCCAGCGCCCAGCATCTGCCACGCAGCAGCTGTCGGGAGGCTGGGAGCTCTGTGACCGTTCGTGTGTCTCTGTGCTTGCGTTGGGGCAGTGAGCTCTGTATCCTTCGCCTTTCAGGGAGAAGACAGAGATGATTCGATCCTACATCCAGGAGGTGGTGCAGTACATCAAGCGGGTACGTGGGCACAACTCGCTCTTTCCTTGGCATTGGTCAACCCTATCGTGAGGTCCTGCCAGTCAATGCCAGGCCTGGGGACTGTGCTTCCCTAGCACCCAGCACCCAGCACCCAGCACAGCTGCTCTGGGCAGCAGTCCCTCCATAGTCAATGTTTCTACAAGTTCAGTGGCAAATCACTTACACAGGTGTTTGCCTAAAGACAGCCAGCCAAGAACCATTTCCCTCAGAGGCCCTGGAAAGTGATTTCAGTGGGAGGCTTCTAAAGAACCTTTAACTCTCATCATGGGTGAGAAAAAAAACTTTCAAGGGCCACCTTTTTGTGTGTGTTAATTTGATGTTAAGCAAATGCCAAACATTTATGCAAATGTAAATAATACGGCCCCTTGTTCAGCACTTCAGCCCAGGCAACCCCAGAACCCACACTCGCCTAGTCTCCTACAGTTGTAGGGACAAGTTTCCTTTAAAGATTTATCTATTTTTATTTGAAAGGGAAATTGTAGAGAAAGTAGAAGAGACGCAGAGGGATAGGTCTTCTTCCTCTTGTTTACTCCGCAAATGACCACAATGGTGGAGCTGAGCCAGTCCAAAGCCAGAAACCAGAAGCTGCGTCCGGATTTCCCACATGGATGCAGGGGCTCAAGGACTTGGGCCATCCTCCACTACCTTCCCAGGCCCCCGGCAGGGGGCAGAAGTGGAGCAGGTGGGACACGAACCGGCCCCCATCCCGAATATGGGTGCTATAGGTTGGTTAGATTGCCATGCTACTACCATGCTGACCCCAGGCACAGTATTTGATGAGCAGATGAAATAATTGCATTCTGTAGTTTGAGATGCTTTTGCCTTTTTAAAAATGGGCACTTGAACGTGATTGTCCTCATAACTGTCTTACAGTTAGAAGAGGCACAGAGTAAGCGACAAGAAAAACTCGTGGAGAAACACAAGGAGATCCGCCAGCAGATCCTGGACGAGAAGCCCAAGGTAAACTGAACAATAATCGTATATAGTCAGTTCATTGAGGACCTCACACACAACTGCAGTTCTCACGTGAAACTCATGTGTTCTTCCCAAGGAAAACCAAAGTCTTCATAACAATTCTCAGCACTGAGTTATCGACTGGTAAGCTTTAAACATTACAGATGCACAGTAGTCTCCTCGGGAGACTTGATGTCTGCCGGCCTGGGGTGTGGCTCAGGCACAGGGACTTGGAAAGCTCTGGCTTGCCAGCTGATTCTAGCAGGTACCCCTGAGACCACTGGCCAGCCAAGCCTCTTCAGCGCGGACCTCGTGCAATGTTGTAATGACAGATTCTTTCCAGCAGAGGGAGCCTCGCACCAGATCACCCCAGTTTTATCTAAGAACAGTCTCATTGTAACAGAAAAAAAATTCTTTCTTCCATAGTAACATTTGTTTTCTGGAGTTCCATCTTCAGACTATCTTATTTGCATTGTTTTATTGAAATGAACCCATAAATAGTAACCTATAAAACTGAATATCCATAAATTTTATACTTTGGAGAAACGAAGGGGCATCTCAATTTGAGAACACTTTATCCTTTTGACTCATTACTTAATATGTTTCTCTATGACAAACATGGTTTTCAGTTTCCCTGCCCTTCTGTCTCAATATATCTATCCTAAATGCACTGCCCCTTCACAAAGCTCAAATACGTTCATTTTATTTAATTGTATCGGTTATTTAACACCTTGTTTCTTATGAGTTAATTGTGGTCAACCTTAACTATTTCTCATGGTTATTGCTGCGGTCATGTTTACTATATAGAACACCTATTTGATTTTTTTTATTTTGAAGTTTCTTTGGTTTCGCAATATAGATCTCAAGCAAAACTATATAAATTCTTTAGCTTTGATTGTTGTGTTTCACTATTCTGTCCAGACGATGAGGCTTAAGTAAAATGGAACCAGTTTTAGCAAACTTTTAGAAGTTGCTCCACAGTAGTCTCCC
Source organism: Ochotona princeps (assembly GCF_030435755.1). Taxonomy (NCBI): domain Eukaryota; kingdom Metazoa; phylum Chordata; class Mammalia; order Lagomorpha; family Ochotonidae; genus Ochotona; species Ochotona princeps. The sequence goes on along the minus strand of NC_080853.1, from coordinate 32,627,133 downwards.
CCGCCAATCTTTCTATGGTTTCAGTTTCCTCCTATCCACTCTGGTCTGAAAAAAATTAAATGGAAAACTCCAGAAATAAGCAGCTCCTACGCATTAAGTTACTAACTAATCTCTTCTCCACTCTGTCTTACTTCAACGTGAATGAACCCACTGTGCAGCGTAGCTGTGCAGTATATGCCACCCTTGAATCACCTCTCTAGTTACTAGATGGACTGCTGTGCTATCACAGTGCTGTGGTCCCATCACTCTATCGTTTAACTTCATGTTGTCCCAAAGTGCAGTAGTACTGGGGTGAGGGAGGCACCAGGGTGTAACATTTGGGAGGATAGATTTCTCTGGTATTATGTGACAACATTGCTGGGCATACATCGTAGCCTGTAGTGAAAGCTGTGCTACCCTGGCTTCAGGCATCCTAAGGGGGTTCTCAGGACCCCCCAGGAAAAGAAACACTCTTTTCTCTGAACGATGAGTCTTCTCAAAGTGCTCAGGTATTTGAAACGAATGATCCAGGTTCTAGCAAAATTTAAGGAACATCTTGACAATAATCAGTCCTGTGAATGCCTGCGGTATCCAGAGCTGGGCTGAACTGGGCAAGGATGGAAGCCAGGAGCCAGGAGCACAATCCCGGTCTCCACCGCAGGCTGCAGGGCCTCATGCCTTGAGTCAGCACTACTGCCTCCCATAATGCTCATCCGCAGGGGCTGGAGGGTGAAGCCAGAGCTGGGTTCTGGTGCTGAGGCCGGATGCTCCAACACAGAATGCAAGTGTCTTAACCGGCGTCTTCACGATTAGGTCAAATTCTGACCTCTAGTATCTTTGTTGTCTCTGCTTTTGAAGTTTCTACAATGATTTCCCTTTGCTTTTCTGTGGTGAGGATGCTTTTTTTTTTTTTTAAATCATTATCTTGTGTCTGAATTTGAAGGTGGTCCTTGAAGGTGGCTCGGAGATCAACAGTGCTCTGCTTTGGAACCATGGATTTAACAATAAAATAAGAAGTCTTGACTCTGCTATTGTAGGCCCCGTACTAGCAGAGGGAAGTAAGAGTGACCCAAAGAACAAAAGAACACATTAGCCTAACGGCAAGGTCATGTGTGAGGCACCTGGACAGAGAGCAAAGCATGGGGCAACAGGTGGGCGGGACAGGCCCGGCCAGCGGAGTAGTCATGGCTGCTCCCGGGACTGTGCGGCAGGAGAGCACCCTCTTAACACCCAGTGGGTCAGTCTTTGAAAGTTGACAAAGGAAGAAGGGAGATTAACAAATGTAGTCAAGAAAATAAAGGAGGCACAGGGGCCTTTCCAGAACAGCTCCACACATACTCTGTAAGAAGTTCAGAGTCAGTTCCATCCAGTCAGGAAGATGTGAAGGCACAGTGATGTTCTGATATGTAAAAATTGTAAGCCAGTCCATCAGTGAGTTTTGGAGGAGGAAGTTGACATTATAGCAGAAAAAGATAATTGCAACTTTCTGACAGAAAAAAAAAAAAAGCCTGCCGGATATTGCCATTAGCAATGCAGGATGCAATTTCTCCTTCAAAAATATACGAACGGGGTCATTTGGTAGCTAGAAACTTGTACTAGTGGATCTTCTGCTTACAGCAAATCTATCCACTGCGTAACGGGACACTTCTTCGTATCCTTCAGTCTCCTCCTCCCCTCCTCCCCGCCCCCGCCGTGCTGCTGGGTGTAATGCTGTACTCCTCTGAAGTCACTTGCTGTAATTAATGCAATGATGCATTTGATATTCCCTATCTTGTCCTTACCAGAAGGAAAAGCAATATTCCATTACTGTTTTCCTCCCAATGCTGCTTTGAGTCATTCTGATCTTCCATTATATCTGCATAATTTTCTAAGCCGCTGATAAGCCAACACCTACCTCCTTTACAAGTTGACAAACAGGAATAAAAATTTTTTAACAAAAGAGATTTAAAATGCCCGTTGCTGAAGGGCAGTACTTATCAGTGATGGTTAGATCCAAAACAATCTATGAAGATTAACTCAGAGTACACCTTGCTTAGCTAGTTACTGAACAATGTGCTTGTGAGTTTTAAGGATCAATTTAAGTCCCAATCGGTTGCTTTGTTTGTTTGTTTGTTTCTTTGTACAAAAGAACAGTCACTGTAGAATATGTCTGGATAAAAACCAAAACAGACTTCCACTGCTTTTCCACAATCGGCCAGCATCTTCAGTACTGTTCACCCATTCAGCAGCTCCTAGGAGCCAACCTGGTCCCATCACAATTGTGAAAGTCTATTTTAATTTAAAATTTTGCTTATGTTACTTGTTGGAAAGAGAATCGAACACAAAAAGAGCGTGATCTTGCACCTGCTAGTTCATGCCACTTTGAGTCCATCAGTCAGGGCTAAGCCAGGTCCACACCAGCAGCTTGGAACGGAATCCAGGACACCCCAAGTGGGAAGCAGGCTCCCAACTCCTGCACCCATCCCCAGCTGCCTCCAGGGACACCTGGACAGGAAACAGAAGTAGACCAGAATCCTAGGCATGCCAACATGGAAGCTAGGGTGAGCATTGCAGTCAGTGTCTGAACCACTGCTCCAAAAGCCAACTTTAGATCGGCTCAGTTTTTGGCAGGTGTCAAGTATATGTCCTCTGAGGAGTTCATTTCTGCTCATTCAAAGAGAGATGAAGACACTCAACAGTTTGTCATTTTTTCCTGTCATTTTTGAGGACACTGGGAGAAAATGGAACTAAGTGAGAGATTGGACAGTTTATACAATAGCTAAGTATTTCGGCCCTCAGCTTGACATAAAGTCATGCTGTATGTTGGTGTCCATTAGGCGCCACAGAAATGCAACTTTTGTGGACTGTAGATGCTCTTCAAAGAGAATTCTCAGCTCCTTTTCTGGGAGTAATGTGCAGTTGTCTGCTTCCTAGGAGCAGTAGGTGTTGTCAGTCACCAAACACCCACCGCCTTCAATTGTGTTGGATGTGCCTTTTCTATGAGCTTCGCAGCTGAAGGGCTGGTTACACGCAGGGATGCAGAGAGCATGGGCAGTGCCCACATACAGGGACCTGTTGGCTTCCCAGGACTGTGACACATGGGGACGCATACAGTACCTGCCATCCCATCACACAGGGACATGTTAGCTTCCCAGGACTGTGACACATGGGGGTGCACAGAGTACCTGCCATCCCATCACACAGGGACATGTTGGCTTCCCAGGACTGGAACACATGGGGACGCACAGAGTACCTGTCATCCCATCACACAGGGACCTGTTGGCTTCCCAGGACTGTGACACATGGGGGTGCACAGAATACCTGCCATCCCATCACACAGGGACCTGTTGGCTTCCCAGGACTGGGACACATGGGGGTGCACAGAGTACCTGCCATCCCATCACACAGGGACCTGTTGGCTTCCCAGGACTGGGACACACGGGGGTGCATGGAGCACGGGAAATCCCATCACACACGGGCATATTGGCTTTTCTGGGATTTGCATTCCTGGATTTGCCAAAACCTACAGGATGCAGTCTGCAGGTGCCCAGGAGCCACGCCCTTCGTGGCCCTGCTCAAGTCTGAGTTGATCCGGTCTGGAAAGGTTCTTGTGCCTCTTTTCCTGGGTATTTCAAAGATAGACTTTATGCCGTTGGGATGCTGTTCACCAGGGGTCGCCCTGTATCTGCTGCACATGTTGCAATGTCTATTGGCCATTTTGCGGCATCTGAATTGTGGTACATGAATCATCACCTTTTGAAGCGAGATTTTAATGAACTGTCTCTCCAACCTCATACAACAGTCGATAAATGTCTAATTTACTTTTTTGCCCTGACACTTAATTTGTCTTTGCTTCTGAGAACACAGGGTTTTCTGTTTTCATTTAGCTCATCATCAAGAGAGAATTCCAGGAAGCTTTAGGGCATTTTAATTTATTCCCAATGAAATTTTCCTCAGGTAGCTGCCTCGCCCCCACTTCCACCAGAGGAATACAGTCTGATTTCCCTCATTTGCCCTCTGCCATCTTTGTAACAGGGTTCGTGACTCATGCCCAAGTGAAGTGAGCCTCATCACACTCACTGCTGGGTGCTGTGACAACCCTATGTGTGCCTGGCATTTCCCCGCAGTGTTCAGGGTGGGGAAGACAGGCATAGGGCTAGAAAGTACAAAACTTTTCATTTCATGAAACGCGATTCATGCCTACATTCCCTAACCGCGTGCTACCTGATGGGCAACGTGCATTCTACTCACAAACGTCTATGGGGTGAGGGGGGTCTTCAGAAAGTTCATGGAAGATATGTGTTATAAAACTAAAAAAAAGCATGGATTTTAATAACGTATGTTTCAGACTTATCTGTTCAATTCTGGCTTTTCCTTTGATCTTCGCAGAGAACATATTGGAACTTCTTTCAGAAGCTAGACCGCAGATCAGGAACTAGACACAAAAGCACTGCATGTTGTTCGTTGTTAACAGGATCACCCCTTGAACGGCCACAACAGCCAGAACTGGGCCAGTCCAAAGCCAGGAGCCAGGAGCTTCTTCTGGGTCTTCCATGTGGGTTCAGAATCCCACGGACCCAGGCCATCCTCTGCTGCCCTCCCAGGGACATCAGCAGGGAGCCAGACTAAAAGAGGAGCAGCCAAGACCCAAATCTGACACCCAACTGGAATGCCAGCACCATAGGCAGCGGATTAGCGCACAACACCACCATGCTGGCTCCCACTGCAACAGTTTTAATACCACTTCCTCACACTCACTCAACTTATTTTTGAAATTCCTTGTGATCTTATAAACGTCAAGCTCATAAGGTCTTATCATTCTTTGGGATGCAATCCATGTTCATTTATACTTCTCCCCAAGGCCGCGAGCATCTGTGATGACCCTCCTGTCATATGTCTGTCTGAGACTGTTGTCTTGGGGTTCCTCTACAAATTCCTGTCAGGCAGCCTCCTGGAGATCATCTCCGTGTGTATATGTTCTGTGCTGGGATAACATTCCCACTGGGAACAGAATCTTTTGCTGGCAGTTACTTCTTTTCGCTCATTGAAGACAAAATTCCACCCTCTTCTAGCTTCTAGAAATTGCGGTGGTAGGACATTAAGCATTGATCTTCCTGGGATGCTTTGGACCATGATTATTTTTGTCCCCCTTTTGGTCTGTGTTTATAATTTTTTCTTTGTATTTTATGCAGTTTTCCTATAAGATGTCTAATTGTATGTTTGGGATGATTGGATAAGTCAGCTCCACGATTCTGAGATCCCTCCGCGCTGGGCAGGCCTTGGGCACAGTGGCCTAGCTGCCCCGTTGAAATGCGGAGAGCCCACACAGGAGGCCTGCCCCAAGTCCTGGCTCTTCACCTGCCTGCTGCTATGGGAGGTAGCAAATGACATGTCAAGTACTTGGTTCCCTGCCACCCAGATGGCAGACCTGGACTGAGTTCTGGGGACCTGGCTGCAACCTGGCCTTTGGGAGTGAGTCAGGCTTAGAAGGTCTCGTTCTAAGAATGAAAAAAATCAATAAAAAGATAAAAAAGAAACCCCCAGCAAATATTATACATGATTTTCCCCTTCCTTTAGGATTTTATGTATTTAAACATAAACTTCTGCATAAAATTCAATGAAATTTCTTATTCCATTTTCTCTTTGTACACTTCTGCTCAGTATTTTCTGTATGTTGGCCTTTCTCTGTTGTCCTCGGGGAAACTTTTTTTCTCAAAGTATGCTAATTTCTTGTTTAAACAGGGATTGTACTCCTCCATGAATTTTGAATGTTAGGTTTTGTGTTTTGATTCTTAAAGTTCTGCTTGGTGTATGTTGAAACCCATGATGTGTGTCCCAGCTCACTGCAGGGAAGACGGGGTGTGGTACCCCCACCCTGGGAGCAGAGGCTCTTTCTCCCCCAAGGCGGTCAAAAGATGATGACAGCAGTTAAGACCCATCGGAAAAACCAGCACCCTTGCTTAAGGCTTGCTTAATATTTGTCAGCGTTCCCTTCAGTTCAGATCTAGACATTGTTTAAGTTTGCATGGTTGTTAGAGTCTTTAAAGAGGATAGTCTTTATAAGGGGTCCAGCTTTTCAATCTGTCTCTTGTTGGAGGAATGGTCCAAGTAATTATCTGACATAGAAAGTTCCCTGTATGATGTTTCTGAATTTTTAGGAATGAGTGACATCTGTATTGATTGGAATTCAAGCGGAAGAACTGAGCCAGTGGGAAATTGTGTGTGTGTTATAAGGAACTGACTCATGTGCTGTAGGGGTGTTGGGGGTTTGCAGTCTCCTGAGACTGTCATGCCCGGGAATGCAGATCATGGCAGGGAGAGTTCAAAGGGAAGATAGTGAGCAGGCTTGGTGATGACAGGCCCTTACAGAAACGAAGGCATTCTTTCATGGAACCAAAACATACACAAACACGCACACACCCTTACACCTGTCTCCAAAGTCAGACAAGTGGAGCAAGGCTCCAAGGGAAAGCATGGTGATGTGTCAATAAATCACCAACTCTGTGTGTGTGTGTGTGTGTGTGTGTGTGTGTGTGTGTTATAACATGCCATCTGCCTCCCTCCCTCCTTAGTCCTCCTACCACTAGGAGTCTCCCAGGTAGCCCGTTAGAGCTGAAAAGAGAGATGAACTTGGGGAAGCCAAGCTGAACCTTACAAAACCATCACAGTATTAATGTAAAAATCAGAGACTTATTGATTTGCAAATATTCACTGTGTCCTAAAAAATAGATGATATGATTGTATTCTAAATACACAAACAAATCTCAGGGGCTACAAGAAGATACCCCTGAGGTCAGCATGCTACTGCCAACCTGGCTGCATGGATTTCTGTTGGCAGTTGACCACACTGGGCAACAGAATTTGAGCCTTATTTTGTTTTTCATTATTTACCGGAGAAACAGAAAGGTAGGGGAGAGAGACAGAGTTTCCATCCATGGTTCAAAACCTCAATGCCTAACTGGGAATGCTCCAGTTACCTTGAGCCATCACCATTTCTTCCTAGAATGTGCCCTGGGAAGAAGCCGGAGTCAGGACCAGGCATCCAATATGGGGTATGAGCACCCCAACTTGTAGGCCAAGTGCCCAACACTGAGTGTGAACTTGAAGTAGACTTGCCACTTAACTATGCAAGATGCCACTGCTTTCTTCCTATTCCCTTTGTCCCAACTTCCTTCACCTTCCTTTCAACACTTGTCTTTGCTCAGGCAGGAACCATGTAGGAGTGTTGACACGTGCCTTAAACAGATGTCAGAGAAACAGAAAAGAGACTCACCACCTACTCAAGTAGCTGGTGCAGGTGATGGTAACTTTAATACCTTTAGTTTGTGTCTGGCCCTCTTGCTCTAGTATGAAAAATTCCACACAATCATGAATGCAAAGCCTTTTGAGTTGAATTCTACTTCCATGTATCTGTCATTGTGCATAATTATATGCATTTTCTCGTACGTGTTAAATGTTTTATTCCCAGAGTGTCTGTAGTCTGTGGCTTTAAGCCCTACTTTGGTCAAACTCAGACAATAAAAATAAACCAACACACACTGCAAGCACTTTTCAAAGCAAAGGATGTAAAAATGTAACTGACCTCCAGAAACTATGACCTGGTTTTATAGCCTTCAGTGTTTTAAGGGAAAAGATGGCCAAACTCAAACCATAAGAAATAGGACAGGGAGGAAATGAGTGAGTTGCCTTGACATATTTGATGAAGCAGTATGTGGAGAGCGGGTCAAAGGTTATTGCAGAAGAGCCAGCAGAGAACCAGCAGGCTGGAAAACACTGCAGTTCCAGTGCAAACTGGGCCAACCAAGAGCAGGTGTAATGTTCTCTAATGTCCACGTGTGCTGCCTAAGACCAGATCAGTGTGATAAACTGACCACTTGAAGTCTTTACATGTTTTCTGTCAACAAACATCAGTGGACGTCAAGATTCTGTGTGCATAAGGAGGTCTTTTGGTTTGTAGTGAAGACCAAAGCTCATCGAATATTTTCATATTTCCATTTCATAAACATATCCGCGCACTCAAGCACACAGATGCCTGCATAAGGTGAGAGGGTGGATTCGCAAGTTTCACCATATTTGGTATCAATATGTCTTTTTCCCCTGCATTTGGGCCTTCGTATATGGAAATCCCTGTCCAAGAAAGTCTGTACATATTTTTAAGTAGACAGAACAGGAAATACATTTTCTTCTATCTTTATCTGAAAGTGATTTGTTTCCTTTTCACTAGAGTTAGACAAGTAATTAAAAAAAAGTGCCTCCTTGCTTTGGGAAGTATAAAAGGAACTGTTAAAATTCTTATAGTTTTTTTTTTTTAAGTCTGTCTGTTATAAGCAAGAATTCCTAGGACTTGAGAAATATTTTGAAGCCATCTAGGCATCTTGGTCGTTGTTACAGTGCTAAGTGCGGTGTAACCACTTTGGCCAAAGGCAGCACCATCTCGCCGGTCATTTTCTAGATGACCCCTAGCAGGTCTCCTGCTGTTGTGTGTATCCCTTGTAGTCAGTCCATCCCCAACATGACGGCTGGTCAAGTGAGTCCCAGTGAAAGCTTGCAAGATCCGACACAGCAATCCGCTTGGCCACTTCTTCCTCTCTTCCTGTACTCATTCCCCACCTTGCTGGTCCCCAACAAGCCAGGCCAACCTGACCTGGGACCGTTGCCTGGACTCTGCCTCAACTCCCGAGTGAATGCTTTGGCAGCCTCTCTTGCCTTTCAATTTTTGTTCAAATTTCTCTTCTTAACACATCTCTCCACGGCCACTTATTTAAATTTGCAATCTCTTTTCTACTCCTCCCTTCCCTACTTCCCTCCGTCATTCTGTTCCACTTCATGTGTTTCGTAGAGTTTATTACCTTCCCTCGTTAGGTCTCTGAGGTCTCCTGGATGTATCATTCAGTATCCTTCAGCATTGGCTTGGGAGCTGCACAAAAGCAGAGCTCTTTCTATGGGTGAGAACAGGAGATCCATGGAACACAAATTCATTGGCCCGCATTGTTGAACAAACAACTGTTGATAGTTTGACTCCATCTTTTCTGAGGTTTCTTGATAGTAGTGTGTTGTACAGGGACCAGTTCTGTTGCACTTGTGGTTAGGCCCGGGGCCATGGCCCCCTGAAGGTGCTGAAAAGGCAGGGGAGGTTTTAAATCTCCATGGTAGAGACCTCCCATACAAATAACTTCAGACTTAGACATCTCTTTCATTGTCACAAAAATGACAGCCTCCCTTTTTCTCCACACAGGGGGACGATTCCTCCTCATTCTTGTCGGAAAGTTGCCATGAGGATCCCTCTGGTCCCCCCAACTTTACTCCCCCCAACCCTCAAGCTCTCCAGTGGTGACCACCGTCCCTCTGGCCAGGTAGGACTGGATGGGAGGGGCCGCTTTTGAGAGAAGGGTGTCATGTGGCCATCCACTTTTCAGGCGTCATTGGCTCTCTGCTTTGTTCCTCATCAGCCATTTCTCTACACCGCGTCGTCTCCTTGTTCTCAGCCACACTCAGGACACGGGTGTTGTTCCTTCCTACCTGCCCCCTGGTATTCTTCCTCAATCTTCATTCTCTTCCAGATGTAAAAATTCCATTCCTTTCTTCTTTCTGTCTCTGCTTGGAAATACTGATTTCCTTTTTATGCTTTGTCTTTCTCTCCTGAACTCAGATTCCTGTTTCTACTTTTGAAACATTTTGTTTCCCACGGCACTGTCTCTTTCCTGTGGTCCCAGAGTCTTAAAAAGCCAAGGGGAGTCAAATTAAGTCTCAGGGAGTCTTCTCCATCTACTCCACCCTGCTTACATATTCCTCCTCTTCAAAGCTTTCAAAGATCATTGTATTCCCACATAAAATTTTGAGTTAAGGGGACAACTCAGGATTTCTTGATTCTGGAAGAAGAAGGGCTCTTGGAAATATCTCACTCCCAGGAATGCTTGGGCAAACAAACAGTGATTTAAAAACCTAGAAGGCTTTCACTTTCTAGAAGAAATGCGTCATGGACATAGTTATACTCTTACACTAATAAGAAAGCTGGCATGTGATTCTTGAGTTGACAAGAGGTATTCTTGCAATTATAAAGTAAACTTCTATAACACAGTAGGGAAACTATGGTTGACATTTGCCGATTGCAAAATAGTGAGTGGAAAGGGTTTTGAATATTACCGAATCCGCAAGGAATGATCCTTTTTTGAGGTGATGGATCAAATCTGATCACACTGCAGGCATTTGAGAAGAGAGGAGAGCTTCTTCAACTCTCCATGTCTTTCAAATACATAAAATAAAAATTTTAAAAGCTATGTTTACTGTGATGCATTTTTGAAATCCATGGCTATGAAGTTTTTTTCACAGAGTTCACAAGAAATGTATGAATGGAAAACTATGCATGGATTTCAAAAATGTTTCGCACCAACATAAATTTATCCCATAATACCCTTTTCTCATGAGCTTCTTGAAATACTCCCATAACATGACCTTAGAGGAGAAGCTGTAGAATGCTCAGTGTCTGAAAATACTGATGACATTGCTTTAGAACATCGTAAATCCCTGCCGAGTAGCTGTTCCATGACTACTTTATTCTAGAGTATGCCAATTTTAATAGCAAGCTCCAGGGAACGGAACATAACAGTTCCTACCAACTTTAAAATAATCAAGGGAGCTTGAGATGTTGGAGAGTTTTTCTAACAAAAATGACTAAAATAGCAGTTGGCATTTGATGAGCACTGACCAGATCACAGATATTGCCTCCTTATTCTTGCTCTTGTATGCTGGAGGAAACCGAGGGACATACAAAAAATGCCAAAGCCTCAACCCTTTAAGTAAGTACCTAAAGTTGTACTTTTATGAGGCAGAAGACAGCCTGTGTGTCATGCCAACATGGATAGGTAGGCAACAGGGCTACCCGCTGTGCGCCTTGTCAAGGTACTTAGTCTATACAAAGGAAAATCTGCACCACTCTTGGTTAGGGTGGGTGCGTCTCGTTGGGTGCCTGGAAGAGAGAGACCTTAGACACGTGTACTAACAAGCTTCCATCCTCCATGTACTCCTCACAAAGGCACCTAAGTTGATGAGAACAGTTCAAGACCATAGCTGTCTCAGGCAGGGAATTCAGGGCGCACATAATCACTTCTTATTTTATAAATGTCTCAGACAGTAACCTCTCCCAAGACTGGATTTGAAAAGCTTACAGCGGGACTCACCTCTGGAACTCCTCCATGGACCACATGTGCTACCCCTGAGGCGCAGGCAGCTGTTTCCTGGGTTTCTGTCATTGGGAGGGAGGCAGTGGCAGTCAGAGGAGGAGAGTTGGGGTGGCTTGTACAGATGGAAGAGGTTTTGACCGAAGCCTCCTTCCCACACCTGCTGAAGATGCCAAGTCCCCCTCCTAAGCAGGTGGAATTGGGCTGTGTCTCCCTCCACCTCCTTTTGCCTGGCCTTTGCTCCCCTTCTCCCTTCGCCTCTAATCAGGTGCCTGTCAGGTTCCTAGGTCAGTGCTGAGCTCAAGCGGGCACTCAATGGGTTTGTTCCCCTAAGACCTCTCTCCCGATTCACCCAGCTAAACCTTCGCTTCCCTCAGTCCCAGAGCAGTGCCCTGTTACCCCAGCTTACTGCTGACTGCACTGAGCTTTGCAACAGGCCTGCTTCTGTTGCCTAAGCAATTGCTTTGCCTTTGGATGTCACATGTTCATTCAAACAACACTCACTGAGCTCTTATGTTTACCGCTGAGCATATTAGGAAGTGCAAAAGCACATCCTGGAAGACAAACACCTCCTTTCCAAGTGTATTTACATCTCGGTCCTCATCCATGCAGGGGCTTCTCTGGAAGCTTCTGACTGATGACTTTGATTTTCTTTTTCTGTGTAATTATCATCAAGGGAACACTTTAGGTTAAACTTTGAAAAACTTAAAGGAATAAGAAACTTGTCTAAGAGTAAACAAAAAAAATCACTAAATATCAAAATAGGTTCCCAAGAGTTGCTTTGTGTAACTTCAAAGATGTAGGAATGCAGAAATGAAAAGGTCAGCTGCCAGCAGTGGGGTGTATATGACCGAGTGACCTTTCCAATGATTTGCTTTGAGTCCATGAAGGATATGATTAAAGGCAGAAGTTTGCCACTGAAATAATAGGTATGGGATCCAGAAAATTCAGTGTGTTGGAAGACTCATTAAATAAGGTTGCATAAACATCATGCTGGAAGATTTAATGAATGCATAGGGTCACTTATAGAACAATGAAGGAGAGATGACCTAGAAAAAATAAATTAGTAACAACTATAGACAGCTATGTTACCAGATGGGAGATGAATTCTATAGTTATATTGTTACAATGCACATTGGTATTTTTTAAAATGGAAATCAGCTGGTTTCAGTTTGTTATTTGCAAATGATAAAAATGAATGTCTATGTGCAGGGACTTCTGTTGTGGCTTACAAGGACCATGGCTTCTTAAGTAGCAGTGAGTACAATTAGGTCCAAGGTGGTAATGTAACCATTAGTCCCGAGTGATAATCCCAGAGCAGGCACTGAGGTAACGCTGCAAAAATGCACCCCACCTCAAGTTAGTAACCATCCAGCTCACTGATGTCCAGCAGAACTTTCTGGAGTGCCGTAAATGCTCCTTGCCTGAGTCTCCGGTTCAGTATCCACTATCATGGGTATTCGTGCACCATTTTAAATGGGGCCAAAGCAACCGGGGGCTTCAGTTTTAAACGTTGAGACTTACAGAGCAACCAGCTCCATGTTTCATGCTAATTTCTCGCATCTATCCCATCATTCTGTACAAGATTTGCATTGGAACCAAACTCTAGGCTCTTCATTGCAAGAGAGCTCTTTACTGACACATACTTGGAGAAACCTGGGAGGGCTTCATGGAAGGGGCAACCCTGGAGGTGGGACATCAAGGGTTGAGTAAGTTTATCAGAGGAACAGACAGTAGAGGATTCCTTGTGAGATGAGAAGGGCCAAGATGGATTTGTCATGTTAGGCAGCTGCTGTTCCATTCTGTTCAGACTTCCGTCACAAAGTCTTGAGATAACCCACTAACTTGGAGGGTGATTAGCTTAAACAGTGCAGATTTATTTTCTGATGGTTGTAGGGCCTGTAATCTGTGATCACGTTACCTGCGAGTTTGGTTTCTGGTAAGGCTCCCATCACCAGGCCGACTGCCCCTGTGGGCAAGAACCTGCAGAGCCTCTCCTCTGAGCACAGGGGGAGCAGTGACAGGAGCCAGAGAGTGGAGGACAGGAAAGGGGGAGAGGAGACTCAGAGGCAGAGCTGTCTTTCTCTTTGTTGCCTTTTGCTTTTTTGTTTTTGTTTGAGCATTCCACTCCAATGGATCAAGGATTTAATCTTATGATCTCATGTAACCTGACTTATCTCGGTAAAGCCCTACAAAATTCAGCCTGCAATACGTGTTACCCTGCAAGCAAATGTCTTTCCTTCTCCTCCCACTACCCCACCCGACTCCGCGACCTAGGAAAGCTCCCACAATTAATATGGCAAATGATCACCATCGCTGTTGACTTACATCTTGATAGATAACAGAGTTCTAGAATATCAGCAAGTGTAGAAAAACGTCTAATCCTAAAGTGTCCACCTCACAGAAGCAAAATGTCATTCAATATTGCTTAAGCAAATATTCATTTTCCTTTGCTCTTTGAGAGCAAACCAGTAGTGAGTTGGAGCTGGCTGCGTTAGCTCGCTGGAGTTCATGTTAGAACTTGATGGGATTTTGTGTGCTATGCTAAGCACAGCCATTATTAAACTTAAATGGTGTGGACTTAAATCAGTAAGTAATGCTGTAAGTATTAAATCAGTAAGGACAGGTAACACATACCCAAAACTCTTCCCTTACACATCACTGAATACTGTGCACAGAGCCGATGCTCTTGGAATCCTTTCCGTTCCTGGCCTCTCTGTGGTGGCTACAAGGTCTGCCATTACCCACCTCCCCTCAGTTCCTTGTTCAGGCTCAACACATGGGTAGTTGTAGCTGGCTGAGGTGCAAGGATTCAAAACACAGACATTCCACAAACTGAATTGTTTGGATCTTCTAAGACAGACACTTATGAAATGTTTGCCAGCATAGTGTTAACACAGCCTTGCCGTATGTTGGCACAGTATTTGCCAAGGATATATGCAGTATGTCTGCAGATTGCCATACTTGAAAGCATCCTTACCTGCTCCGGCCAGCAGAGCCAATAACGTGGACACAGAGAGGGTCTGGGGATGAAGCACTGATAGCAGACTTGGGGAAGTCTCCCTTTATTGCCCCTTCACCTCTCCTTATATGCTCTTCCCCCCACATCCTCATTTAGCAGGATATTGGATACAGATGAGTCCAATTAGTCTAGGTGTTTTTAGCCACAAGCCCAGTTCCTGTTCCTGCCCAGACCAAGGAGCACTAATCAACTCCTTAGCCCACAACAATTACTCACCATCTTAGTCTGTTTTCTGTGTCTAATAACATAGTGCCAGAGATTGACCAAATTATTTTTTAAAAATGAAGTTATTCAGCCTCAAGGGTGAGGGGTTGCATCAGGCCATGGCCTGAGGCTAACACAGTTCCTGGGCAAAACAGAGTGTCACGTGTCAAGTAACAGGGAGTTCTCCAGAGAGGCAGCCAAGCTGGCATTTATGGCAGGCCCACTCTCGAGATAACCCATTAACTTGTTAGCCATGTCAGTGGACTGATCTTTCATGAAAACCACCTCTTACAAGTTCCACCTGTTCCCCCAGTCAGTATTCCATAATGGGATGAAATTTCAGCATATGTTTCTGAAGGGAGAAACCATATTCAATTCATTACTCCAATGTGCAAACACAAAACCATGGTTCCTTTTCTGTTTCCTATGCCAGAGAGACCTACACAATTGCAGACCCTCAGTGTGACATATTGTGGGGTCAACAGCACAAGTCCCTTTAAACCATAACTTAGTATGGATGGCAGTTTTCAACTGACTCTACAATGTCTTCTACCTGAACATGGCCTCAGTTGTCCCCTAACTCCTGCCCACTGTGAGCACAAGCTTATAGCTGATATTCAACTAACATGTGCCAACTGTACTCTTCCCCTACTGACAGATTCACACAGCAGTAAAGGCACTGCAATAAATTCTGGGGTGAACAGCAGTTTTCAGATTCAATTTTCTTACCTGTAGGAAACATTTTTCTCTGGTAACCCAGGAAATTAAAGTGACTTTCCAAGGTTACCCAGAGGATAAATGACAGCATTCACCTTCCTGTCATGGTCGTTGAATTCCAAAGTACACCACAATATGAATGTGGGTCTTACTAATTTACTAATTTAAGTCTCACCAGAAAGCCCTAGCCCTGTCTACTTGGGAAGTGAATTAGTGCATGCAAGATGCCCACAAGATCTCTATCATTCTGTCTTTTAAATCAGTAAGTCTTCTAAAAAAAAAACCAGAGGAGCAGAAAAGTCTGCTGCATCCAACCCTAGAATTGAGGAGAGAGAAGACGTAGGGAGGGTATGACTTTATTACTTCTGTGGCTTCTGCTCTCTAGGCCCAATTCTGGAAGATTCTGGACAGGATTAATGGCTCCCCATATTAGGTGTGTCTCAGAAGTCAGGGAAGTTTCTACAGAGGGTGTCAAGAAGCCTGAGGAAATCCTAGCAACAAGATAAGGAGGTGCCTTCTCGTGATGAGCAGACCATGGTCCCATAGAGACTCGTGAAGATACACAGGGAAGCCTGGCAGGTTAAGGCCTTCTGCCTCTGTAGCGTTGGAGACACATGATGATCTATGTAATAGATTTGACTGCCGTGTGGGGACCTGACAACTTTGCAAGACTTATGTCTTCCCAAGGAGACTGACTAGCGTGAGAAACTGTAAGGCTGGCTTTATAGGAGGGCAGGAGTGTGGATTTGCAGAGGAAAGTCATGAAGGAATTGTCTGTTTTCTTGAACTGCCAGGGAGGATAGACCAGCTTCCCATTATGTCACCGTGAAGTGCGGCCTCTGAGCATTCAGGTAGTGTTCTGGGAAGCGTTTCTGCCGTGACTTCAGTTACAGCCATTTCCTGATTTAGGAAGCTCAGGGGATGCGGTGGACTGTTCCCAACTCCTCAGAGTCAATTGAAAGGGAATTGGGCACCTGGGACTTTTCTAACCTGATTTCAGGTTTCCTGGACACCATGTCCTTTCCTGACCCAACACCTGCTGTGACAGATACATGTTTGTAATGAGGTGAATAACAGACAGCTTCCTGAGTCCCAGGTCAGCTGGGAACAGACAGGCTTGTGGGGGTGGGGAAGCCACCGCTGTCCTTGTCACCTCTCAGAAAGCTTTGCAAGATGTTTCTGACAAAGCACAGCCTTTTCTAAAGAAACGTTTGCTGTTTCATGACTAGGAAATTGACACAAACCTGTGAGTTACAGTCAGACTTTTTTCAATGTCTCTTTCATATGTAAACAGTTACAGTATCCCAGTAAGCTCAGCTCCAAAATAAAATGTTCCAGCTCACACAGACCCATCATCATCATCAGGAAAGGTGTGACCCGCAGATTTTCCCTTTGCCATGATAGCCCTGCCAGAAGCGGCGCTCAGCTGCCTGCGCTAGACAGGACCTTTCTCTTTTCACTTTAGACTGAAGTGTTAAACCAGTTTAGTTAGAAAACCTGGAGACTGCCTTTAACACGTTGGAATTCCCATACTGACTAATCAAGGATAGAGTAAAACATAAACCTTTCAATGTCTTTCATCGCTTCAAACGAGATATTTTCTTTTCCTTTCTGTGTGAAGATGGGAAACATTTTTAAAATTAGACTTACTAATTTCTTTGGTACAATTCTCTAATCCAAAAAGCCTGTATTTGTGCTTGGAAGCTTATTGTCGGCGAAATGGTAACTCCAGTAAGGGAGAGGACATCCTTCCAGACTCTCTCAGTTTCTTTGAATCTTGTACCGCAGGGATTCCTTGTCTCCTGCATCTGTTAATCCCCTGTGACAATAGGAGCCAGGGGATGGCTTGACTTAGCGCACCACTAGCTCACACCAGAGAGTGGTAATGGCCATCACTGAAAATACATGTCCCTGGATTTCTGATCATGTTCTTCCCGTATGCACGTGTTGGATAGAGAAGTCATTTCGTTACTACTGTGTTACTTATTACAGTCTTCTTTCCTCTGGGCTTCCTCCTTATTCATTTTTAACTCTTCGGAATTTACACACAATTAAAGAGGGCAATCGTTTTTTCAAAGATTTATTTATTTTTATTGCAAAGTCAGATACAGAGAGGAGGAGAGACAGAGAGGAAGATCTTTCGTCTGATGGTTCACTCCCCAAGCAGCTGCAACAGCTGGAGCTGAGCCAATCCGAAGCCAGGAGCCAGGAGCTTCTTCCGAGTCTCCTGTGTGGGTGCAGGGTTCTAAGCTTTGGGCGATCCTTGACTGCTTTCCCAGGTCACAAGCAGGGAGCTGGATGGGAAATGGGGCTGCTGGGATTAGAACCGGTGCCAATACGGGATCCCAGTGCGTGCAAAGTGAGGACTTTAGCTGCTAGGCTGCCACACTGAGCCCAGGGGCAGTCATTTTAATTGAGTAATTGCTTGTCTAAAGGTGAGGGCTTTGTTCTGATTACTTCTAGGATCCATAAGAGGCACGTCCCCAGATTTATCTTGCCTCGGTACAGGAATTTTTTCCTGAACTTTGGCAACATTTGGTGCCCAGTCTATAATGCTGTGTTCAACTGTCTTCATTATTCATACACAAACATGCTGATGGACCATGGATAAGTTAGATTCATAATCATTCAGTGGTGAACATCATAAGTAGGCAGTGAATTTTAGAAAATTCAGAGGGTTTATCCACTAGGCTATTGTGCCAGGCCCCAAAAGTATAACGTGCATCAGTGAGTGGGAAAGAATGAATGCTCAGAACACAAGATTCAACTGAATACTTTAGTAATTCTGTAGTAAGGTAGGCAAAACAGTAAATCTGTCCTTGACCTTGCAGGCATCTGGCATTGAGATTAGTGCTTATCATGGTGGGTGGACAGAGGGAGAACAGGAAATGAAGTCCAAATGATGAGTGCAACAAAGCCCCTGTCCCTAAAGCTTAAATCCAAGAGCTTCATAGCCTGAGTGTATGCATGAATAACACAGAAACCTGTTGCTGCAAGGAACTGCAAGAAACATCATTGCAGTCATCATGGTGACATGGGCATCCCATACAGGCGCCAGTTCATTTCCAGACTGGCTGCTTCCAATCCAGCTCCATGCTGATGCCTTGGGGATAGCAGCAGAGGACCATGTTAGTGTGTCGGCCCCTGTCACCCAGGGGGGAGACCTAGAAGAAGCTCTTGTCTTCTAGATTCATCCTGGGCTCAATCCTGGCAGTTCTGGCCATCTGGGAGTGAATCAGCAGATATAGGAAGATTCTCTCTCTCTCTCTCTCTCTCTCTCTCTCTCTGTAATTGATTCAGAGGCACAGAAGATAGAAGAGGAAAGAACAACAACAGGAAAGTATTGAAAGAGACTTTCATTATTGATGAAAAAACATAAGTCACAGATTCAGGAATCCGAGGAGGATGAGTTTTAAGTAGTGCCATTTACAGATATATCATATTGAAATTTCAAGAGCTCAACTGTCACTTAAGAATGAGAGCAAGAAGGACAGAAAAAGGGTCAGACACATCAGGGGGCACCGTGGCTTTGCAATTTGCTCACGTTGCTGAAGGAACTCGCAAGTCTATATGCTAGTCAGAGGAAGAACAATTCAAAATAGAAACACAAAGATCAGCGAAACTGCATATAACTAAATAGGTCCAAGCAAGCATTGCCCCCCAAAACTGAAGCTATGTTATGCCTTTAATAAAATATAAGACAATACAATATAATTCAAAAGAAATTGTTGGTCTTATAGTATTTTTTTTAAACATTTATTCAGTTTATTACAAAGTCAGATATACAGAGAGGAGGAGAGACAGAGAGGAGGATCTTCCGTCCTATGATTCACTCCCCAAGTGAGCCGCAATGGGCCGATGCGCACCGATCAGATGCCGGGAACCAGGAACCTCTTCCGGGTCTCCCACGCGGGTGCAGGGTCCCAATGCATTGGGCCGTCCTCCACTGCTTTCCCAGGCCACAAGCAGGGAGCTGGATGGGAAGTGGAACTGCCAGGATTAGAACCGGTGCCCATATGTGATCCCCGGGGCGTTCAAGGCGAGGACTTTAGCCGCTAGACCATGCCGCTGGGCCCTGGTCTTATAGTATTTTAAAGCTTGTGTTCTTCAGAAAGATATTGACTAATCCTATACTATGATAAAATTACCTAAAATATCAATAAAAGAATAACAACTAAATAGATTCAATAATTGCAGAGGAAAAATGTGAGATTAGAAAACATAATGTAGTCTGCGGCCATACCACCCTGAACACGCCCGATCTCGTCTGATCTCGGAAGCTAAACAGGGTCGGGTGTGGTTAGTACTTGGGTAGGAGAAAATATGATGCAAATGAAAGCCAGAAAAATAAGAAAATAAGCATAGAAAGGAAAGTCAAGAAGCATTAAAATGAGATGATCGGACTGAATCCATTAGTTTTGCTAATTACAAAATATGTAAAAATGTTCCATTTAAAAATACCAAATACTGTCAGCTTGTATGTTTTTAATTCAGCAATGTGTTTCTTTTAAAGGGCATTGTCTAGAACATAAGATTTTTAGAAAAGTGGTAACACATAAATAAAAAGTAGACCAGATAAATACTAAGCAAGAACCTGCCTTGACTATGTTCATATTAGAAAAAAAATGCATCTTAAGGCAAAAACCAGAGAAGCTGCTCTGTAATGACAAAGCGTTCAGTTCTGCAAGAGGATGTAACAGTTTCAATTTGTGTGCAGACTGTAATGTCCTCTTGCAATGTATAAAGCAAAAATATTGACAACACTGAAGCTCTATCGTACAAAATGTTCAGATTACTTTTTCCGATGACAGATGTATCTAGCAGTCTAGAGCAATATATTATAGAAGCTATTAGAAAAGTAGAAACTTGCTAATGTGTGTATGTATATCTCACAAAGCAAAAGCAAACCCAAAGAAAATCTCATCATGGAAATTTTCCATTACATAAAGATACCCATTTATATCTTCCTACCCAGTGTTGTTGACAAGAAAAAAAAAAGTTACAGCGGGTCACATTAAATAATGAAAAGATTAATTTAGAAATTAAATGAATTTCTATTTGATAAGGAAATTAACATTAGTTGTCAAGCAAATACAAATATAAACCACAGTGTTACGCTGTTACACCCCTTCGGACTGGCAGTGCTTTAAGCTGTTAGCTATCTAGTGATTTGCAAGCACATGGTACATCTGGGACAGCTCTAAACTGCTATCGGAGTGGAAACTAGAACAGTCTAAAAAACAATTTGGGACTATCTAGTAAAGTTGAAGATGCATAGTCCCTCAGGCCAGACTTCCTTTCCAAGGTAGACACTCCCCAGAGAAAAATCAGTGCATAAATGCATGAAGGAGAGTGTGAATTGCATTTTGCACCACAACCAAAGTGGAAACAACCAGCTGGACTTCAAGAGCAGAATGAAAAACAAAGAATGACTTGGATAAATGTCAGCAATGCAGTATTCAATGAAAGACGAGAGCCAGCGTGATTCCACTCTGTAAGCCTAGAAGTACGCAAAGGGAATCGACGTGGTATAGGAATACAAATCTTGTGAAGCGACAGTGTGAAAATGCTGAGTCAGGAAACTCAAGACTGCCACCCCTCTGAGATGCCGAGGAAGGAGCTGCGAGTTCTTGACTATAAACTGCTCAGTTGATGTTTTTCATTTCCGTGTGCTTCCTATCTTTTGAATATTTTACAGTTACTCATTTTTTTAGGATCAAGTTTTTTTTTCAGAAAGAAAAATTCTTTATATAATGTTAGTGTAATTTAGCAAGATGAAGCATATTCATGTCAGTATTCTTTGTCATTTTTCATTCTGTTGGGATGATTCACCCTCATCACGTCTAGAAAGTGGAGGATCATCCTCAGGTTGGGCCACTGCCCTGCTTCCATCATCTGTGGGGTTCTCAGAGTGCTTAGGGCCAAGTCCATCTTCTTGCCAACTTTCTATGTGGTCTGGTCCTGGATCCCTCTCCTCCCTGTTCCTTCCCCACTCACACACTTTAGTCATGCTGACACCCAGCCATTTCTTCTGTTAGACCACAATTCCTCCATCCTTCCTCTTGCTGGTCCTTTGCCTTTAGAACTTGGTCAAAGTGTTCGTGCAGAGAAAAACTTCAGATTGCAAATTAGACCCTCTCTGATGCTATCTGCTCTATTTTATTGGGGGCACCCATCAGTCTCTCAAAATGTCCCATTTATGTAGTTTCCCACATGGCACCCACACAGGGCCATGCCTGTTTGTTTCTGACCAAGCACCAAACATATTGCAGCCACTGAATGCTATCTGGATTGAGCTATTACTTTTTAGCGTAAACATTTGATTAATGAAAAGTTCTGTAAATGTAGGTGATATTTGTTTGTTAGTTGTGCAGATGCACACTTCTGAATGGCTTTGTTGGCATCTCATCGAATCGGTCATGACACATCTCTACCGAGGCTACAGGCATGGGTTTGGCATCTTACCTCCTTGCTTGTTGGAACAGATGTATTCCACACTCAGACAGCCCATGCCACATGTAAGATAACCAGTAAACAAAATCGCATTATTTTAGATCCTTTTCATTTAATACTAAACCACAGATTCGGGGGCCTGTAAGTAGGTCACACATCACACCGAGTGCTCTGTCGCTTCTTTACCATCTGGCTGCATGAATCAATGTCAGATGCGCACAGATAAATCTCTGAGAGAGGACCTCAGAAAAATGTGTTGCCATCCAAGCTCAGACCCAAGATGATACCTTCTCACAGAAAGACATTTTCAAGGGAAAGCCAAAGACATCACAGCACTGGTTTAACTGCCTGATGTGATTTCTCTCTGCCCTATTTTCTTTGAAGAGTAGATTCTAAATGGGCCCCATCTCTGCTTCATTCGCCTGAATTTTATTACATGCCCAGATATCCAAAAAAGCAAGGGGTAGCAGGAAAAGTTCACAATGCAAGATGTAAGTAACTTTAAGGGTGAAGAAAAAGAAGGCTGAGCCAGTGAGGTGTGTGTGTCCAGTTGACTGCTGGGTGGTCAGCCACCAGAATTGGTTCTCAGTTTGGACTTTAGAACATTAGCAGCCCAGTAAGAAATGGTATTTATGAATAAAATTATAAATGACATTTATTCAAAGGTAGCTTTGTTCCCAAGCAGGGCCTCAAAAGATGAAATTGTGTGGTCCATAGAATAAAGATGAAAAAGTGAATAAAATAAGATCAGAAAAGTATGTTGGAGGCAGGAGGGAATGAGGTAGCAAATTACTCACAACCCACACTCAGTAACATCCTAAAGAATGCTTGGTTTTGAGACACAGAACCCACTGCCATAGAAGGAAAATATCCCTGGAGTCGCTTGGCATTAAAATTTGTATGGGTATTCTATCCTTCCTCATTCCATTTTCTCCATATACTTACAGTATCCCTGAATTCTTGTGTCACTTATCCATTCATACATTTCTTGAATGTATTCAGTATGCCAAGATTCAGATCATGTTCCAGAAAATGTAAATGTAGCCTGCTATGGCAGAGCTTACGGAGAAGTCAGGAAAGAAGCCGTGATTAGCTGAAGGGACATACAACTATAAACTGAGAATAGTTATCTGAAGAGAAGAAATATGGTGCCAGGGAAAAGTTATTAAAAAAAATCCAACCCATTCTGGATGGAGTGGAAATGGGGCATTGAAGATTAGGCAGGACATCTTGGAGCAAGTAGTGTTTGAATTAAGAACTGAAGAGTAAGAATTAGCTACATAAACGATGTGGCATTCAGTGGAGTGCAGAAGACTGTATGGGTGGGAGAAAGCACTTCCAGATAAAGAAAGTGCTAAGGCCCTGTGGGAGGAAGGCCCATGACACGTTCAGGGAAGTGGAAGGCCGTGTAAGGATGGCAGAGATAGAAGAGTATGAAATGGGGCCACAAAGGAATACTTGGTCGCTGCACTAGCAGTTTGGCTTTTATCCTAACGAGTTAAGTCTGAGGGGAGGCATGGCATGATCGCATTAAGTGTAGAAACCATTTCTATTAAGTGATGTGAAGAGCAAATTAAAGGGTGGAAGAGCGAAATGAGATTCAAATGATCAGTTCAGGACATTAGTGGTGCGGACTTGGTTTGTGGGAATGGCGATGGAGAAAGGTATAGGGTTGTGAGAGGCAGAGCTTGGTTCTGGGAGGCTGTAGGGTGCAGAGGAAGGGAGGAGGCACCGAGCCACCTGTCGTTGTGGCCTGTGCAGTGGATGGGCAAGGCATTCACGGAGACAGCTCCAGTGGGAATTAGGGAGAGAACCGTGACAATCTAAGCATGGTTTGATGGAGGACCCTTTGGGGCATCGAAATGAAGCAGTCACAGAGGTGTCAAGGTAACCCCTTTGAAAACGAAAGGAAAGGCCTTGTTAGGAGTTCAAAGACTTGTGAGTCATTCATATCCACGTGGAAAGACAGGATAAAGGGATGACAGTGAAGGAGTACCCAAAAGGAGAATAGAGCCAGAGAAAGAGACCTTGAGCAGAGCCTGGAGGAGCTTGCAAGGATCAAGTTGGCCTGAGGTTCCTATGATCTTTCCCACCATTTAGTTTGACTTCTTTCTTACTGTTTTGTGATTCAGCAATCTTACTCTATGATTTTCTTAGTTAACCCCAAATCACTCTTCACATGTTGAGCAGTACAAATCGGAATATTTCACCATAAATAAGATGTATCCAGAAGAAAAATATAATCAGGTCAGCTTTTTAAATTCTTTTTTACAATTTATTTTTATCTTTTGATTGGAAAGTCAGATATACAGAGAAGAGGTGAGACAGAGAGGAAGATCCATCTGTTGATTCACTCCCCAAGAAGCAATGGCCAGAGCTGCACCGATCTGAAACCAGGAGCTCAGAACCTCTTCTGGGGCTCCCACACAAGTACAGGATCCCAAGGCTTTGGGCCATCCTCGACTGGTTTCCCAGGCCACAAGCAGGGACCTTGATGGGAAGCAGAGCTGCCAGGATTAGAACCGGCACCCATATGGGATGTGGGTGCAGGCAAGGCGAGGACTTTAGTCGCTAGGCTACCGCACCAGGCCCAATCAGATTAGTTTTTAATAATTCAGAGTTAATAGGTAGAATAAATCATGTATGTTACCAAACCCACTTAACTCTGATTTCTATTCCCATCATATATTGGTCAGATTTTTTGGCCTTGACATAT
This sequence comes from Ochotona princeps, assembly GCF_030435755.1. Lineage (NCBI taxonomy): Eukaryota > Metazoa > Chordata > Mammalia > Lagomorpha > Ochotonidae > Ochotona > Ochotona princeps. The sequence continues at coordinate 32,602,886 of NC_080853.1, read as the reverse complement.
GAGGTCAACATGAAGTGTTCCTGATAGATGTGCTAATTTACTATGTGATGACCTGGAATTTCTATATATTGTCCTTTAATTAGAAATGATCACTTTTGAACATTTCAGAGGTCACATCTCTGAAATCGGGATTACGTGTCCAGCATTGCAAGTTGTCTGAATGCAATATGGGATTTTGTAACAAATGACTAGGAAACTCAACAGAAAAGTCAAAGTTTGTATCATACAGTAGTTTTCATGATGGAATCCTGAAAAATCCTTGAAAATTCCTGTTCATTGTAAGGCATAGAGAGAGTTCCTTCGTCAGCCTTTGTTCACTGGACAGTCATGGAGTGTCAGTGCAGGGCTGCATTGTCCTGTGTGTGTGTGTGTGAGGGTGTGCTCTCCAGGACATTTGCACGTGCTGCCTAGGTTTGCTCGTGTTCACCAGGTAATATTTAAAATGGAGACACTCTTGGTCATCTCCCCAGTGGGAATGCTAACTGAAACCATGAAAGGCTTTTTCTAGTTCACGTAGGCAGGATTCACATGAACATAAATGTTCTGGATATTCACGGCCCAACAAGGGACCGTCTAGGCACTTAGGATGATACAGAAGCAAATAAAATCAACTTAATGTCCTCAGTCCACCAGCCATGTTTCATGTGTCGCACTCTACAACATCAATATGAAGTTTGTCCACTACCACAGCAAGGTTTGTGTAGGGGTGTTGAAGTAGAACAGGTGTTGGGTCCCGGCCATTGCCTCTTTCTCACACAGTTTAGGCTTGCATGGTAAAATACCCGAAAGATCATCAAGAGAATATTATGTCAGGAAGCATGTAAATCACTCGAAATTCACATTTTGATGTCCTTGAATAAGGCTTTCTTGAACTCAACGAGGGGCCTCCCTTTTAGCTAGCACCTGTGTCTTCATGCCACCACGACGAACTTGGATGATGGCAGACACGGGATAGCCCGGATATCAGGAAAATGTACTCACCAGCCCTTGAGCTGCCAGAAGGGAAGGAGCAACTTCTCAAGTCACTTTAAGAGAGCATACTCTGGGCAGTTTTGAAAATGAGATGAATGAGAGAGGAAGATGTAGCCTGAGCTCAGAACCTGGTCTGACAGCTGTGTGATGTGAAGGCAGCAGAAACACTGGGCATAGCCTTCCGTATTGATTCCTCGATTTTCTCAGGGTCTTCGTATAGTTTTAAAAAAATACATTCCTAAGGCCCAGCACAGTAGCTTAGTGGATAAAGTCCTCGCCTTGCATCTGCCAGGATCCCATATAGTTCTAATCCCGGCAACCCTGCTTCCCAACCAGCTGTCTGCTTGCAACTCAAAGTTTTGGGTTCCTGCACCCACATGGGAGATCTGGATAAAGTTCCAGGCTCCTGGCTTCGGATCGGCTCAGCTCCAGCCATTGCGGCCACTTGGGGAGTGAATCAACAGATGGATCTACCTCTCTGTCTCTCCTCCTCTCTGTATTTCTGCCTTTCAATAAAAATACATACATCTTTTTTTTTTAAAAAAAAAATACATTCCCAGCATACCACTTTTCTGTAATCTACTGTCTTACATTGCCAAAAGCAAATCAGGGTCTCTTAAAAGTTTGGCAGTGGAAAGCAAGGAAAGCCACTTGCTCTCCTGACTGCAATGCCAATTATGTTTTTAACCTTCTGTTGGGCAAATGGCTCAGACAATGAAAAAGTATTTTGCAACAGGACCTGAGCCAACCTAGTATCAGTTTGCTCACATGTGAAGAGGATAAGCTCTGTAGGAAGGAACCATTTCTCTTGTTGGGTCAGGCAAAAATATACACAAGGACTTCAGTAAGTCATCTCTCCAGCCACTGAACACTTCTGCAGGACAGGGTGTCTGTCTCCTCTCCCCCAGGAACCCCAGCCAACCACTGGATCCTGCTGATAGATAAAACTGGGGAGTGGACAGGAAGCAGCAGCATTTTATTTTCTTTCCTCGTATACTTCAAGTTATTTTTCAGAGAAGAGGAAAGCCTTCATTTTCTCCTGAATGTATTCTGTTTTCAGGGACTCAGAAGAAATTTATGAGCCCAGGAGAGTGAGTTTGAAAAAATAAAACCCTCTTTCCCTTGAAGGGCTCATGTTTAAACTCCCATGAATCCTAGTTCACAAAACACATGGGAGAGTACTTGTTTTCATGTCTGCAAGTTTCTTTGAATTGCATCCAAAAAAATAAATGGGATAGACATATGGCTAAGGCAGGTTTGGTAAATGTTTATGGGAAGATCTATGCAAGGGATGTCCGACTTCCCTCTATAAAATTTTTTTCAGCTGCTGCATATGTTTGAAGATTTTCATAGTAAAATGTTTGAGGGGAAGAAAAGTCCTCCTGAAATACATTTCTGCTTAAGCTTCTAATTCCTCAGCCTTAGCCTTAAGCATAACTGACTTCAAAAGAGTAAATCATCAGAGAAAAGTCTGTGACTCAAGAAGTTTTCTTGAACAGGGAGCACAGGAGATCCACACCTCGGCTATGCAACCTCACATGTGCCAGGTGCTGCTCACCGACTGTTAGAGATTTATTCAGATTAACATTGTGGTGCGGCACAAAGAACGTGATGAGTTAGACTTGATAACAGCTCTGTACCATCTTTCTGTACAGTTAAACAGATGCGTGTAGGAGTGTTCTGTAGGCTGGTCTAAAGACTTTGCTGATACACACCTGGAAGGAATCCATGAGCTGATCGTTCCATAGCCAAAAGGAACCACAAGTCTGCCATTCTGGCATTTGGATTTCCTCCTAGCATATGTATGTTTCATTAAATATCAAACAGTAAAGGTAGAACAAACTGTTCAACCATGTATAGACCAGTAAACTAAAAAAGAAAAGGTGCTCAAAAGAAAAGTATGCATTACTGAAAGGATTTGTTCATTTTTAGCGTGTTCTTTTTTTTTAAGATTTACTTATTTTTTATTGGAAAATCAGATTTGCAAAGGGAAAGATCCTCTGTCTGCTGGTTCATGCCCCAAATAGACACAACTGGAGCTGAGCCTATGTAATTTCAGGAGCCAGGAGCTTTTTCTGGGTCTCCCCCATGCAGGTGCAATGTCCCAAGGCTGTGGGTATCCTCCACTGCTTTCCCAGGCCACAAGCAGGGAGCTGGAAGGCAAGTGGAGCAGCCAGGACACGAACAGGTGCCCATATGGGATCCTGGTACACACAAGACAAGGATTTAGCCACCAGGCCATCATATTGGGCCCAACTGAAAGGATTTTAAAGTTACTCCTGAGACCTCTGAAACAAACTGTGGTGGCTTTGGATTGCTAGGATTTGGTTGGTTGCTTTTTAGCCACATAGACTATCCAATTCCAACTAGATAATTCTTTGTGAAAATATCATGATGTCGGTGCGACTTTAGTAATTGGGTCTTCAGAAAGTTTATGGAATAGGGTGTTGAGAAGATGAGTTACCCATTCATTAAGAAAGGCATAGGGGTTTTTTTTGTTTTGTTTTTTGTTTTGTTTTGTTTTGTTTTGGAGGCTAACATTTTAATTGAGGATTGCTTTTGAGAAAAAAATACAGACTTTTAGGTCCACAATTGCTACTACTTGGGTCTCCATGGCCACCAGACGTCCTGCAGATAGTGGCTGGTGGCAGTAGCAGGAACAGCTGAACTGAGCAGGAATCAGTCAGGTTTTGACATGCTGGGTCAGTACCTGTGCTGACAGGAATGTCTTGATGTAAGCAGAGGGGTTACCACTGCGATTCTGTGGTTACTGCAGGAGGAGCATAGAGTATAGGCAAAGAACCAGGGAGCGTGCTGCTGCAATGAATACTTTGAATAATAAAATGAAAGTTTGATCCATTAAAAAACAAAGTTCATGGCAATGGGTCATCAAAATATTATGCATAGGATTCAGAGATTTCAAGATTTGGGGCACCAAACTCAACTTTTAATTTTAATTTTTCATGTTATAAATTCCCTCATATACAAATGTAAATTTATTCTTAAAATATTTATACTGTCAGCCATCTTTGATTGACAACTGCTGCACCAGGAAGTGATCCTTTAATAATTAGTGAGTAGAGTGAGAACTCTGGAATTTGTAGAGGGAAGTTCCTGAGGGCACAGTGAGGGTAGCTGTCCAGAAGGGAATTGGGAGAAGTCCATTACAATAGAAAGAAGTTACACTGAGGAGTGAGTGGGGTCAGAATGTGCAAGACCATTGTAAGAAACATTAAGGACTTGGAACTTTACCCAGAAAACAATAGGGCCTTGGACATTCACGATCCAACTTCTGTTTTAGTAGAATTGGAAAGAGGAATCAGAGCCAATGTCAAGGCTATGCCTGATATCCATTAAATGGCTAGACTGCTCTCATGTCCATGAAAAGAAAGCATGAGTAAGAACCACTGAACGCATGCTCAGCAGAAAACTCCCAGTCCACAGATTGTACAAGAAAGCAATCCTGCCCACCAACTCATTGAATTTATTGGCTTTTTTAAACTGTTTTTTATTTTATCATTTCTTATGATACAGTTCCATAGGCTCACGGTTTTACCAACCCCCCACCAATGATTTCCCCTATATTATTACAATAGAATATAGTATGATCTTTCAACAAGTCACAAGACCATCATTCTGCTATTTAAATGTATCCTGACATTAGTGTAGGTACAGACAAGGGTTGGAAGTCCAGTACCTATTGTCAAGATATACTTAACAGTTTCGTTGGGAATCCATCTTTTATTTAGAAGATGCATACTGCACTGTATCTTCATTTCTTGATATTATAGTCTCTATTTGTGTGTCATAGTCTTTGTGTCAGATGAAGTACTGTTTATATTCTCAAGAGAATCTACTAAATTTGAGTCTTTACGTATGACTCTGTAATGAAATCTGTTCAATTACTGACTTCAGTATATCTAGACAGGGCATTTCATGTACCCCAGTTTCACATGGGTGACCTAGGGGGTTACAGAACCCCTCAGTTTCAGATATAACTTTTAGCAGTCAGGCTGCTCTTCACAGATGGAGACTACCACTGCTGTCACTCACAGGTGCTCACACTCAGAGCAACTGGACAGCAAACAAAGGAAGCCTTCCTGCACATGTTTTATGATGGACAGTCACAGCAGGTTCATTAGAATACTGACCACAGGTTAAGTAATAACCCTTTCATTTTCTCTCTAAACTCTCTAATCTCTTGGATTTCACTTCTTTTTAAAAAGTTATGACCTATTATGTTTGAGGGGCAGAGAAAGAGAGAGAGAGAGAGAGAGAGAGAGAGAGAGAGAGAGAGAGAGAAAGAGAGAGAAAGGAGAGGCATTTCCTGAAGTCAGCTGGCTCACAACCCAAGTACTAACAAAGGCTGATGCCACAAATGCAATCCTGGTGTCCTCCGTGGGAACTGGGAGGTATGTAGAATATGTAGATAAATTAGGGAACTCCTCATCCTTTAAATTGCCTGAGATAATGCTTTGCAAGAATGAAATTTCACTCAAAAGTTGCAGGCTTCCTGAATCCCAGAGGAAGGAGAAAATGTTGTTGTGGGATATAGAGACTCGTGCCTGGGTCCTTGCCAAGTCCTCGTGCTAAAAGCTGATCTTGGTGTGTGCTGACACCTAGCCCTGGGTGCAGAGTGCAGCTCATTCCCTTCTGATGGGTTAGAGCACAGGGACAGCTTGTGAGCCAGATTAAAAGAATCCCTATTATAAGATGATGAGAAAAATGTTGGCTCATGCTCTCAACACGTGATTTCCTCATCCTCCCAAGTAAAGTATAGCCCTACTAACACCTTGATTTCAGACTGCGTAGCCTCCCGAATTGCGAGAGAAAAAACATTTTTGTTATGTGAAACCTTCCAATGTTTCTGAAACCATGATGGTATTCACAGGAATCTAGTACATTGGCAAGGAATTCTAGTCTACCTCCTCTCATCTTCCTCGTCCCTCTCCCTTTCTGCCCCCTTTCCATCCTCCCTCCCACTCTTCTTTCCCCCTCCAACCACCTTCTTCTGTGCTCTTCCCTCTCCCATCCCATCACCCTTCCCTCCTCCTCTGATCTCTCATCCCTCCCTCATCTTTCCTCCTTCTCCCTCCTCCCTCATTTCTGTTCCTCCTCCTCCATCCTCCAACCTCTTCCCTTCCCTCCCCATCTTCCTCCTTACTTGCCCTCATCCTCCCTCTTCCCCATCCCTTCTTCCCCCTTCCTCCTCCTCCATTCTCTTCCCTGTTCTTTAGCCCTCCTCACTCCTCCGCCCCCTCTCCCTCTTCCCTCTCACTCCTCCTCATTGGTCTTTCACGTCTCTCCTCCCTCCTCCCCCACTGCCCTCATCCTCCCTACTCCATCTCCTTTCTCTCTCCTCTTCCCTCCTGCCCTCCCTCCTCCATAATCCTCCTCACTCCTCCCTTCCTCTCTCTCCCTCCTCCTCTTTCATACCAAATCTCCCTCCTCTTTCGTCCTATTTCCTGTCCTTCCCTCCTTCCTCTTCCCTCCTCCCACCCTCCTTCCTCCTTTCCCTCTTACTTGAAATCATCTTATTAGCAAATTCAGATATGATTTTAAAAGGGCGTGGACCTGGCGTGATGGCTCAGTGGCTATAGCCTCACCTTGCGTGCACTGGGATCCCTTATCGGCACTGGTTCATGTCTCAGTTGTCCCACTTCCCACTCAGCTCCCTGCTTGTGGCCTGGGAAAGCATTTGAGGATGGCCTAATGCCTTGGGACTCTGCACCCATGTGGGAGACCTGGAAAAAGCCCCTGGCCATCTTTGTAGGTGAGCAGTCATCGCAGCCTTGTGGAGTCAACTCTTCACCCATTGAGGAGTGTGGCTGGAGGAGGGTCAGACAGCATTATGGAGGCTAAAATGGGTCTTTCTGACACGCATCTGCAGGTCTGGAATAGGGCCTGCCAGCCTCCCCTAGTGATCCTGATGCAAGCTGCACACAGGGTATGCCCAGAAATATAAATGCAAGAGAATCAGAGCTCAAAAAGACTAGCTCCCCCTAGTTTCTGAGTGGTATAGTCAGAGCCTAGAGTCACACTGGGAATGTCAAATAAGGAGGCTGCTGTGCTTTCTCAGATAAGTGATGCTTTGGGGGCTTGAAAGCCAAACCCTTGGACTCCAGCACTGTCCATTCCAGGAGTGCCTGGAGGCAGGCACTGACAAAATGGGAGAGATTTGGGCTGACTGCAGTGTGTTTCTCCAGGATCTTTCTGTTAAAATGCTATGGTCCTGTGTAATCCCAAAAGCAAACAGGAAAATCACTTAAGTGCATACTGCTTCTTCCCAGGTCCCACTTCCACTGAAGTTAAATCCTACTTGGCCTACAGGATTCTGAACTAATGAGAGCTTCTATTGATTGAATACTTACTACCTGCCCAAGCCCTGATCTGTCTCTTGTCATCTCTAGAAGGTCAACTGCAATGTCTTCATTTTATCCAGGAAAATTGATGCGTGGGAACTGGCCACAGGTCCATGCTCATACAAGCATTCAGTGGCAGTTGAGACATGAACCAGGCAACCAATCCCTAGAACTGATTTTCTCAACCCTGAATTGCCTCTTAAAGTATATTGGTGTCAATGGGCCAGAGATGCTGATCTTCAGCTATATGGCTGCCAGATGTTCTTTCTTTCACTGGAGAAGACGGCATGGAATGTACGCCATTGGCATAGCCAGAGCAGAATGCATTGGTTTTGGGGCAAGCCACACACCCAGACATCTCAATAGGTGCTCATCTTTCACTTATGTTCACAGAACCAGGCAACGTGATGAGGGATTTAGGAGCTGTATTAAGTGTCTGAGCTGCACCAACTGGAACCTCCAGTTCTGCATTTACAGGTGCTTCTTGAAACAGACATTCCTTGGAAATCAGGCCACACTCCCTTTACTTGGTTGGGAAACAAGACTGCAGTTCTCATGGCATTTGATAAGTCATTCCCACCCCAAATCTCCGAAGCCATTAGACGAGAGATTTCCCTGTTGCTGTGGTTGAAATGTGTGTCCCCACAGCCCCAGCAGTTAACAGGTGGAAGGGCCTTTCGGGGATAGTGACTCTGTGTGCCTTTGCCATCAATTAATGTCTTTCGAAAACAGTTGGAGGAAGGTTGTTAGACACTACTCTCCCCCAGCCCCATGTGAGAATGCAGTGCACAGACGCACCCTTCTAGAAATAGATCAAATTCTTGCCAGACACCAACCTGCTGGTACTTGCTCTGGGTCTTCTTAGGCTCCAGAACTATGCTAAACAAAGTCCTGTTACTTAAGAACCACCCAGTCCATGACAATATTCCATCACCATAGCACCTGTTGCAGGAGGCTGCCTGACCATCCCCTTCTCACCAAGACTCCAAAGTTAGAAACTGCCACATGGACGCCCCTAGGGTTCCCCGTGCACACAATGCGAGGATTTTGTCACTGAGCTATCACACTGGGCCTGCCATAAACTTTTTCATAGTGCAAAAATGAGTTTCCCATTTTTCTACCCAAGTCTATCATAGATTTGATGCTTATTCTTCAATTTTAGCAAAAGTCATGTTGCTTTGATAGGGGCTCTTGTCAAACTGTCATCTTCCTTACCACATCAAACTAGCTGCTGGTCAGACCTGTAAGGTAGTCAGTTCATGTTTATTTTGGTTCAAATGTTGTGTTACACCCATGGATAGTTGTGGTTGTTGCTATTGTTGCTTTTAATGACTCATACTCTTTCCATGAGGGCTTTGGAGGTCCTTTATATGGTGCCAATCCAAGGTGTCTGGGACCTCATGTTGAAAGATTCCAAGGCTGTTTGTGCTAACCAGAAATACTGCTCCAACAGCCTCTGGTCACCATTGCTATTCTGTCCTTTAGAAGGCATCAGCCCACACTTCACTCTTCATTTACTTTTTCTCTAAGTTGTGCTTCTCTGCTATTTAGCTGTATTGTAGGAGTTAAGGTTCCATTTTTAAGCTGCAGCTACTCACATGGGTCGATGTTTCCCCAGTAGGACTCCCAAAGTGAAGTCAATCTTGTTTTTTAACCCCTAATCGAAACACTTGAGAATACTGCCCTGATGCCAAGTATTCCTTATCAACAACCAAGCACAGGGAACACAGCTCACCGGAAACCAACAGGAGCCTAATGGAGGCTGTGGGCTCTTCCCCTATGGTGAAAAGAGGTGCTGTGTCCCCCTTTGCTTCATTGCCCATTCCCTTTACTTTGGGCCTGACATCAGGTGCTTGTCCCAAGAAGTAGAAAAGACCCCCAGAAGTACAGGATCCCAGCAGGCTGTATCCTGGGGAATTAGCAATCCTCACCCTTCCCTGGCCCCTGGAAGCCACAAAGAACAAGCTGTGTGTCAGGAGGGATTTGACTAATTAAGGGTGATACCCATCACTTTTACATGCTAACCCTGGAAAGCAGTGATCATTACAGGGCTCTACTAACATTGCTTGCTCTGGGATTTTTTTTTTTACAGCATGTTCCCCTCTCTATGATGCGATGGCTTTCCTTACTGAAAACACTCACCAATCATTTTTACTTTGCCTATAGTAAATAGTACAGACCTGCAAGCCCAGTCCATCAGCACGAAGACTTCTGCCCAGTCCCTGGAATGAGCTCTTATTTTGAAAGCAGTGACATTATGTCTGATTACAGTGTGACAGTTTGAGTAACCAATAGAGAGACAAGGACTGTGGCATGGGAGTGGGGGAAGCAGGCAGCATGGACATTATTTCCCAGTAGGGATCACAATATGGAAACAGATCTATGCACATTCAAACTTCTGAGAATGACCAATTCAGAAAAAAATCAGTTTCCAAGGCAATGGTGGGCCTCTGCAGAAGTTAATTCCATAGCTTTGGTCATGATAATTAATGTATAAACAAAAGAAAGTAGATGATTTTTGCATAGGTCAACTTGGGGTAATTAAATGCCCAGATTATAAGTATACTCATAAGTTTTTGTTAAACACTCAACAACACTCAGTTAAAGATTTAAAGTATCAGCACACCAGATGTGCCCTTCATGCTACAATCAGGGTCATGTGTGTCCGGAGGTAACAACTATTCTGACTTCAATACAGAAAAAAATTGTTAAGCTCCTGTCAGTGGACATACACGGGCTATGCTCTTTTGCATCTAGCTTCGTTTATTTGAGATACACAGCTGTCACTGGGTGTTTTTTGTTGCTTAGAATTTCTGAATACATCATAATTGAACCATCCAGGCCACTGTTAATGGGCAGCTGTGTTGTTCCCCACTTTTGACTATTCAAAGGAATGCTGCTTGAAATACTTGGACATGGGAGAGAAATGCAAAGATAAGCGATCACTATCTAAATCGTAACATCAGTTCAAACAAGGAAAAGAAAGCATTTCCCTAAAAGGATTCTGTGTAAACCTCCTGAACAATGACACTCCGCATGGGATACTTCTTGCTCTTTCCCCAGTGTCCTGTGTGAAGGTGTTTTCTGTGATCATGTGGGCACTGCTCAAAACACTGCTGAACACCATGGCGTGGGCAGCAAGCATTCCCAATCCGTTCTCGTACTGTTTCACCACTAGAGGGCAAGAATGACTCCACAGTGCTTGGCAGCTCTGCAGTGAACATGATGCATCCAAGAGAGAGGGAGAGAGAGAGAGAGAGACAGAGAGAGAGAGAGACAGAGAGAGACAGAGAGACAGAGGGAGGGAGGGAGAGAGAGAGAGAGAGGGAGGGAGGGAGAGAGATGAACGAACAAGTCAGGATGCAGTGACTGAGGTAGTGCAGTATGAAATGCATTGTTCATGAGTTACTTTCTATCTGCCTTCAGTGTACCCCTTCTTTTTTCAGTGGTTTTGTGTGTGTATCTGTGTGTATGAATTCTGTTTACCATCACTTCCATGCCTGTGAAAGGGTAGACCTAGCTCAGACAGATCTCAGCGTGTGTTTCAGCACAGTACCAAGCCTTGAGTGTTCAGTAGGCAAACGATCCTGCAGATCTCCAAATCCCCAAGAGCTCTTCAAGTGCTATTTCTCCCATTGGAATTACAGTGCTTATTGGAATTGTTACACTGGGATGGGTGCAGAGGTACAACACTTGGAACACTCGTGTCACTTGCCCAAGTGTCTGGCTTCGAGTCCTAGCTCCTGTTTAGGGCCATGCTTCCTACAAGGAAGTAGGTGAGGCCGCACTACTTAGGGGCTGTCACTCACTTGGGAGACTCGGTCTGAATTCTGGGCTCCTGACTTCAACCTTCTCCAACCGGAGCTATTGTAGGCATTTGAAAAGTGAACCAGCAGTTGAGCTAGCTTCCCTTCCACCTCCTCTGCCTTTCAAATAGAAATTATTTTTTTTTAAATCATTGCACTGTTGTGTAAGAGTCCCAGCTGTGACACCTGTTTTTATTTCCTCTCTTCCTTCATCTCTGTTCACCCCCTCTTCCATATCCCACAAATTTACCTAATATTGCAGAACAAACTGATTTTCATTCTCTCTTTTTCTCTTTGCTGGAAGAGGCGAGGTTGGGAAATTAGTGGTGATGCCAAGTTGCCTTAAAACTATTTGTAATATAAAGTTCAACTAGAAAAGGCCTTTTAGCTGACAAGCACTTTCCTTTGCCTTGGCATGAGCAAACACAGTAAGAATCTAAAATGAGAGCCGAGGTGCAAGGCGGAAGGGTGTGCAGCCGGAGCATTCTGTCTCCACGGCTCACGCTGGCAAGTGACAAACCCCACAGGGGGCCTCCTGAGGATTCCCTGGCCTCGTTAGCTCCCTTTCTGCTCTGAAGGGCTGAAGAAGCCTTCGCCATGCGCCAAGACTCCTGCGCGCTTCAGCTTAATTTTCCTCACATAATTTTAAATACAGATCATGTCTACAGTGCAGCAATTAATGGATAGCCTAAAGACTTATTATTTCAGACTAATTGATATGTAGGAAAAGTTTAAATAACATGACAGGGATTGGGGAAATTTTAAATGATGTGTGCACAGTGAGTTTAGAATTTGCTCTGCCAAGTAGCAAAAAACATCTAGTTAATACGGAGGTGTGGCATACTGTAGAATCCATCAGGAAATCTACAACCCTTCGATATTCTTGAGCTGGTATATAACTGAAAGGAAGAAAGGTCTAGACATTTCAGAAATGGGGTGAGATTTTGCCCCCACCCCTGCTGGTTCTAGGGGACTGTCTCACAAGATAAGGCGCAAGGGAATGTCGAAAAGTTCACTTAAGAAGTGAAATGAAATGATAATGCATATTTTCCATGAATTTTTTGAAGCCATTTTATACATTTTGAGACATGCTCTTATCTAAATAAGGAATGGGAAAAACAATGCCAGGATTTCCACTGTAACTCAGGCCAGATCCTCATCTTGTCATAAACCTGAAAGGAGTAAGTTCACCCAGCTGTTGCAGCAACTGTTCCAAATCACCAGTACTCCCTGACCCAGGATTCCCCCCAAGTTCTCTCAAACGTGCTGCCATTAGTCACCCCACTAGGAAAAAAATGTTCTTGTTTCCCCCTTGCCACCCAGCGAATGTCAGAGTAAAGTTCAGAAAACTCTTCCTGAACAAACACGCCTCCAGCAGGAGAGCCCAGGAGTGTTTGCAGCAGCTGATGACAGTGTTTGCAATAGCAGGTGGCACTGCGGGGACACAGAATTCACTCTCAGCACAAAACGTAGATGGGAAAAACTACCTTTAAACTGCACTGTTTTCATACTGAGTTGATGTCACACCAATGTTTCAGGGACTTCTGACCAAATCACCTAAGCTGTGTGGTCTTCAATCTTTTCAAAGCTGCCACGTGGACAGCTCCTTTCTCAGACCCTTGCAGTCCTAACCTCCTAGTTTAGATCACTTTATGCATGTTTTGACAATTGGAAAAAGGAAGATTCTTAGTTTAGGACACCCTTCTCATTGGTGAATGTGGGACATTATTAGCATGATTTAAAATGTGTGTCCGTGACATAATTAGCAAGACAAGAACTAGACTGCTGAGTTCACTCTGATTCCCTCTTTTGCTGCCCTCTGCTTTCCAAGGTAACCATGAACCTGAATCTTAATTATGTAGTACTTTTGTCTTTACATAGGGTTAGTAATGCAGGTAAAAAAGATTGATAGCATTTTATTGTTCTAATTGTTTTGAACTTCTTAAAAATATCAAGTTAGAAGTATCATAATGAAGGAGGATAATAAGTAACCTATGGTTGGTTCTCCATATCTGAGTTCAACATCCATTGATTCAGCTGACATTGGATTGGAAATATTTGGGAAATATACGTAGTTTTTACAGTGGATTACCTGATGATAGTAATCTACAGATGACTTCAGGTATACGGGGGGGGGGTAATTAGTGGTTATATGCACTTGCTAAGGGTTATGATCATCCCCAGACTTGAGTACTCTTTGGGAGAAAGGAACTCTGTGGAACCAATCCACAGTGAATACCTAAAAGTGACTGCACTTAAGTACCATGCTGTAATATTTTGGGAATTATGTTAAATATGTTAAACACAATAGACAGGTGTACATATAGTCACCAAAAAAAAAAAAGCATGCACTAAACTGTCCTAGATGCACTCTTTATAATAGCTGCAGATTGGAGCTAGTCAAATATCCATCAGTAGTTTCATGAAGAAATTAGTCTATTCATGCAGTAGAACCCTATATAGAAATGAAAATGAACAATCTGCAATAACACATGCCAGAACTGATGGTTTTTCACAAAAGAAATTGAGTGAAAAGAGGAAGGCAAAAACTAGATGTTGATTAACATTCTATTTACATGAATTTTTAATACTTTTTAAAAAAGATTTATTCTTACTGGCAAGGCAGATTTACACAGACAAGCAGAGATGGATTTTCCATCAGCTGGTTCACTCCCCAAGTGGGCACAGTGGCTGAAGATTAGTCGATTTAAAGCCAGGAGCCAGGAGACTCTTCCAGGTCTCCCATGTCCATGTGGGTGCAGGGTCCCAAGGCTTTTGGCCATCTCCTACTTTGGGCCACAGGCAGGGAGCATGATGGGAAGTGGAGCAGGCAGGACATGAACCAGTGTCCGTATGAGATTCCAGCACATACAAGGCAAGGATTTAGCCACTAGGCTATCATGCTGGGTCCTATTTAAAATGAATAGTAAATAGTAACTATTAGCTAAAGATATAGCAACTAGTAGTAAATGGTACATAGTAGTTAGTAACTAGAAATTGACCAGACCAGAAAAGAACTTTTGGAGAGCTGGTCATCTTGACAATTTTTTTAAATTAGAGATTTATGTACTATATAAAATAGGCAATGTAACAGAAATGGGAAAAGGCATACTGAGAAATCTTTTATACACGGGGTCGCTCCCCAAATACTCCCAAGCGCTGGGAATGGTGCAAGCCTTACTTTGGTGCCAGGTACGTGGGCCATCAACCTGCTGAGCAGGAAGCTGGATCAGAGACAGAGGATCCACACCAGAACCAGAAACTCAGATATGGAAGGCGAGTTTCCCAAGCATCACACCACCTTCCCCAGTCTCTATGCTTCATTTGACTGCTGGTCAAATATGTTCATTTTGCGAGGAAAATGACCAATCTGCAAGCTTGTTGTGTCAATTAGTTACTGCTGTATGAGAACTACAACCTCCAAACTCAGTGGTATAAAACAAGAAGCATTCTGGGTTATTCACAAGTTGGTGAGCTGGGAGGTTCTTATGGTCTTGTTCATTCTCACTCTGAGGTCTAGAGTCAGCTGAAGGTCAGGCACACAACTCTACTGATGGTATTGACTGACCATGTTTCCTGTTTGGGGGTCAGCTGTTTGTCACCTGACCTGAAGTGGTCTTAGATGCAACAGTTGGACCTCCCTGTAGCTGCTAAGAGGCAAACCAGGCCTGTCTGTGGCCTGGTGTCAAGGTTCCAAGGGCAGAATGGAAGCACAGGAGATCCTCAGAGAAACACTCAGAGCTGGCACTGTGTCACTTGATTCATAGTCTGTTGAACAAAGCAAGCCACAAACGAGGTGTAAAGAATTGTGTTTTTTCTTTAAATTAATCTGCCATACTTCTAATACATGCACTTACTTCTATGCACAATAATGAAATTCCTTCAGTAAAATCACATACTTCTATGTATCATTTATGTTGTTGACTATGGCTCCAATTAATTTCTGGTTTCTCTACCACTTGCAATTCTATGAACTCTTTAAAGTTGACTGATCCATGATTCTCTTGATGAACACTACTAGTGATTTTTCCATTTGCCACTGTTTTGAGCAGACTTGCCGAGTTTTCTTGCAAACTGTGCAGGTGTTTCTGCACACCAAAGTGTAGAACTGTTGTCTCATAGAGAAAATGAATGTGCAGCTTTAAAAGATGATGCTGGATTTTCTTCCAAAGTCTGCCACTTTATACTTCCTTCAGTAGGGTATGGAGAACTAGTTTGACATCTTCTTGCTATTGATGAAGTCAAATTTCCTACTATTCCCACACCAAGACAGGTACACAATTAGTGTCTCATCATGGTCTTGATTTACCTTTTACTTGATCAGTAAGGAGAGTAGAGTGATCATCTCTTCTTTTATATTTGTTGTTATAATGTTGGTTTTGTTCCTAAGTAGAATGCATCTTTAAAAAAATCTGGGTTTTGCTGTCTTTGTGCTTATAATAGTTCTTTATAGCTGCACCTCAGAAAGTAGATAGATGTGGAATTTAAAGATACGTGTTTTCATTAAAAAAAATTGAAATCTCTGCGTAGTTTCCTCATGATATGCATTTCTATGCATTTTTTGAAGTGCCCGTGTATTCTAAATGCTATTTGTCAGATGTGGTATAAACACCTTTCCACAGCTTATAACTAGATTCTTACTTCATGACATTATTTTTTAATATTGGACTTTACATTTTTTATAAGCTATGTTTAATTATTTGAAAAGCAGAGTTACAGCAAGGAGAGACAGAATCTTCTGCTGGTTCACTCTCCAGATGACCGACACTGGGCAGGGCCGAAAGATGGGAGCTCCGCCACCTGGGCCTCCTGTCTGGGTGCAAGGGCCAAAGGACTTGGGCCATCTTGAGCTGCTTTCCCACAGGCATTAGCAGCAGGGAGCTGAATTGGAAGTGGAACAGCTAAGATTCAAACTGGTGCTCAAATAGGATGCTGGTGTGAGCAGTGGCTGCTTAAGCCACTGCAGCTCAATGCTGAGTCTGTTTTAGTGATCCTTACCAACCTTAGCTGATGCCTCTTTATGTAATCCTTAACTACACTACGGTATGAAATGCTTGTTTATATAGTCTTCAGAAAGTACCAACGTTTTGGATTTGACTTTAAATCTTTCATTCACTTTGCAGTTCATGTTTGTGATGGTGTGTATTTAGAATCTAATTTCATACCCATTCATGTAGGTAACTATCATCTTAAGCTTTGTAATAATTGCGTTTTCTCCTCCCAATTAGCAATGCCAACACACTCATATATCAGCATTGCACACATGATTGGGCCCAGTTTCTGGGCTTCTCCTTCCATTCCATTGGTTTATCCTTTTATCTGCAGCAATCTCTTCACTACTATATTGCTATTGCACACTCAGCATTTGGCCAAGATGGCCCTCCCTATTCTTAGCAATGCTTTCAATAATCTTTTCTCCTCATTCTCTCATTGGAACTAAGGAGTCTTTTCTTATAAAAAAGCTTCTTAATTTGAAATTTAAAGTTCTGAAGTCTACTTTCCTTTAATTTGTATTGAAAACACCCTCAAGATAACATTTTAATTTTTTTTTCTCATTTTGGAACTGATATTTGATCCTTTCTGTAAATTGAGTGCAGCCGTGACTGATTTCCATTTCTCTACACACACACACACGTGTGTGCATGCACTATAGCCTTTTTTTTTTTTTACAAGATTTTCAAGACTGCTTCTCCTATATGAAGTATTTAGGCTTGTCCACAATAATAGGCTACCTGAGTCTGAGATATGTAGACACTAATTGTCCTACAGGTCATAAGAATAATTCAAAAGCCCATTTAGTTTTCAGCAGCAGACCCTGGCGTTGTATGGAGTTGGCCCCAGAGGGGATAACATGTGAATGATCCCAATAGAAAAGGATTAGAATGTGGATGCAGAATTACAAGCAAGACACTACTTCAAGGTGTTTTGAATTTCTTAGTTTAAAAAATCATGTTAAGGAGTTCCCTAATTCTGGAATGTTGTTCAGCTATTTATTGTTAGTCTTTTTTTTTCTTTTGCATTTTTAAAATTCTAGATTGTGTCTACTGGATTAAGTTCAACAAAATTGGAAAAGTTGGTTTATTTGACATAATAAATGCCTTCCAGTGGAGAGAACTGGAAAACTCCATGGGAATAGGAGAGGGAAGGAAAATCAGACACAAAGTAACATCCTTTCTTTTCTCTGCCTACCATGGCATATGTATAAATGTGTATATATGTATGTACATATGTATGTGCAAAAGTTTGCATTCTTTCTTCCTTTATTATCTATAAAAGCTTTCACCAACTTTTTTTTTAATTTCACTTTATGACAGTTTCACAGGCTCTGGGATTCCCCCAGCCTTTCCCCAAGCCCTCCCCCCATATTGAATTCTTCCATATTGTTACAGTAGAGAAGTTCATAATCAATCATGATTCCTTCATTGCGGGCATGGACCATATAACGAGTCCATCATCTTATTATCCAGATTAATTCAAGTCTCATTGGGAGACCATCCTTGGTCTGAAAGTAGAGCTGGCAGAGTATCATCCCCTCCAATGAAAAGCTACTAACTACACAACTTCAACAACAGGAAGAAATATGGAAATTTACAGTATCATGAAGTTAATTCACATGGTATTGAGTGACCAATATGTTAGAAAATGCAAGTTCTTAACCACATCCTGTAACTGCTTTATTGACATCTCAATTTTATACACAACCAGCTGCTATACACCTTAAAATAGTTATAGGATACTATTCAGCTGCCTTGTTGTCTATTTGCATTTTTATATTTAGTAGCTTATAGTATTAAAGCATGATTTTAACTGAGCTTGGCGAATTTTAGGATAATCTGAACAGGCTTATAACTCTAACAAGTCACATGTTAATGATTGAGGAACAAAACAATTTTAGGAGGGGTATGCAAAGAAATCTTCAATACCTTAATGAGGAGTAACTGATCTTTGTGTCCTACCTAGTACGGTATAGGTGAGTCCAAGCTGACTTTTTCCTGTCTGTTCTAAGCTTTCCTTATTGATCTCTGTTTATCTGATCTAATTTTGTGGTCTCCTGAGTGACCCTGATGGTCATTGCAAGAGAGGGTGGGGAGCCAAAGTTGGAACTAAATAAGGACCAGAGAAAGCTCCTCTCCAGAGTCCCAAACGAATTTTACTGTTCTGTTTCTGAGGACTGCTCAGGGCTCCTGGCTGTTGTTCCGATGACATTAGATCCATCCCATGTGGGAGATCCGATAGGGAATGGTTGATCTCAAAGTTCTCAGCCTAAGAGGGCACCCAAATTCCCTGTGATCTCCTTGGCAGTTGGGATACAGTCCTTGGTGCCCGTACTGATAGTCTTTGGTGAGGTACTAGGAGTCTCTGAGGTTAGGACACAAGCCTCCTCCTGTCCTGTTCCACTCTGGGCGCCCTCCCT
The DNA here is from genome assembly GCF_030435755.1 of Ochotona princeps. Lineage (NCBI taxonomy): Eukaryota > Metazoa > Chordata > Mammalia > Lagomorpha > Ochotonidae > Ochotona > Ochotona princeps. Next base: position 32,584,332 of record NC_080853.1, on the reverse strand, counting down.
GCTCTGTGCATCTGACCTCCTGTTAAGAGGCTGTCAGGATCGCTCGTGGATCCCACTGTATGTCTTTATAGTTTTTGCTAATGTCTAATGCAGATTTGAGTCTTCTGTCTGTAAGTTTTTTGTTAACATCTTCCACACACACTATATCAAGATTATAAGTATAACCTAAGAAGGTGGAAGATTTCTCTGCTCTCCCGACCCATCACAGAATAACATAGGGTATTAAAAGCATATCAGGCTTTTCAGTTCTTTGATGTAGATCATAAGCAGTCTGTCTCTCATTGATTATTGGTTCATTGGTTACATCACAATCTCTTATTGTGTGTGGTGCAGGCTGTTTGAGGGCTTCCACCAACTTTTAATTCTGGTGAGTCATTACAGGAATATTGATATATGAGGCTCTTAGAGCTAAAGCCTGGTAGGAGAGGAGGTTATTATACATAATTGAAGATTGTGGAGTCAGAATAACTTTGAATTCTGGCTTCATCCTTTGCCAGCTGTGTGACTAGCTGCTTCCTTAACCCTAAAATGCTGACAGTATTTACCCCAGAGAATAATGGTAACAACTCAAAGAGGTAAGACATACCAATCATTTAACGTAGCTCTCAGCACATAGTAAATGCTCAGTAAATGTTCATAATGGTCCTTATTATTCGATATTGATTATAGAATAGCTCTTCAGGGTCCAATAGGAATAAGTCCTCATGCATCAGACATTGGAAGTTAGTTCTTTTGGTTTTACTGATTAATTTTGAAACTTTGAGATGTTGCTGAGTTAATCACACCCATGTGTGCACCACTCCTCTACAATTCAACCTGTGACCAGCTGATATGAGGCTTTCTTTTGTATCACCAAATGTTTAAATTGATAAAGTTTTAGAGATAAAAACTCTGCAAACTATTACACATAGAGTGGATTTTAGTACATAGTTATTTCAGTTGTTAGTTGAAATAACCCATGGCACCTCAGAAAGAGGAAACCTGGCTGAATCAGGAGGGACATTTTAAAATCTCTTCCTCTTTGAGAAACTCGTATGTTTTTAGGGCATCCTCACATGTTTCTTAACTTTAATGTCCCTAATTATCCAAAGACGACTCACAGAGACCGTTCATACAGTATCAGACTGACGATTTGATTTTCAAACTGCTTTGAATTTGAAACAGCCTATTCATTTGTCCCTTAACCATCGCTCAGACAGAACATTTTCCTGCGAGAATCACTACCATCATTGGGCCCAACTTTGACCTGATACTAAAATAGCACAATTTTTGTCTCTTACATGTTTTTAAAGGTATAATTTTTCAAAGGTGTTGTTTATCAATTTATTGAGTAGAAGTATATGTATATATGTGTGTATATGTATGTATATATGTGTGTATATATATGTATATATGTGTGTATATGTATGTATACATACATACATACTGTAGGGAAATGAGAGAAGGTGAGTAGAAATTTGTGGACTCTGCAGACACAGTAGAAAACAAGAATCTGAAACATTGATTCCACCCGCCTCCTTCCAGACCTGGAGCCTCCCCACCCCAATCAGAGGCCCGTTTGGGCATGCAGCCCCGTCAATAAGTAAACAACGCTAAACATTTTTTAAAAGTCTGAATGAATAAAGAGAACTGAAAGCAGAATCAGCAATTCCCCTGGAGTATATTTTAACCCAAAAAGCTAATTTTAAAACAGATTAAAGCCCTTAATTAAAAGCACTTCCATCTGAAAGATAGAAATTACACTTGGGTGAAAATGAGTAATTGTCAATATACTTTAAAAAGCATGCAAGTTAAACTTGTATATTTGCATTAATGACTGACCAACACACGACTTGTAAAAAATATGCTGTAGAGCAGAAAAAGACTAATTCATTTGTGAGTGAATTACATCATTGTCATTGAAAATAAGCATTTGATTAAAATCACATTCTCTATAGTAATAAAAGTTTTTAAAGGTATAGGCTAAAGAGAAAAATATCAATGAATTTTAAGTATGGAAAACATTGAAAAAGCACATTGTGACAACTGACAAATATTTAATGTGTGCTTGCCATTTTAAAAATACCTTCTGTCCTTGGCATTTATTCTATTCTAATTCAAAACCTGTTTTATAGATATTGTATTTCCACTGTTGAATGCAATGCATAACACACTTCCCACTGCAAAATACATTCAGTCTTGTTTTGATGGGATAAAACACTTTTGAATATACTCACCATGTCACGTATGATTTATTTATTTCACTGTTCAGCATTATGTCTCTTGACAGCATTTTCTTTCCCTTGAAATGTGATGTTACAGAAGCACCATGACCATTTGGCGTTCTCGTTTATCTGTCTGTTCCGTATGCTGTCGGGTGAGGAGGAAGATGAATGTGTGCCATCACTATGCAGAGCACATGCCACCTGCCAGCTCCTTCTCTCCTGTCATCAGTGTCTCTTTCCCCACAAAGATGGTTTTGTAGTAGGATAGAGCTTTGTCACATTGTATGTGACCATTGAGGTTAGGCTCTACCCACTGCAGTTGCAGACATGGTCCGCAGTAACCCCTTCATTCCGGGTGTCGGCAGCATTACCCTCCGTTGATTTTGCAACTCCAGTTGGTTGTGACCTGTGGAAATGGACAGCTTTGCCTCAGAACCAAGGCATTCAGTGTCGAGTGTAAGCTAAGTAGAAACAATGACCTTGAAGTCTCATGTGCAGAAAGTGGTGCCTCGGGATGGAGGCCACCTGCCCTGCTTTGCAGTGGACTCAGAGGACAGGTGCCCAGACATGCTGTGTTCCTTGTAGGGATGGAGAGTCAGCCTCTGTTGTATTAAGTCGCTGAGATTTGTGGTTCTTTTTACACTACCACATAATCTAATAGATTCCAACTAGTCTAATTATCACACATAACTGATATAGTAAAAAAAAAAAAGAACTATCATGACTTGGTAAAACGTGACCAAATATAAGCCATATTCAGAAATTTCTGTCACCCTGCATTATATTTGGGGTGGGAGAAAGGTGCATATATTAAATAGGAAACTAAAAAATGTTTGAATTGTAACTTACATAGCTATTCGAGTTTAAGCTGCTTGGAGACACTTGCATCTGTATTAACAATGTAATGGGTATTTTCAAGCTAAATAGAGTCAGTGGACAACTTATGCTAGAGCCCCAGCATGAACAGTCCATCAGGAAGCCGAATAACGATAACATGCATCAGGGAATAGGCCACATCAATCCAAAACTGATACGAGTGCCATGCAGTTCAAACTAAGTGCTAAGCTAGTATTTATTTTTTGTTTGATTTCCCTAGAAGCAGACCCAAAGACAAGGATTATAGTTCAATTAGTGTTTTAGGTGCAATAGGAGAATGAAAGATGTGAACCAGAACCAGAAAGGAATCCAATAGAACATGGGGTTTTTGTCAAGTTGATTCCCTGCCATAGTTAAGTGACATTCAGTCCCACTAGGGAACTCTGGGAGACTATAGAAAATGCATGTAAGACTGAAAATGCATGTAAGAGTGGTTCCAAGCAGAAAGAAATGGGGGCAGGGTGTATAAACCAACTGCAAGTATCACTTTCATTCAGGTTTGGGCTTGCCGGATGAGGCAGTTGAAATTAGCATATGTCCCAAGGATATTCCCTGAGGTGCTGCCCATCACACTGTGAGACGGGCTGCCATTTACAACCTCATGGGCTGTATCTATTTTACCATCATTACCAAAAACAGATTGTCATAGTGTTCTTATTAAAAAGATATTGAAGAAGTTTGGAGATATAGTTCAAATTGCTTTTAACTCAAAATGTTGAGGCACAGAAGTTCTCCCACCTCCAAAGAAGTCAGACAATTCATGGTTGACATCTTCTATTCAGTATTCGTTTTTGATGAACAGATATCGAAAATGATCATTCATAGGACAGACTCACAGGTAGAGATTAGGATAGGTTTCCTGAGTGACTTCATACAGCACTTTGAAAATACATCATCGCATGCATTTTTTTTATTAACAGGTCATTTATCTCTGTTGTTGTGAGGGATATTTCCAACCTGTATGGTATTTTCTTCTATGTAGCCTAGAATATACCCATATATGGAATATATGCTGTCTTCTAGCTTTAAAAACACTCCAAACTGTTGTTTTTCCTTTTGATCATGTTGCAATGCAATGCAATCAGTTGTGCTGCAAAGATGAAGTGGAAGCTATAGGACAGGCTTGTGATGAAGTTAAGTGGTAGTTACCTGAATGAGCGTGCCAAAGAGCTATCCTCCAGTGATGGCCAACGTTCCTAGCCTTAGATCATTGCAATCATGTGATGCCAGGAAATAGGATCACTCTCTTCGTACTACCATTGGATGTTACATATAACCATTCTATGCCATTTACCTCGGTGTATCTCATTTTTTGTGGTACACATTCTCTTGCCAGGCTAGAAATGCCTTGGAACCAGGATGGGGTCTTTCTTATGTCTCTATGCCAAGTTCATGTGCTTCACAATTTGAGTAATACCCACAAAATAATTACATAAATTAATGAATCAAAGAATGTGTGAAGGAATAAACGCAAAAAATATTATACCTGAGTCACTGTGTAAGTCAGCCAAGTATCTGATCAGTGGAGGGAGCATAGCGTGGTTCTCTGTATGGCAGGACCAGCTGAGAACCGGAACCAGAGCAGGCCTCACAGAAGCTTGTAGATTTTTCTCTTGCTAGATGGGCAGCAGCTTCCGTAATGCCATGTAGCCCAGTGTAACAAGGAATGCCTTTGGATCATCAGAAGAGCTTTTAATTCCCTACTTTGAATAATTTGAAGAAATTCTTGCCATTTTTTGCAAATAGCCCCAGAATCAAATTCTTCAGCAAATGCTTTGCATTTTAGAGCAAGATCAAAAGCTAATGCTGGGATGTGGAAAGTGTCTTCCCACACCGAGTTACTTTGCTTAGCTTATTAAAGACTGAAGACCCCAGCACAATGTGGAAAGGGCCAACCCATGTGACGAAGTATAGGAGGGATACCGTTCCTTGCCTGGCAGCCCCCCAGCAGAACTGAGTGGTTAGCCATCAAGTCCAAAGTCAAAATTACTGATTGGCCTGCTTGGTGTTTTCTAAAACTGACAGAAGAGTCAACATAAAAATCTAGACTTCTGGATTCTTTTGGGGGAAAAAAAATCACATGTGGTACCACTGGGCAGGCTACTTTCACGTGGCAGCAGGAGTTAGTAGCTTTTTGTAAACAAGTCACTCGGCTACATTCACCATGCACACTCCACTCCTGTCATGTGTTTGCCTTTCCAGCTGGCTGTGTTGCCCTTGCCTCTCCCCGAGAAAATCCCATCAATCTAACCTTGGCTGGAGGATTCAGGTCTGAAAATCAGGCGTCTCCCAATGCCTGCCAGGCCAGGAAACAAATGTCTAGCTTGCTTTCAGATCCAGTCGTAAGTGGGCAATCTAAAACCACAGCAATTTAAGCAGGAGACATAAACATCATGTTTAGAAGGACTGACTGTATAATTAGGACATACTCACTCCCCAAGCATCAAAATCAATTATCCTGATAAAACCATAGGACAGCTAACCACCCTTGAAATATACATTTATAGAAAGAAAAAGAAAAACCAAAACTAATTTGAGGTGATGAGGAGCAGGGCGTTCCCCAGGGACCCAGCTGAGTTCATTCTAGGGCATTGAACACAGGCTGCCTTGGGTTTTTCAGATGTGATGTGCAGGCTTTAAGAGAGAAGAGTTGTAGCTAGGACACAACTTGGGTAATTACGAAAGCTCGGTGAGTCTTGAAGGAGTTCTAGTGAGGCAGGTGTTAGGGCATCGCATATTAAGCTGCTGTTTGCGATGCTTACATCCTGTATGGAAACGCCTGGTTCAAATCCCAGCCTCCTTGGTGTTGGCTAATGCATCTGAGAGATAGTGAGCAATATGCGCTCCTGCTACCCAGGTGGGAGACGTGCATGGAGCTCCTGGATCCTGGCTTTGGCCTGAGCCCTAGGTGCTGCAGCCATTAGGGTGTCAACCAGCCAGCAGATCTCTCTTCCTCCCTCTTCGCCTCACCTCCTCCTCTCTTCCTGCCTCCTCCCTGTCCCTTCCCCTCCCCCCCCCCCAATCTTACAGAGTTGAAGGTTTGTGAGGGTCAGACAGTTCAAACCAAGGCCCACCCAGGGCAGGATCACCCTGTGAAGAAGCCTTAAAAGACCCCAGGCTTTGCCAGAGGAATGTATCACTGGGGCTTGTCTGATGTGGGAGCTGGTTGCATGCTCCATCAGGCCATAGTGGCATTTGTTTCTCACAGGCCTCTGTAAAAATTGAACTCACAATGTAAGTTCAATTCTTCCCTGTTGGCTACATTCCATTTGATTGAAAAGAAATACACACTTCATCTAAAAATAATTAGCCTTTGAACAGCTTGTGTTTCAATTGACTTGAGGCTTTTTATTGATTCTTTTAAGGTTTATGAGGTTGAGAGAATGAGATTCTTGTGATGTTCTCTTCCTTAGCCTCTCCCTACTGGGCATAAGCTCCCCCTCTATCCTCATGCCCTGACTCCTAATATTTCATCTAAACCAGGGACCACAAACTAGAGATTTGTAGGCTCAGCTGAGCTTGCTTTTGTAACTCCTGGAATATGTTAAGATTTCTGAATGTGTATTTTTAATGATGTTGGCCGTAAGTCCTGCTATTTCTCTCTTTCCTTTTCAACATCTAAGTCACTGGTTTATGTTGTTCCTAAGACTCCACAGTCATTTAACTCAAAACTGAGATTAGCGTGCTAATTGTTAATAAGTGCAAAGCCATAGGAACAATACCTATGCAATAAGCACTTGGTAAGTTGTTTAGCGCTACCATTATATTATTATTTTTGTGATTTTATATTGCTATTTCCTAGAAATATTTACTAGAATGGCTGTACTCTGAGATTTTTTATTTATTTTTTAACTATGAATTTCCTCATTCCAGCTTTGGTTTTTAAATAGTATCTAATTCTTGATAGAAATAGTTTAATGAAAATTAGACCACACTTAGGGGAAATGGAAAAACAGTCAGCTTACCAAATTAGCATCCTAAACTGAAGAATTACAAAGTGGGTACCTGTGGAAAACCAACACTCAAAACATGAGACTGAAATTTAAAAACCCAATAAAAGTTTAGGAAAAAAAAAAAAACCTGTTTAGTTGTATTAGTTGCAACTAATGGAAAATCTTTACTGTTTTCCAAAAACATCATAGTGTTATTTTTAATATCAAAATCATGGAAAATATGTTAATAATTCTATAGAACAGACAGACTCACTGGCATATAATAACATTTAACTCATGAGTTTGCTAGAGTTCGCTGATAGTGGCTGAACTGGGCTGAGCTTCCCGTGCCTGTGGTTCATTGCCATTTTGATTGGTGGCTCTGTTGACTTTGAAGGAACCTGTTTATCAGTCGGTGTCAACTGGATGCTGACTAGTCTAGGATGACTTTGGCCATGTGACCGGGTAACTCAGTTTCCTGTATCTTATCTGCTACCAGATTAGTCCAAGCATATCCCTATGAGAAGGCTGCGGAACAAAAGCAAAAGTTAAACAATGCTATTCCAGGCTTCTGTTTGGGCCTTATCCACTAACATCCCATCGGCCAAAGTCAGTCACATGATCACCTCCTGTTCACATACTCAATAAAATCAAGATCTTTAGTAAAAAAGAACATGGAGTCATGGACCAAGTCTGTGAATACAGCAGGTGGAATTTTGGGGCCGTTGATCCAATCAAAGGGGAGAATTGACTACATTTTGCTACTAGCAAGTCATACCCAAAGAAAACCACTCCGTTCTCTGGGCCACAGGTTTGTACCAAGTAAAAATAAAGGGTCTGATCCTATAATTACTACTGCCCTTTCCAAGGCTCCGAAGTCTTGGAGGATTTGACTATATAATTGCTGGTGTTCCTCTCCAAGTTTGCTAGAGTAATCTCCACATGCCTGTGAGATGATTACAGGAGAAATTCTGAATACATCTCAGAGCTTTACATTATGAGCTATGTCAGGAAAGCACAGTATGTTAGGAGGGGTAAATTAGGAAAGGGATAAGGAAGGAATAGGTATAGAATAGGGGAAAAAGTCACAGGAGTATGTCATATTCTTGTTAGATTTCTACAGCAACTTTCCTCTATGGCTGTTTCATGCGGTTATGTGTAAGCTATGTCAGAATGCATCTGGATTGAGATTGGAAGCAAAATTTAAAATGTAAATTTATGTGAGAAACTCTGTGGCAAATGATGCCAAGTTATAGGTTTTCCCTTTACTCAGTATTTGGATCTATCCAGCACATGGCCCACCTTGTCAATATCTCCTCCATCTTTACTTTCCTAAACACTGAACACTCCTCTTCGTGTCCCTCCCTAATAGTTTCCAGTGATCACTTTGAATCCAAAAGTATAGAAAGAGCTACAAGATACAGAGTATCTAAAGCCTGGAATGATGGAGAAGGACAAGGAAGCACAGAACTAACACTGTTGGAAGATCTTTGAAGAGGTGCTGGTGAAAGTCTGGTCCCGACAGCGACAGCAGCATCAAGGAACTTGATAGAAATCCAGAATTTCATGCCCCACTCTAGATCTCCTGAAATAGAAATCTGCAGTGTAACAAAATCCTTGAGTTCTTACCAGGCACGTTAATTTCTTAGAACCAAGCTAAATCTTACCCATGTGGTCGCTTTTAACATAGAATCATCTTCTAAAGAAGTGTTTGCAACCACAGAGTACATGAGGATCCTTTATGTCAGCCCTACAGTCTCAACGTTTGCACATACTTGTATTCTGTTCATTTAAAGGATTATTTGTTCTAAAAATCAGAATTAGGGAGAGACACAGAGAGATTAATTTTCCATCTTCTGGTTAACTCCTTGGACAGCCTGAACATCCAGCTAGCATCCAGTCAGTACCAGGAGAATCTTCAGAGTCTCCCATATAGGGTGTCAAGGACATACATACTGGGGCATCTTTAACTTTTTTCCTAGACCAATAGCAAGTAGCTGGATCAGCAGTGGAGCTGCCGAAACAATAAGCAGAACCTGTATGAAATATCTATTTCAAAAGGGATGGCTTTACCCACCATGCCAGACCCTGTATTATATTCCTTTAGATTGAGTGAGAAAGATGGAAACTTAACCTAGAGAACACTGTCTCCCCACAAAGAATGGCATCTATAATATGTCCCACAGAAAAAGGAAAAGCTTGAGAGCTTCTGCACAAAGATAAAGGCCAAGAATATTGGCCACAGAATATATATTACTGATGAATGCTTCCAAAGTGAGCAAACCAAAAATATCTAAGCATTATGACTGTGTCACATTTACCAAAAGCAAGATCAATCATACAACTGGAAGAAGGACCACCTGTGGCCTTGGATTGGTGCAAGGCCCTGGGTAGGTGCTGTACAAATGGAGAACTATGGATCCATCCAAGGAGGCAAGCATGGGGAAAATGAGATGTTGGGCTGAAGGTGCTCCACACAAGACGAGCTGAAGATGTTGAAAATGTAGAGCAGATGGCACCTTACAGTGCTATGATGCTCTGTGGAGGGGACTGGATATTATAGGATCTGCCAATATTGACTACCTGTGTGCAGGAGTCTAAATGCTTTTAGCTACAAATCCTTCTGTTTCTCTCTTTAGAAATAGGATTGTATAATATGAATTAATGAGCATTCACATTATGTTAAGCATTTAATATGCATGATCTCATTTAAATATTTTACTATAAGCCAGGGAAAAGTAGTCATTTTTTGTTTTTACACATAAGATAATTGAAACTCCAAGAGCTTAAATAAGGTTACCAAGATCATATTGGCTAAAATGCAAGCATTACAGACCCTCCATGGAGAAAGAAGTAAGTTATCCAATTACATAGATCTATGGCAAAAGTTTGTATTTATTTTCTTAGCCCTTTGTCCCAGACTCTATTGTTTTTCACATAAGGACTATTACTTTTTAATTTTCAAGCAAACGTAACCTAGGACAATTTGCCCCAAATATAGACATGCACCATACTGCAATACCTGGTAAGCAAGAAATAGAATGAGTGTGAATTAACTGTATTCTTCCAGGTTGGCATGAATCACCCAGTTTGCTGCTTTTCAGATCTGAAGTGTTTCCCACTTTGACCTAGAAATACTGCTCACCGTTTACTGCATTCTTTCTATTTCAATCGGCAATGGCAACATTGAGTTTCAAGGTAGAATAGCAGCTATGTTTTACTTGTATGATCGGTAATTTCAAACTTCAGTTTCCGTTGGCTAGGATCTGTGTGTCTCCAAGGGGTCACTTCTGCCCTGGCTTACGACGAATTGAAAGAGTCTGTGAGATTCTGTGGATTTTGTCCATTTGATCTGTTTGTTGTTTGTTTTTGCTTTGATCTCTTGGCATTGGATACCCAATATGCATTGTGTGGGATCTGGAAACGACTCACCCTGGTTTGGGGTATGGGTTTCCAATTCCCTTTACAGACCTTTTCCTTGTAGTAGGCCTCATGAATCACTAACTTCTTTGCTTCATCTGAGATGGTAAAGTGGGATTTCTCAGTTCCTGTTCCCTGGGCCACCCCTGGCTTTGGGGGGAGGGGAGCTTCAACGTGAGCACTCCAACACCCCACAGTCAGAGGCCACCCTTGTCTGATTGTGTTGGAACATGGGCATACCAACCCTGCAAGGTGGCGAGCCTGCTCTGCAACTCCGGATTCTTTTTTCACTAGAGTTTCTATGTGTTTCTTTGGCTTAGGGATTTCTTCCTGTATTCCAACTCATCTCTAAGTTCAACTAAATATTTATTTTGTTTGATTCCTCATTCCCCTGTGTTTTCACTGCAGAAAGAATTTCTCAGTCATACTGACCCAGAGGTCCATTGCAATGGATTCTAAGGAAACTTAGAAGAAAATGAACAGCAAAACTCTGCAGTGTTGAGGCGATAGCTACGGGCCCGTTTTCTCACATGCCTGTTTCTAACATCGCCCGGGTAGCCTGACTGACCTCACTGTGTAATTTTCATTGGATCTTATTTCTATTCTTGGTGAAAGTAAAATTCATGAGATTATTCTAAAAATAAGATGAGGGCTTTCAAGGTTGCTTAGGCTAATTTTGAAACTACCCATTCCATGAATATATTTCTTAAATGCTTTTACCATTGTTTTTTAATATACTCTTAGCTAAGTGTTGATTGTGAGGTTAAAATTCCAGAGTCCCTGCAATAAGTCTTCACAAAATTTTCCTGGTCATCATATCCCATGTACAGCGCTCTGCAGTTTTTAAAAAATATTTTGGTTTCATTTTGGAATGCAATTTTCATGCTAAAAATAATAATCATGTTACCATAAAACAAGAAAAAAAATAAAATTATAAGGCCAGTTTAGAGTTTAGTGTTTCCTTTCAGTTCTAGATTCTTGAAAAATATTCTCATAATCACAGTCCATTTATAACTTTAGGTAGATGATCACAATATTGCTGTAATTATAACATGGTTCATATCATGTCCTAAATACTTACATATTCTAAGATCATTTATTTGCATTTATTCATATATTTCTTTAATGCTTATATTTATATAATTTCATTTTGATGTTATTTGCACCTTTTCCTCTTTTTCCCAGTATTCAATAAATTTCAAAATATTTTGAGGAGGGTAATAACAATGCAGTATTACCAAACCTGTCTGACAAAATCCTAGAGCTATAATCTTAAAGTGTGAAATTACCATGAGGAGTTAAATTTTAAATATGCATTGTAGGAGAAGGGACTGTGGCACCTAACCTGGACCCTACCATACTGGAACACCTGCCTCCCATAGTGAAGTTGCCGATTCCAGTTGGCTCCTCCGTTTCAATCTAGCTTTCTGTTAATGCATGCTGGGAGGTAGCAGATGATGGCTCAGGTGCTTGGGCTCTTGCTGTCCACATGAGACACCAAATGGAGCTGCAGGACCCTGGCTTCAGTCTAGCCCAACCTGAGCTGCTGTGTTGGACATTTGAGGATCCAACAGTATGTGCAACAAGCAAGACAGTTGAAATTCACAAGCAGCTCTTTTCATGAAATGTATTTCCCCCTGAACTTTTCGACACAGAGTTCCAGCAGTTTTCTTTGTTATCCCACTATAGTTTATTGCTCTGTGAGTTCAAGTTGCTTCCTCACAATATTGGATTTGATCATATCTGTATAACAACCCTGTAGTCTGACTTATATTTGCAACCCATGTATATTGTATTGATTCTTGGAGTTGTTCTGTTTGAAAGCGAAGCTTCATAAGCAGCCTTGTGCTTGAACTCTAGTCACAGCTCTGCAAAAACTCCCTTATCTAAATCAAATCCCTATTTTTAATTTTTTAAACAAATCTGGAAAGAAAATGTCAGAGACAGAACACAAAACCTCGAACAATAGGCAGAGTCGAACGTATTTGAACTTGACTGTGTTGCCTTTTTCCACTGAGCTGTCCAGAGTTCACAAAGGCAATGAGTGGGCAATGTCTTTTTGAAATCAAGTTAAAAGAAAATCTTGGAAATTGAGTCTGGCTGATCAAACTGCAGAACTCTGCCTAGAATAAAATGAACTTTATAACCCCTTATTTATTGATGTCTGTGTATAATGTAACAACTCGCTTTGAAATGTGGAGATTAAATTTAGCCACGTTCTTGCTTTTACCCATTTTCCAAAAGGGTATTTTATAAATTTGGGAGTGACCAGACTCAGTGCTGTTTCTTTTATTGTTATTTTCCATGCTAGTTTTGTAGGTATAAGGATTCCCTCTTTCCCTTCATTTTCTCCCTCCCCATTCTCCATTCCCACTATTATCTCCCCTTTATTATAGAAATATGGTCCTTCAGCTGCACAGTTCCAACATTCTGCTATTTATGTGCATCATGACGTTGTAGGTATAGGCAGTGGAAGAAAATTTAATAACAAATTGTCAAGGTAAATATAAGTTTTATTGGGAGTGCTTTTGTTTCTGCCTGTTCATATTGCACTGTAGAATTTGTAAGACATTACCTACAAATTAGATTTATTTTGAAATAAATCCTTCCTGTGATGACATTTCCCTACTGCAATATGGTTTAAGGTCACGGTAATGAAAAGATGGAGCCAACTGATTCAAATGAGCGTTTCATGGGAGAGGGCCTTGTAAGAGAATCTTATATTTACCTTGCTCTTCTGTCAGTTATTGCCATAATACTGCTGCCCAACTTCTTGCAATATTCAATGGCATAGTGGAGCAGGGGGGCACTCCAGAGTGGAGCAGGTGGTAAGGAGGAAGCTTGGATCCCAACCACGAAGACTCCCAGACTTTCACCACAAACTACTAATACGAGCAACAAGGACTATACCCCAACTGCAAAGGAGGCCACAGGGAATTGGATGCCCTCAGAGGCTGAGTACTCTGAGGTCACCCACCCCCAACCGGAGCTTCCGCAGGGGATGGAAGAAGTCCAAACACTACCGCGCAGAAACCAACGTCATCGGAAAGACAACCAGAAGCCCTGAGCGGTCCGCAGACACAGAAGAACAATAAATGTCCTTCGGGACCAGGGAGGAGAGCTTTCTCTAGTCCGAGCCTGGCTCCACCGCTGGACCCCCGCCCTCCCTCGCGGTGACCATCAGGATCACTTCGAAAACCCCTCACAGCAAACAAACAATCATACAAACTAAAAAAAAAAACCTAAAATACATAGACAAACAACAGAAAGTAGAGCTTGAAATCTGACAGGAAAGAGCTGGCGTGGATTGGCTCATGCCTTGCTGGGTGGGACACAAAGATTAGTCACTCCTCACCATGGTGTTGAGGATTTTCCTGCACCCCCCCCCAAAAAAAATGTTCACCTTAAATGTTGACAAATATCTTGTTAGAGTTACAAGCCAGTCTAGATTATCCCCAAATCTGCCAAGATCAACAAAATTATACTTCAACACAACAAATGGCTAAATACTAAAATGAAATAGACACGAGACAGCTGAATGGTACCCTATAGCCGTTTCAAGGTATATAGCAGCCGGTCCGGTCCTGTATATAAACTAAAATTGAGATGTCAATGAGCTAATCATAGGTTGTGGTTAGGACTTATTTTTTTGTTTGTTTTTGGTTTTTTTTGTTTTTTGTTTTTTAACGTACTGGTTACTCAAAACCATGTCAATTCCATAATATTGCAAATTGCCGTTGATGTTATATTGGGACTCTTAATTGACTGTGATGATATTCTACCAGCTCTGACTTCGGACCAGAAATGGTCTCCCCAAGAAACTGTTCAACCCATCTGGACAATAAGTAGCTGGACTCCATGCTTAGTATATGTTTGCAAGGAAAGAATCTTGATTGAATTTGAACTGTAATGCTGCATCAAGGTGGAGGAATCCACCAGGGGGGAGGGGAGGGGGGGGATTCCCAGAGCCTATGAAACTGTCACATAATGCTAAATATTAATAAAAATATAAAACATAATAAAAAAATATTCAATGGCAAAAAAAAAAAGCCTCGATTGAATTCTCGCAGTGATGATTTGAACCAGGTAGTGATGGTCTGGACTGGGCTCAACTGATCTCAGTAGGCTTGAGTTTGCTAACGTTTAGTTGGGAGTGGGGTGAGGTCAGCTATTGACTGGCAGATTTACCATAGCTCACTTTCACAGCTGATGGCCAGTTGTGATGAGAAAGGCATCCCTGGACCATAAGTCTCCTCCACCTATAAAGTAGCCAAAGCTTGTTGACATGCTGGCAGAGTAAGCTTCCACAGAGAAAAAGCAGGTATCTTAAGGCGCACAACTGAATACTGATACTCCTGACACATTCTCCTGGGCAAAGAAAAATGACAAAACTGCCTCAGTCAAAAAGCACATGCCTCTCCCACGCTTGCCGGGATGACGTGTAAAGCCACACTACAAGACTGTGGCCAGGAGCCAGGGTGACACTGAACCCCAGCAGAGAGGTGAGCAGGAGGGAGAAAACCCCACTAACTAGCATGGAAGAAGAATTCAGGTGGATCCAGACTGGAATCCCACAGTTGAACCCAACTTCTGTGAAGTCAGAATAAAATCAGCAAGGGCTACAAACTTTCCATGTTCCACACGGGGCTCATGAATAGAATTTGAACTATCCACAAAAAGCAAAAATTCCATGTGGAAATATAGATCTGTGACTTCCCTTGTCCAACAGGCACCCAACAGGCTGCAGACAGAACTCAGCTGTGGCCACCACGTTCAGAGGAGCCTGTGGCTGTCCAGCTCCTCCTTCCCCACTCCTCCCTCCTTACCCATAACCTGCTTCTCATTTTCCCAATGCCCTTGGCCCCTGTGAACGCCTGGCTTGGCAATCCTTTGGTTCAACTTGCTCTAGACTCCCGAAGGATGAAACTTAATGGTACTTGAGGTACTTTTTCACATTTTCTTACAGTGAACAAATATTTAGCTTAGAAGAAGCAAAAAGGAAAGAAGCGCTAACTTGAAATTTAATAAATACAATTTTGAAATTTATTAATAACTGACCTTTTAAGAAGAGTTAAATGATAGTTAATAAATATGAGGCAGTGATTCAGTTTAAAAGACAGTGAAATCTACAGTCCCATGGGGGGAGCCCACTACAAAATTGGTTGGTTTTATAATTATTTTTTAAAATTATTAAAATTAAATTCTTGAATATATTAAAATATTTGAAAGTATAGGCTTACATAGTTGGCATTTCTCATTTTTTATCTAATGAATACCAGCATTTATTGAAATTGAGTACCTTATGGTCTCATTTGCCAAAAAAACACTAAACTCAATCAAATGGTCTCCAACTTCAGATGCAACATGTCCTTAGCTGAGGGTCTACCTGTGCAGCTTACAGTGATATGCTGCTCTCTCTGAAAAGGAGTCCTTCCTTGTGTTTCTCTTTTCTTACCATCCCTGGAAACAAAATTTGAACGGCATCTCCGGCTAGATTAAAACTGAGGTGAACCGAGGAGGAGGAGGAGGCCTCAGTGGCTCTGAATGGGAGCTGTCAGACCCCACGCTGAGAGAGTTCACTCATGCAAGAGTGCAACATTGTAAAAGTCCCACTGGGAGACAAATGGCACCTGTCTGCTTGTTGGATGCTCTGTGATTTCCACATGATTCCCACTGGAGCCACGCAGTGGGTTCGTTCAGGGGCTTTTGTAGCACCTCAGTGGGACTCAGAGCTCTGGGCATCCCTCTCATGGTTGGTTTCCTCCTGGGCTTGTTAGAATTCGCATACTAGCGTGATCTGTTCAACAACACTCCACATTTCTCTTTGGGGGCAATTGTGGATTTGCAATAGTCTGGTTAAGCCATTTTTATCAGACACCTTTTGATATGAAAAAAATTACTAGAATAGGAACTACAATCTGCTGTTGTAGATTGAGGAGCATTATTTCTCAAAATTCATTATTTTTTTTCTGTTGCGGTAAGGAGATATAATGCATGCACCAGAAGCATAACAATCTAAAATAGCCCCTTGCAATCAAGCAGAAGGCTATGTCTGTGGTAGAATGCATGAGCAAAGGTGATAAATCACTGTTGTAAAAGGCCCAAGTCCACTTATGTCAGTGAGTGTGCCCCAAAGGTAACAAAAACTGCTCAACCAAAGAACCTGGGTGCTACAGAATTACAGACAAAGGATTAAGTCACACAAATGAGATGATTCATACAAAACATCTGTAGCATAGAAGCAGGAGTAACAGCAGTGGACATAAAATGTTTGTAAGTTGCTGACACTGTTCTGAAGAAAGTCAAGAAATAGAGGGGCAGACCCCCCCTGAGGATGGGCTCCAGTGATCCTGCATGGTCCAGGGGTCAGGACAAGCCCCCAAGACTGCATTGAAAGCTCCTGCTGCTGGAGAGGGTGCAGCCCAGAGAGATGGCAAGAACTTGGGCTCAGAGAGGACCCTGGGCAGGGAGACAAGGGTGGCCCCAGTGAGCTAGTTAGGGGGATACCACAGCAGATGCTGAGAAAAGCAGGATCTCAGCCACACCACTCAAACCTGTGGGCCAGAATGAAGGGCAGGGATTCAGGCAACCTGTGTTCACCCTGGAGTGGGAAAAGTGAGGATGTGGGTGAACACAGTGGTTAAGACCTGATGTCTGCAACCATTCTAGAGAGCCTGGGCTCAAGTTGACACTCCATTTGCAATCCCGGCTTCCTGGAGGAAGCAGGAGATAAATCAAGCACTTATGTCTGGTACACATGTGAGGGACTTTGCATCCTGCTTCTACGAGACTCTCAGGTTTACACCGATTTTAACCAGTAGGGCCTCCATGCAAGTCTTCCTTGGAAGAAAGTTGCCTGAGTTTAAAAGGTCTGAAAATTCCCCATGGCATGGAACAGGTCAACTTTAAAGACAGTAAAAACATATCTGAAACAGTTTAAAAAATAAAGCAAATAAAAATCTGAGTGGCAGGAAAGTAAAATAACAAGCAGAGATGTAAAACTGAAAGCTAAAGTTGGTCACCAGAGTTGTGCAGGAGCATCCCAGCAGGACCACTCAGCACCCGCTTCCCAGGCACCTGCAGCTGCACATCCTGAACGCCATGTCCTTCCAACAGACAGCCCAGCGGCTCCCAGCCCAACTCGAGGCCAACCTTGGAACTCTTGATTGTCAAAAGCTTTCAGTGCTTAGTGTCAGCATTTCAGACCATGGTATGCTATTCCCAGAGACTCTTAACGTGTGTGTGTGTGTGTGTGTGTGTGTGTGTGTGTGTGTGTGTGTGTGTGTGTGAGAGAGAGAGAGAGAGAGAGAGAGAGAGAGAGAGAGAAAGAAATTGCTGGTAGACATATCTGTTTTATTCCAGATGTTTAGCTCTGTATTGCTCCCCATAACCTGAACCTGATCATCAGCTATGGAAAAATGACTTGTCCAGCTAAGCTCTGTTTAACATCCCTAAAACAGTTTGTTCCATGTCCCACTTTGTACAGATTTTTCCCAAGAGTCTCTGCATGGATGTGGGTATAGAAATGCAAATAACCTCAAATTGTTTCTTAATGTCTCCTAGCTGCAGACGGAGCTAGAGCAAGAATACCAAGACAAATTCAAAAGACTGCCGCTGGAGATTTTGGAGTTTGTACAGGAGGCCATGAAAGGGAAGCTCAGCGAAGACAGCAGTCATGGCTCCGTCCCTCCTTCGGTGGCCTCAGACCCTGGGAAGGTTAACCACAAGCCTCCACCCAGTGAGGAGACGGAAGGAGACAACCCCGGCAAAGAGTTCGATACTCCCCTGTGATCGCTCCTGCCAGGCCTTTAGGGTATGCATGGCTGCGCAAGCCCCACTGGACTCTTACCACACAGATCACTGCCCAGGACTCTCTTCCTAGGAGACATCCCTCAGCCTACCATTCACACCTATGGGAGTTCCAGAAGGAATCACGCAGAGACCTCACGGCCAGGTTCCATTTGTCACATGGAAACTACTGCAAGCCTGCTAGGGAAGAGTGCGCATACAGGTGGGATTTCTGTTTGCTCGTCAGTGGCAAAGTCAAAGCAGGGGACTTCTGCATTTAATGAAGGGCACTAGCTTCTTTAAAGGAAATTGAGCTTGTTTTGACTTGAAGCTCTGATGTAAAGTAACTCAAGGTAATAGAAATAGTTTGATAAATGCATAGCACTATTTAGCACTCTTGAACAGCCAACTTTGAGCATTTTTCCCCCAACTGTCCCTCAATTACCATCTCTTCAAGTGAATATGCGTATTAACTTGCTTCATCCTTTGCTTTGCAAGCACTGGTGGCTTGCAGTTTTCTAATTTATTTATCATACAGACATCGGTATTTGTTGCTGACATGGCTCTGTTAGATACCATAGTGATGCCAATACACTGATTTTCTTGCTCAACAATATCCCTTGATTGCCCAGTGAGGCCATCCCTAAGACTGAGCAATACAAATTGATCGACATTTGGCTGCAGGAGCAAGCTGGTTGTGCATTTCCAGGCACTGTGCTCCTTGAACTGACTCTGCACTCCATGTTGGGATATTCATTGATCGTTGGCCTCCACATGGTCCAGAACGACATACAGTCCATTCTGCTACATAAAAATGAGCTGATGTAGTGAACAAGTTCTGGTGGTAATTTTGCAGTCTGACATTCTCTTATGGTCCATTTATTTTTAATAAAGAGAAGACTGAATGTTTATCTAGAGAATCCTTAGAGCCACTATAAATGATCTATATTATCTTCATGGATATATGTTTGCACTCAACCAGTTCAGCGCATATGTGGAAACACACTAAGTATAGATGTGTGTTTAATTGGCAGTGACTCAAATCTCTTCCACAAGGGTAAATAGAGAAAATGTCCAATATGTAGTTTAAAATAATAAATTACATGAAAATACTGAGAAACAATCAATGGGACCAGTGATGCAAATTCAGGTAGACTTAGACTGTTAATCTGATATGTTATTTTGCAGGATCCAAACATTGAATTTTAAGCATTGGGTTTTAAACTTACTTAGTGGTTATTAGAATGTATAAAATGTATATGATAATAAGAGTTTATGGTATCTTCCATAATGTTAAAGTCTGACAGATGTTAATTTTATTCTAACATTTTAAAAGCAGTTTATTGTATATTTCCTATGTACATTTAACCCACTTAACTGTCTTTTTACATTTCTGTGTTAGTTGGCAGAAGAAAAGCTATGATAGTAAAAGTGGTCTAAAATATTATTCAAAGGTCTAATCAAGAAAGAATAATTATATAGAGGAAAAAAATATAATGTAGAGTGTAACATAAAGAACTTGAAGTTAAGGGCCAGAAGCCGGATGCTCACAGCTTTATGTTAATTTAAAAGAAACCTGTCTGTAGCTTTGCAAGACATTTTCAAACACAAAAACCAGTGTGTCCTGAAAGTTGTGTTTTAACAATTTAATATTTTTATGGAAATTATTTATCTTTAAGCAATAACAATTACATTTTCATCTAAAGGAAAGCTTAGTTCAAGCATTAGGAAAGAAGTGCTTTAGAAAAAAAAATCATGTCCTCTCTGCAGAAGATCATATTTTGATTGGGTAGACTTGGCCTGTTAGATGCTTAACAACACTGAACTTCCACTGAAAAAAAAATTAAGTCTTTTTGTAAATCATTCTACTTTTGCACTTTGAAAGGAAGGCATTAATCATAAAGAAGCAAGAATGGTCAAAATGGAGCGCTGCGTTTTTATAAGCAAAATCAGACTGTCTAAAATTGAACTGCGAGCTAATAGCATTCATAAGCAAATACAATGATGGCTATCACACAGTGTTGCATCACATTTTAGTCTAGAGACGAACAAGGGTTGGATAATCATGACTTCCACAAAACTTCCGTAGTTGGATTTCATTCTCTTAGGTGATCTAGTCCTTTTACAATATGTTTGTATTTGGCCATTTACTGTAATCACATTTTTATATCGATACAATGACACTTTTTGCAGTTGTGGGGTAGTGTGTAGCACTGTCCATCTTGCATCAATGAAACTACAGTTATATTATCATTAACTATTAATATTACTTGAAATAGACTAAGAAAAGGATCTATATGATGTGCAGTTTTGTGCCTTTCTGTATTTGCCTTTTTGTTGTTGTTGTTGTTGAATGTGTGAAATTCTGTACTGTGGTTTTTTCCTATACTAGGCAGTAGAGCTGTGTACTGAATTAGACCGTGTCCCTCTGATAACTTTACACTACTGAGAATAGCATGGTTTGGGCCGTGCAATCCAATCTTCGGAGTTCTATTGACATGCCATGTGTTGGGTTTGTAGCATTCTCACATTTCAGCATCACCCTCCACTAACAGAATAGCTCCTGTAGTAAATAGTCATTAAGTAATTCTCAAAGAAGGGGCCACTGATTGCTTGCAGTACTTTGAACTCAGTGTTGTGCTTGTACACTGTGCCAATATTGTTTGTGACGGATTGGACATTGTGACTTTCACCTTTTAAGAAGAAATGACAAGATAGGATGAAGTATGAAGCTCTTTAAAATGTACATATTTTGGTTCCTCTATCTCAAATTATTTAAACTGCATAATTCACATTTTTGTAATAATTCTATGCAATTTTGTGGCATGGTGTTTCCTCCACTTGTAATTTTATGTGCTTTCATCACAAATCCAAAGGAAACAATAAAAATTTCTTAACACAACCCAGCTGTTATTTCTTGGTGTCAGCCAGCCAACCAGCCTCCTTTTAACAGGGAAGAAGGGTGAGAATGAGCAGAGTGCCAGTCTTTGAGGCCGTGATGCCACCCAACAGAGCACATCCGTGTACTATGGGAAGTCAGACCCTGTGAAGGCTTGTGTTGGGGGGCACAGTGGTCCTCACTGTCACCACCACCTCTTTCCAGCACTGACACAGGACTCGTCATTTCTTCCATATGGAACTCTTCCCTGGCCTTCTAGCCTCCTTCAATCAGCGCTAGGAAGGTAAGAACAAGGATTTCTTGACAAAAAGCAGAAATGTAAGATCTTACAAAAAGACTAAAAGACAAATTTGCCACATAAAGAAATGTAAGGGGGAATGTCAAAACATTTAAAAATGAATTTGAAAAGGATAACTCTATTGGTATAAAATGGAGAAATCTATGCATAATGAAGCT
Source organism: Ochotona princeps (assembly GCF_030435755.1). Taxonomy (NCBI): domain Eukaryota; kingdom Metazoa; phylum Chordata; class Mammalia; order Lagomorpha; family Ochotonidae; genus Ochotona; species Ochotona princeps. The sequence goes on along the minus strand of NC_080853.1, from coordinate 32,562,757 downwards.
ATTAGAAAATGGATATTTTGTGCTCGCTTCGACAGCACATATACTAAAATTGGAATGAAAATGGATATTTTGAAAAGCCTAGCTATAGAATTCAAAATATTTGCATCAAAAGAAACTTATCTTGAAATCAATTTTCCCTCAAACTTTGAGAAGTTCTCCTGTGTGAGAGTTTTATGTGACTATCCCAGAAGCATGCCAAGTGTAGTGTGTTTATTCTCTATTTGTGTTTTATAAATGACTGCAATATCTAGTATGTTCAAACAATCTCTCCCATCCTTCACAGCATTTTGGGGTCAGGACAAATCAGAGAAAAGAGAGCTTGGTCACTATATGGCAGGTGAACCCCAAGGGTAATCTTCCCAAGAAAGCAAACAAGAAATGCTGAACACTGTACAGAATAACATGATGTCTTAGACTCTGTTCCTTGGTGTAGCCACAAGCTCCCTCCCAGATTCAAGGTGAAGTAACAGACATAATCCCTGCCCCCACTGAGAAAGTGCCGATCACACCAAAGAAAACTATGAAGTCATGGAACAAATACACCACATGCCCAATGATGGAAAACATAATTTCTTGCATGTTTTATGTACCAAGTTGAATGTTACCCTCCAAATCACTCTCTTTACTTTCTGAATCAATAAACAAGCCAATACGAATCTAGTTGCCCAAGCCAAAAGGGCATTTTCCTGATCATTCACACACTTTGAATGAGCAAGACAGACCCAGTCTGACGCCCACACTCCCTCCAGCTTTATGTATCATCACACTCTCGGGCTGTCCTCTTGATAGCTTACACCTTTCTTTGCTTCACCCTTCTTCTTGCAGCTTTCCCCAAAACAGACACACATTAATCTTCATATCCCTCCTTCCATGGTCCACTCCTATTCACTTCTGGTTTATAGCATAAATGTCACTTCTTGGAATCTGTCACGTTCCATTTTTCTATTTCTATACCAGCATACCTGAGAGTGGGTCATTGACAAAGAAAAGCAGATTATTCATCTCACAGTTCTGGAGGCTACAGCTCAAGCTCTGGGGACAGCTCCATTCTGTTTCATAATGTGGCCTATGAAGGAAGAACTATGAGTACCTGTGAAGTAGAGGAAACTCCAGGACCAGCCTTGCTTTGTAAAGTCCCACTTGCAGTATATAGTCTCTATTTATAAGGGCTCCACTCTAGAATTCAAAAATTTCCACTACAGCCCCCACACCCCAATTTCAACATACATGATGGAATACTACTTGGCCATAAAAAAATAAATCCCTTTTCAGCAAAGTGTATGCAACTGGAGACTGTTGCAATCACTGAAATAAACCAGACCCCCAAAACCAAGTGTTGTATGTTCTTTGATTTGTAGAGGCTAATATAGAGTAAAACGCGATTCTTGTGAATGAAACTAACATCTTGAAATCTGAATATTCCTTACAACCCTTATCTCTACTCCTAAGAAGTAGTGGTCTCTATACTCTCTACTTCCTAAATTCCTTAGTGAAGAATTAAGTCTGATTATAAAGTAAATTACAGTTAAAGAAGGAAAGGAGAATAGGAAGTAGCATTCTGTGCTTTAAGTTGCACGTATGAAATCTGTTCTCTTTTCTGTAAGTTAGAAAATGAAAAGCAAAGCTTTGCCGCATTGAGGAGTGAAGTTTCGCAGTGAGATTTCTGATTATGACAGAATTCTGTGAACCCCGTCAGCTTCTTCCAGCTCCTTCTATGCTCCCGTTCCATCCTCTATCAGTAACTTACAGCTGCATATCCAACAGCAGAGATGAATGCTCTGCACAGGCACTGCTTGCCTTTGATGGTGAATCTGCAGATGGATGGATGGCTCTGTCTGTGTGGGTTGGGCAGGGATGAGCAACCGGGTCACTTACACATTTACTACCATCTGAACTGGCTGCTGGTTGACCCTAGCTGAACTTTCTACAGTGCTGGTTGGAATAACTGTTGACATGGTTCCACACCATGATGTCTTCCTCTTTATGAGCCTCCCAATGGCTTTTTCATATATCATAAGCAGGATTCAAAAAATCATTATTTCCAGTATTCTGTTGGTAAAAGTAATTCAAAGGTAAGACAAAGACTACAATACACTCTAATATTACAGAGGAAATGGTAGGGACACACAAGGGAAGTTCTTAATGGTAGCCAGCAAAGCAACCAATCCACCAACGCATATACTTTCAGTTCCAATGCAATGATTGTCTTACATACATCTTTCACTAACACCTTTGATAAAGTATTTTACATCATTCACAACTGAAGAAATGATCACAGAATGGTGAGTGTGAGAATTCAATTAGTGTTAAATGTATTTGTAAATTTAAGAGTGTAAGCAAATCCATTTATCTAACAATTTGTGCCAAAGTAAAGAGAAATCAATGGTTTCATCTACATACTGTGCCACTACCTTGAAGCTCTAATATTGTTTAGATGCTTTGAGTCAACAATCCTGAAACAGTAAAGACAACCGGACAGAACCCACACTTTGACTCACAGCCTCATCCTCAAATACAGAACATCCAGTGACCTGGGAGTCAATCACCAAACAATAGCTGAAGACATTGAGGAAGAAAGCAAGGTTCATCTTGGACCCAGAAGTGCCATCCAGCAGCTGTTCTTGCCCTGCCCGCCACAGACAATCCAGCTGTTTGGCCTAAATGCTTACTTTCCTAGCAACAGCTTTATTGAGCTGTAATTGGTACGCTTGAAAAGTTCAGCAGCTTCACAAAGGCATGTCCGTGATCTCTAGTCACCGATTGTTCCTCCATCCTCACTAACTCCAAAACACTAGAATCACACCAAAAAGATACGCTATACTTCTTAGCAATCACTTTCCATCCATCCTCCCCTCACCCTCTTTGCCCTCAAGTCCTTGGAAAACACTAACCTACTTTGTTTCTGGGCTGATCTATTCTGGGCATTTCATACAATTGGAACTACACACCAACTACTCTGTTGCAACTGGCTTCTTTCCCAGAGCAGAAAGGCTCCAAGTTCACCTGTGTCCTGCACCACTGCTTCATTCTTCATGATCAGATAATATTCCACTAACACACTCCCTATCATTGACAATGCATGAACATTTGAGTTGTTTGCAACTTGGGTTACTGTGAATAATGTTATGAGTGTTTGTGCACAACATTGTTTGATGTCTGATGGGAATATTTCACTTCGGTATGGAATTCCTGGGTCTCCTGGTAACCATGTTCACCTTGGAGGAACAGCCAATCGATCTTCCAAGGGCCCTCACCCATTACATTGCCAGAGGTGAGCAGAGCTGCCGGTTGTGCACAAGTGCACACCATTTTCATGTTTCTGATGACTGATACCCATGTGCAAACTAACATCCCATTTTGTGGGTACTTCTTTAGTGACCAGCACTGTTTCATCTGTTGACTATGTACGTGTCTTCTTTGTGGAAATGTCTCTATGTAAATCCTCAATTTGTGATTGATTGTGTAAGTATTTCCTAAAAATAGGAATAAGCATTCTTAGTCTTTGGCCTCAGGCCCCTTCAGTGGCTGTCCATTCCAGAGCACCATTCGAGGAAATGTTTTCAGTTAGCAATCTTCCTAGGGCTACAGAACAGCTCACTGTAGGCTGTTCAGGAGATGGTTCTGCTTATTTTATTTGTCATTTGTCCATTTATTTATTTTTATTTATTTATTTTGACAAAATAAATAATAACCCCTGGTTTATCCCTGGTTTCTCTCTTCTCAAACAATCTGGGTGAAAAATTAGTCTGAGAAGTGTTTGCTAAATTCACTCCATGCAGAGAATTTCTGATGGAAGGAAATTTACTAAAGACAAGGGAATGTTTCAATATTTGGAAGGAAATATTTTCCGCATAGCCTTTTAAAGTTGAAATGAATTACATAACATGTTATGCAACATGTGCCATCAAGAAACTTAATATGACCGGGAGAAATATACCAATAGCAAAGAAAAAGTTCTTGTAAATTATGGCTTCTTATCCAACGTGACATCCCAATTTCAGAAAAGTTAGAAACAAAAGTATACCTCAAAATCAATGAAATGACAATTTTCTTATTTCCAAGTACTACCTGTTTCATGACTTCAAGCTAATATATTAATTTACTTAAAAGCAATGGAAAGGCCAATATCCAGGCAGTGTTGTATTCAAAGTTCTAGCTGCCCAACATAAAAAAAATGAAAAGGAAAGATAAGTGTGTACTGAAGTCACTATAAAAAGTATTAAGAAGAGACCTGTTGCATGCCACAAAATCTGCTAACATTCTTTCTTTCCCCCTCTCTTTCTGTTTTACATGATTATCAGATAAAGGAGCTGCCACCCCATTTTCCTTCAGAACTCAGGTTTTTACCCAGCCTCCCCTCACCTTCATCTCTGGATTTTTGAAACAGAATATTCGTTACACTGGAAGAGGTCATTAGTATGCCTTTATGTTCATAACTTTTCCAGCAACACATGCATTCCACACATATATCTAATAACCTCCTGCTGTGTTCTAGGCACTGGGTCTGCCCTTACCTCAGTCTGATTAAAGGTTCAAGTTTCTTGGTCATAATCATGACCAGGTAAGCATATTTGGAAGGTTGCTGTCTCAATCACAACCTCAACACAACACAGGCAGATGAAGGAACGCAGAGACACGTGCACGTGAGCCTACACAGACCCCTAAGACTAGGTCGAAAGCACCCAACAGCCTTTGACCTTAGAAGAGTTGCTGAGTAGCTCCAAACCTTCATTCAACAAAAGGCAACCCTTAGTTTTTAGAGCTAGGAGCCAGTCCATAACCCAGTGAGAGAAATTTGAAGCACCAAGGCCTTTATTTGGAAAAATAAACTCATTCTAAAATCTGAAGATAAACCACCATTCCAGGGTGAATTCATAATGCATCACAAAGTCTCTTAAAACTAATTTTCCATTTTTTAAACTCTGCTCTGAATGTGATTAGCAGAGAAAAAATACGCTCCTGCAATCTTTCTCAGTTCTCTGTAGTAACTTGATTTCCTCCCCCTCCCCACCCCCAGTTTAAGTGTAAGAATGTGAAACCAAGGAGTCTTTGGATAATAAGATTGTCATTTTGAGGGGTAGGGCACAGTGGCAGCAACGCACCTCACAGCTGAGCCACCATGGGGGGATTCTGGGGTATTCGTCTGTTGGTGCTCACCACACAGTGCCCGGGGTCTTTTCCAAGATAATAGTTCCTTAGCGCCTGTGATCCACTCATCCTCTGGTTGATTGCACTCTTGCAGTAACAAGCATCCGAGGTAGAGATGCCAAGGACTTCACAGGCAGGTCGACTGCTGTTCTTAGGGGCCCTCTGGGCCAGCTAAGGGCTCAATCCCCAAACACTCACACATCAAGCAGAGCCCCACCATATCGGTATATAACACACGCCAAGTAACAGACTTGGTTGCAGTATTAGGCAATGAGGTCAAACTTGAACATCTTGAGTTGTCAGATCTCAAGCTGCCCCTTGCCTGACCCTAAACTCATAAGTACAATTATGATTTTAGTTTGGCCTATGCTCAGGGAAGAGGTCTTTACCAACTCTAGAACTGGGCATGGGGCCACTTGAATCAAAGATTGTTGGGTACCAAGCATGATCTAAGCATCTTCCTGGTTACAGATGCCCCTGGCCCAGAAAATACCTCATCTCAAAGGCAGAGCAAGAAAAGGGCCATAGTGTGGCCCACTTAGCATGGCACCTATGGCAAGAATTCCCCTTGCCTGATTCCAGAGCAGTGCTGCTTCTAAATAGGCACTACTGGAAAATTTGTAAAATATCAAAATTTTCCCTAAACTAGTTCCCCCATATGATCTTCTCATTTATTCAAACAGCTAAGCATTTCTGTATTCTAGGTTTCGGGGAATGAAGCAGCCAGGTGGCAAAGCTGCCAGTCCCCAGTTCTGTCCAAAATATTCTAGATTATGGGAAGCATTTCAGTTATGGCCAGAATGCATATAGAAATCAGTACTGTTTGAGCCTGTTCTGGGAGAATGAGAGTGACACAGGGGATGTATTAAGAATCTCAATGTCAGAGGTTCCCGAGGAGAACTTTGCCTCCTTGTTCAAAGCACCAAAACAAAACAAGAACCAACAAAAAGCCCACAGGGACAGTCAACCTTAGCAAGTTGCATTTGGATAGCTTCAAGAAATCCCTGTATCCCAGTGTTGTACGGGAACAGAAAATTTCCAGGACTCCCAAGGATGCAGCATATAAAACAGAAAACTTGAGCTATAAATGAGCCCAGAGGACAGCCACAAGGCTAACAATTGATGTCTCTGTGGATGCTTGGTAGAAAGCTGACACTGAAGATCAACAGTCCTTCCTCTGGCATATTTTGGCTAAGAGGTCTCCTAGAACTTCACCTGTATTAAAAATAATTATCTGGGCTGGCATTGTTGTATGATAGGCTAAACCTCCGCCTGTGGTGCCAGCATCCTATACGGACACCAGCTCATGTTCCAGCTGCTCCATTTCCCATCCAGCTCCCTGCTTGTGCCCTGGAAAAGCAGTTGAGGACAGTTCAAAGCCTTGGGATCCTGCACCCATATGGGAGACCCAGAAGAAGCTCCTGACTCCTGACTTTGGATTGGTTTAGCTCTGGCAGTTGAGGTCATTTGAGGAGTAAGGCGAACATAGATCTCTCTCTTTCATTCCTTTTTCTCTGTAACTCTACCTTTAAATGAAAAAATGTTATTAAAAATGAAAATATTTGAAGATCTGTTTAGGACAAGGGTGTTCAAAGCAGTGCAATGTCTTCTGAATTCATGAAGATAATATTTTATCCACCCCTCCTCCCCTAAATGTCCTGTAATACCTGGAAGAGCACCCACTTACATGACAACTGTTCCAGTGGCCAATTAGAAGGAAGAAAGAACTCCTGTGGCGGTTCCCACATTGGCAGAGATGGGATATTGACTCAGATGTTGCCCCTTCCTTGCTGCTGAAACCCAAGCACACCAGAATTTTCATACGAACATATTTGACATTATTCTATCCTCATACCTTACATTGGCATATGGTCTAGTTTATGGAGTTATTCTATTGTTTGAGATTTATTTTCACTTGAGAGGCATATTGACAACAAGGAGGGGAGAGAGATCTGCCAGCTACTGGTTTTTCCTCCAAGTGATTGTAACAGCCAGAGCAGGCAATCCAAAGCCAGTAGCTTCCTCTGAGTCTCCCCATGGATGTAGGGGGCCAAGGACTGGAACCATCCTCTGCTGCTTTCCCAGGCCTTAAGCAGGGAACTGGATCAGAAGTGGAGCCCCACTGAACTTGAACCAGCGCCCATATAAGATGACGGTACCACAGATGGAAATTTAGCATACTATGCCACAGTGCTGGGCCCGAGATAGTTGTATTTTATTATGTGCTAGACTGCATCTGAGGAAATAAAGACAAGTCTATACTTATTGCTTCATTTATGACTTAGGCCCTGCATAGCTTAAGGAGAAGTTGGACAATGACAGTCCAAGTGATAGGGTAATTATTTATTTATATAAAGGGAACTTTTATAATACAATTTTCAGAGCATAATGATACTTCCTACTCTACCTGCTTCTCTTCATTCCCTTTTGTTTTTCTGATGGTGGTTTTCAGAGCTACCTAGGCCCTCAATCTAAGTTTCTGCCTAAGCTCATTCAGCATATTGATTTGCACACTTCACAATTCTGACCAATCTTGCAGCTCACTGATGCCCTCCATTCTGTTCCGTCCCATCTGTTGCTCAATGTGTTTATTGAGTGGCTTTTTTCTAATCTCAGTCATGAAAGTGTTTTTCATTGCATTTATTTTTATTGGAAAGTCAGATTTACAGAGAGAAGGAGATACAGAGAAGAAAGAATTTCTGTCTGCTGATTCACTCCCCAAGTGGTTGGAGCTGAATTGATCTGAAACCAGGAACCAGGAGATTCTTCCACATCTTCCAGATGGGAGCAGGGCCCCAAGGCTTTGGGCCATTCTCAACTGCTTTCCCAGGCCATAGGTAGGGAACTGGATGGCAAGCAGAGCATCCAAGATATAAACCAATAGCCATATAGGATCCTAGCACACACAAGGAGAGGACTTTAGTTACTAGTCTACTGAGCCAGGCCCTCAGTCATGGAAGTTTTAAACTGCTAGATGCTTTCTTCAGTATTCTTATGAAATTGCAAAATAGATTTTCATACTTTTCTATCTTCCAAAGATTGTCTGTGGTTAGGTTTGTTGTTCCTTTTATGAATAATCAGTTATCTTCTATCAGGTTCACAAGTTGGATTCTACTAATTATTTCTTATTTTACATTTTATTTATTTTTGTTGGAAATTCAGAAACACAGAGAGGAGGAGAGACAGAGGTAAATCTTTGGTCTGCTGACCCACTCCCCAAGTGACCACTACAGCTGGAGCTGCACCCATCCGAAGCCAGGAGCCAGGAGCCCATCTAATGCAGGGTCCCAAGACTTTGAGACCCATGTGGGATCCCTACACGTGCAAGGCAAGGACTTTAGCCCCTAGGCTATCGTGCCAGACCCAGATTCTACTAGTTATTTCTTATAGTGATTTATTTTCTTGTGTATTTAATGTTTACTATATGAGGCTTATTTTCCTTTAGAAATTTTTTAACTTTTTTTAAAGATTTATTTATTTTTATTGCAAAGTCAGATATGCAGAGAGGAGGGAGACAGAGAGGAAGATCTTCCGTCTGATTGACGCCCCACGTGGCCACAACAGCTGGAGCTGAGCTGATCCAAAAGCAGGAGCCAGGAGCCTCTTCCAGGTCTCCCAAGCAGGTGCAGGGTCCCAAGGATTTGGGCCGTCCTCCACTGTTTTCCCAGGCCAAAGGCAGGGAGCTGGATGGGAACCGGAGCTGCTGGGATTAGAACCAGCATCCATATGGGATCCTGGTACATGCAAGGTAAGGAATTTTGTTCCTGGGCCCCTGCCCTGGGCCCTCCTTGAGAAATTTATTGGAATCCTGAGTGCTAGGATTAAAGAGCTACTTGATAGGAAGAGTGGATATTTGCTTCTAAGTAGCTCTTGCTGGAGAATCCAGCCCACATCACTGTAGTATTTGCAATTTGGGTTTTTTTTTGGGGGGGGGGTGTTTTGTTCTATTTTCCTCATCTGCGTAATGGGACATTTGAGAAAACACAAAATTATTTGAGGCCATTTTGTAGATATAACCAACTTGAAGAACGAAGAAAGAGACACCTTGGCAGTCTGTCACCAGGACATATCTAGGTGGATTCCCGAATTTTCCTTATCTCAGTTTTGAAGCCTTTCGGATCCTCCCTTTCTGGCTAGTGGGCGTCCTGCTGGACTACTTTTAATGACTTGGGGGCTTCTGCTCTTACAAAGCCAGCCCAGCCACGTGCAAGGAGTTCCCATTTCCCTTAGGGGGTGGGGCCTCAAGGTGAACACCGAGCTCTCTACATCCTGCAACCTCTTCTACTGGAATCTTATATTTTCCTGCTATCTTTTCCCCTCATGCTGTTCTAAGAAAAAATTTGTTTCCCACTTATCTAGCTTTTTTGTTGTTGTTCTTAACAACAGACATAGGTTTATTTTGAAAGTTGTTAAGTATTTTCCTGAAAACTTGATTTGATACTACCCAGACCAGGCCTTGCAAGTGGCCAACAAGAGAATTTTACCATCAGTCCCCTAGGGAAGGCAGCCAATCAAAGTCTAAAAATGAGATGGCCCATTCGTTGTTGGGGGTCATGCTGTAACCTCGCCCACATCTCTCAGCTGCAACAGCATTACCTGCTAAAATGTCAGATAGAACTAAAAATTCCCTTTAGCATCTAAAGACCTTCAAGTTGTCAAATGTATGCATGATATCCTGGTAAGTTAAATTTAGCAGTTAGAGTTCCAATTTCTCTCCGAGGTGTGTAGAAATTCATTGAGTCCAACAGTTCCCTGTTGGCTACACCTTTGAGAAGTCAATTATTCCAACCAAAGCCAATTTTAATTTATACACCCTAAATTACTCTGGAATTTCTGGGAGAGTTTATTTTTATAGAAGGTATAATATCAAATTTAAGAACTCTGACCCTGAAAACTCACTGCATTTTGAGACATCTTTGGATATTTGGTCACTGAGAAGTAAGGACAAGTGGACAAGCATTTGGTCCAGAAATGAAGATGTTAGAGTGTCACACTGGAGCCCCTGGCACCGAGCCCCAGCTCCACCTCCGCATTCCAGATTTTTGCTAATGCAGACCCTAGGAGGCAGTAGTGATGGCGCAAGTGACTGCATTGCTGTCACCTAAGTAGGAGATGTGAACTGCTGCCTCCTGGCTGCAGCCCTGGCCTGGGCTCATGAACTGGCATTTAGGGGATAAATCAGGTGATAGGATCTTATTTCCTCTCTCAAATAAATAAATGCATGGGGTTTTAATTTTTTGAATAAAATAAAAATGAAGTAGTACAAGGTTAAGTATTATTCTGTATTCTATCCCATGTGTTTACAGTAACATAGGTCCAGGCACAAAACATAGCATCAGTAAAAATTTAATGAATTGGCCTGGCACAGCAACCTAGTGGCTGAAAGTCCTCGCCTTGCACACTTTGGGATCCCATTTGGGTGTCAGTTCTAATCATGTTGGCCCCGCTCCCCATCCAACTCCCTGCTTGTGGCCTGGGAAAGCAGTGGAGGACTGCCCAAAGGCTTAGGACACTGCACCCATGTGGGAGACCCAGAAGAAGCTCCTGGTCCCAATCCATGCCAAAGTGGAAGAGAAAAGCCTCACCTATAACCTAACGTTCTGCAGTGGACCAGAGAACAAGGGCACCTGTGAAGCTGGCAGTAGCTAGGGCAAATGCTCCTGGCTTCGGATTGGCTCGGCTCCAGCCATTGCAGCCCCTTGGGGAGTGAATCAATGGACGGAAGATCTTCCTCTCTGTCTCTCTTCTATATATCTGACTTTCCAATAAAAATAAATATATTTTTTAAAAGTTTAATGAATTAACAAATTAATCATCTTGTGATTGGCTGATTGCAAAAAGGTTGTTAATCCTTCAGTTTCTTGCATTTTTTATTTATTCTTAAGGATTTGTTTATTTGAAAGGCTGATTTACAGAGAAGAGGAAAGACAGAGATCTTCCATCTACTGGTTTGCTCCCCAAACAGCCACAACAGCCAGACCTGGGCTGATCCTAAGCTGGGAGCCAGAAGCTTCTTCCAGTTCTTCCATGTTGGTACAGGGGCCTAATGACTCTACTGCCTTCCCAGATCATAACCAGGGAGCTGTAGAGAAGACAGGGGAAGCTAGGACTAGAACCAGCACCCCTATGAAATACTAGTGCTGCTGCTGGAGGATTAGCTTACTAAACCACTGCGCCAGCCCTGGTTTCCTGTATGTTACTCTGCATATCCCACCGGCAAGAGCCCTATCCCTTAAATATCCATCGACTTTAGAATGGGCACTGGCCATGAGAGTGAGATTACTAATTTATTTCACTTCCTGCACTAGGGTCTCTATCTTTGGAAATCCTGGTATCACCAGATCAGATCTGTGCTAGCATGAAGGACCCCAAAAAGCCAAGGTGACCTCATTTTCTCAACTAATGCCAAGCCACTTGACTAAATAACAGCTGTATACCATGGCTAGCTAAGGTATCAGAGCTGTCTCAAGTAAGCTTCAAGCTGGTAAGCATAAGTGGTGGTTTTAGCAACTATGCTTCTTTAAAATGGTTTGCGACATTGCAGTGACCAGTGCAAAATTCAGGATAGAAGCTTTCCTGAAGGTGTCTGGGAGGAAAAGACCCTGGTACTGAGCATCAGAATTCCTGAATTCCAATCCATCTGGTCATGAACTAGCCAAACCAGGACAAAACACTGTCCTTACTCTGTTCCTTTAGGCTGTGATCTTATCATCACCTGAAATCCCTCAAATGCTTTATTCTATATTCCTGCCATCAACAGTCCAGTGAGGAAAGCTGATTTTTAAAATATAGTTGACCATTTATTGTATCTTCAAGGGATTTTTATACCAATATAGGAAATCCTAGAAAGTTGACTTGATATCTTATTACGCTAAGCCATCTTTAACAGTATATTCTGAAAACAAATTCTTACTGGGAGCTCTCTGTAATTTTTTTCTCTCCCTTTGTTTTTAACATTATTTTCAAAGTAGAAGTCAAGCAAAATCTATAAAAACAAGCATTCTTGTTAATCAAGTTTTTAGTGGATTTTGTATTTTACCATCACCACAGAAGGAAAAAAAAAAAACACAGACTTAACAATGAAACCCTCTACTCCAATCTGATTTTTCTCCGCTAATCACATTACTGGAGGGGAGATGATTGGACCTCACAGTACTCAGTTCAGGAGTATATAATGGATTCACACAACAGAAATGGACAAACACACCAATTTCTGTTTACTAAGAGAAGTCCATGTGACAGTGATTTTTCTTTTAAAGATTTATTTTATTGGGCCCGGCGGCGTGGCCTAGTGGCTAAAGTCCTCGCCTTGAACGCCCCGGGATCCCATATGGGCGCCGGTTCTAATCCCAGCAGCTCCACTTCCCATCCAGCTCCCTGCTTGTGGCCTGGGAAGGCAGTCGAGGAGAGACAGAGAGGAAGATCTTCCATCCGATGATTCACTACCCAAGCGAGCAGCAACAGGCCGGTGAGCGCCAATCCGATGCCGGGAACCAGGAACCTCTTCCAGGTCTCCCATGCGGGTGCAGGGTCCCAAGGTTTTGGGCTGTCCTCGACTGCTTTCCCAGGTCACAAGCAGGGAGCTGGATGGGAAGTGGAGCTGCCGGGATTAGAACCAGCGCCCATAGGGGATGCCGGCGTGTTCAAGGCGAGGACCTTAACCGCTAGGCCACTGTACCGGGCCCATGACAGTGATTTAATAAGTGGGGAGAAAGGACACTTTGAAGATGTAAAAATAGAACCACCCATTATTCAGAAAGTCACACGTGTGTATACAGTGATTTTTTTTCATGCTTTCTGCTTGCTTTGTTGGCACTTTCAAAACACTGGAGATACACCACAGACAGAAGTTCTAGAACATGCTGCTGTCCAACAGTGCGTGAGGTGCACCGATTCTGTCCAGGGGCATGGAAAGCACGTTCTTGTCTGGGGCAGGCTACATACTGATCCCTGACTGTTGAGTTTCCAAGCCCAATTCTCAAACCCTTACAGATCCCATGAGCTATTCAATGCCCTCAATATATACTGTGTCTGCAGCACACAGCTTTGAAATAATAGATTTGGTATGCAATTCCAAGATTTTATAAAATCTTCCAGGGGCTGGCACTGTGGCATAGTAGTCTAAGCCTCTATCTGCAGCGGTTTGTGTCTCTACTGCTCCACATCCAATCCAGCTCCTTGCTTATGGTCTGGGAAAGCAGCAGAGCATGGCTCAAACCCTTAGGCCCCTGAACCCATGTGGGAGGCCTGGAAGATATTCCAGGCTTTTGGCTTCAGACTGGCCCAGCTTCTATTGTTGTAGCCATTTGGGGAGTAAACCGCAGATGAAAGATCTCTTCTCTCAATAATTGCCTTGCAAACTCTTTTTTTCAGATCTTCTGAAGACCATGCAAGGGTTAACCTTTAGACTATTTAGATGTTCAGAGAATTCATTTCCAGATAGATTGGGTGAAAATGTAATAGAGGATGGAGTCACTTAGGATTCTTGATTCAGAAGAATGGTCAAGTAGGCAGTGTTGGTTGTAGTCTCTTCACCACTAAGCTCCTAGTCATCGAGTGGCAGATCGTGTCTACATCCCAACGTGAATCTAGGCAAGACTGTTACCAAGAATGGGACAGTAGCAATGCTGTGTGAATCCCCATGCCAAATCAAACAGGACAATAGATACAGCCTTTGCATTAGATGATGGGACACCTGGTGTCACCTTGTAAGAAGTTTGACTTCTCATAGGCCTCCATGCTGTGGGCTGGTTCCAATCACACACACAGGGCACTGAGGTGCTCCAGTGGACAGTCCCTGCTGAGATCCCAGCTGCAAGGCAGCAGCATGTGCCAAGCACAGCCCAGGATCTTCCTAAGCATCAACTCTGGAGAATAGATATCCACCAGGTCCGCCCCAGGCAAAATTGTAGTGTCATCCTTTGGGACATCTAAGGTTCCAAATAATGCAGTCTCTAGAGACAGGAGAATTTCAATGAGCTCTCCGGGAGCTTGGCTAAAATCAAGTCAGCTTACTCCATTGCCTGCCTTAGATATCAGCTGATACTGGCTCTCCAGCAGGTTCACCTTGGGTACAGCTATCAGCTGTATCAGGATAGCCCATTAATGTCAAAAGCCTCTTCCAAGTCAGAATTCCTGACTGAGCTGCAGCAAGCTTTTCTACACCATCTGAGTGAGGGAGTTTGAAACTAACATGCTAATTTACATCCATGTCCACTCAGGCACAGAAAAAGAATCATGCAAATCATTAACTACATGTATTAGTCAGCGATTACTGTAGCAACACTATAGGACAAACACGAAAATAACATAACTAACAAGCATTAATATCAGAATCGTAGACTTGGGGGATAACTCATCCAGGCTGGGCTCAGTGTTTGCTTTTAGAATTGGGCAAAAGGAAATAGCCTCTACCCAGCAGTGGCTTCTCTCACAACACTTCAAAAGACAAGAACCAAGGCTGGCTGTGTAAGTTCAATCCAGCTACCTGGACATTGCACATTTCACTGGTCAAAGAAAGTCACACAGCAACCCAAACTCAGAAGGTTCACGGAGTGTATATTCCATCCATCAAGGAAAGAGGGGGAAAGTAAGTACATTCTGAAATGACTCCAAGCCTTCCTGTCCCTATCTGAGTAACCTTCCAAACAACCTCTCCACCAGGCCTTGCTGGCTCCCTGTAGAGCTTCCTCACTGTGCAAATGGTTTTGGTCTGCTTTGCACAAAACCTCGGTGAGTGGCGGCAGGTGCCGAGGGCTCTGCACTCTCAGGACAAGAGGTCTAAATTAGGAACAAAGCATTCCATGGCCTTCGTCAAAACTTTCAAAACAAGCCTTGGCTCCTTGCACCACTAACGACCTTGCTGAGGACATTCAGCTGCCTCACTTAGCATTCAGCAATGACCACGAGGTTTTTCCATCCCCTCTGTTGTCCGGGTCCTGTGCTTATGCAGCTTTCTTTTGACTTTCTATTTAGTAATGTTTGCTTTTCATGAGACAGAATGTTCGTGTCAGTACTGCAGTTATAATGTGCACAAAACCAGCCCCTCAGGCACACATATGGTCCTCACTCTAATGTAAAAACTCCTATAAACGGATCAAGTCTCTGGGTGATCTCTTTGCTGTGTTGTTGCCTTAACTATTTAGAGATCTAAGAAAGGAGAAGCCATTCACCATCATACTGAGTATAGAAAGGCAAGCACCGTAGCCCAGAACATGGGGGATAATCTGTCATACACTCTGATCACAAACTCCCTTAAAAATAGCCTGTGTTGAGTGTAACCATGGAGCAAGGTGAACTGGTACCAATCCATGCCAGAGTGGAAGAGAAAAGCCTCACCTACAAACGAAGGTTTTGCAGTGGACCCAAGAACAAGAGCACCTGCGAAGCTGGCAGTAGCTAAGGCAGATGCTCCTGAGCTCCTAGTTTCTGAAGTGCTGTGTAACTCACAGGTAATTGGAGTACCTCGTGGCGAATCTTGGCAGAGGATGACATTTCAAAGAAGCCAAGTCCCTCCCTAAGGAAAGATAATCTAAATCTTCCAAGAAGATTTGAGGCGATAAAGGCAGAAGCAAATGCTATTGCATAACCTGACACTTCCCAAGTTTTTGAAGCCCTACATAGTCAGCAACTGTTTAAACCAAACAGGTTTCCTTCCCATTTTTCCTGTGTATTTTCCCTAAAAAAGTGTAAGAAGGATCTGTACAGTTAAACAAAGGGTAACCTGGCAGGTAGAATGTGAATTTATAGCAACATGGATACAACTGTCAAGGTTGACTTCTACCCCTCAATTATAAAGCAGATAACATACCCTACACTTCAGCATATTATGGAGTTAGTGAAAGATTAACATATGTGTACAATGAGCCTGTGCTGGTTCTGAGAAGCAGTCAAGATGGAAAAAAACACTTTTTGAAAAACAAATTTTTCAAATTTTTTTTCACTTTCACATTATCTCAAAAATGATGTTAAAATTTCCTGGCTGCTGTGAACCACAAGCAAGCCTTAGTCCCTAAGGTGAGGGTGTTTGTGGGTGGGGCCTCTGGAGGCTTACTAGACAGTGAGGGTGCCGAGCTCATTATGTCAGTGCTCTTCTAGGGAGATGCTGTATGTCCAAGTCAGGTGAGGGCTCAATAACGTGGTCATCTATAGCCCAGCAAGAGGGCCCTTACCAAACACCACAGCTATGGCCACCTTGGTCTTTGGTGTCCATTCTCCAAATGGCGAGAAATGTTTGCTGTTGAATTCATGGTGGTTTTGTAAAATAGGACGTCGACTTCTATGGTGCAAGTCTACCAAAGCACAATGGCCTTTGACAGGCCATTCAACAGAAAGATTCTTTTGCATGCTCTAAAAAAACGGATTCATTAAGAAATGGAGGAGGGAGCTAGTACAATGGCTCAACTGGCTAATCCTCTGCCTGCCAGCACTGGCATCCTAATGGGCACTGGTTTGCATCCCAGATACTTCACCTCTCATCCAGATCCCTGCTTATGGTCTGGGAAGGCAGGGAGGTTGATCCAAAGCCTCAGGTCTCTGTACCAACATGAGAGACCCAGAAGAGGCTCCTCACTTTGAACAGCTCAGCTCCAGCCATTGCAACTATTTGGGGAGTGAACCAGTGGATGGGAGGTCTTTTTTTTTCTCTCTGTAAACCTGCCTTTCCAGTAAAAATAAGTAAATCTTTTAAAAAGAAAGAATGAGGAAAAGAAAGGAAGAGAGAAAGAGAGAGAAGGAAGGAGGGAGGGAGGGAGGAAGAGAGGGAGGAAGGGAAGAAGAGAGGGAAGAAGGAAGGGAGGGAGGGAGGAACAAAGGAAGGAAAGAAAATAAGTGGACAATGATTTCGAAGTACCTAGAACATCTTTCTCCCAGAAAAAACTGATAAGGAATCAGCTACTTGCTCTCTGGGAAATACCCTCCATCAGCAGTCCCCCTGTGTAGATTTACCATATTGGTAACTTTCATAAATAGATAAAAAATTGATTTGTCTCTGCTTATATTCATTGATGAGCCAAGCAGTGTGTGAAACTCCTGGGCCCCCAAGAGCATCGAGCAGGCTGTCTAGGGTGAGGATTGGATTGTCAGTTATTTGCAACATATCTCCTGAACCGCAGGGATTCAGAAGTGCAGCCTGGCCTTCCGTCGTCATGGCTGGCACCCACCCAGGAAGTAATGGCGGGTGAAATGAAGCCCTGAGTCATGACAGGAGGCTGCCGCTCTGTGGAAGTGAGGTCTTCTTTCGTAACTTTGATATCTAGAGGAAACATGTTTTCTTTCACTTTGTGATTCTGAGACATTCTGTATGTGCTTGTGGGAGTTGAGCAAACCTTGCTGTTGTTGAGAAAATTACATCAAGCAGCACATCACCAGAACTCCTAAGAGGGAAGATACTGTTCGGTGGATGACAAATTATCACTGCTCTTAAGACATTCCAGAGAAGCCGTTACCAACCCAGAAAAAAATCCTAATGGACATCTACAGTCCAGATCTACATATTGAATAAGTGGTGGCAGAAAAAGTATACACTATTTAATGCCAAGTTAATCTTCACAGAAGACTCAACCTGGCAATTTGTTACAAATTAGCATCTTCGTTTCTAATTCACTTTGGTTTTTCTAACTAGCCTGAGTTTTTTGGTGACCCCTTGTCAGTCAATGTTAGACTTTCTCCTCTAGCAAGACACCCTCCTCCCCCCACCGTCAGAATCATGCTCATTGGGACACACGAATCCTTTGTCATTGTGTCCCTGCGGTGTTGACACTTTCAATGTGTTTGCAGGCAGAAAGGTCTGCTCAGGCCACATGATGAGTCAGGACCATCCCTTCAAAATGGACAGAGAAATTCTGCAACAATCTGTTATCAGAGTTGCCACATTGCTTACAGATTTGCTTCTTGCAATAGAACATTGAGTTTCTGTCTCCCATCCCAGCTTAAGGACATTGTCTTGTTTCTGTTCCAACACCTGAGACAGAGCAGATACTCAATAAGTGGTTGTTGATTTGATGAATGACTGAACTCAAGCTATGTTATTACTTTAGAGTGTTTCATTTAAAATCTCAACATCAAATTTGTTCTTTCAGAGGTCTAAAATTTCCTCTAATGTTGGAATTCTAAGATACAGTGTACTTACTATGGTAAATAATCTTAGACTATGTAATATTGATTATAGAAAAAAAGAGTATATTCTCAATGAAACATGTTTTATACAACTTGGTGTTTTCCTCTGTATTAACCTGTAGATATATACATACATATATAACATGCACAAACATGCAGATTCCCTGTTACTTCTTCTGCATCCATAATACATAAATAATCACTGTTAAAAATCAGGAAATAAATGGAATTTGTCATAGTTTTCAGCTGAGCAAGGTGTTTCAAGTATCACCTTTCCCATCCAGCCAATAAACCACGAAGCTATTTCTCCAGTCCCTTCTCTATGGTCATCGTTCTTATTACACATGTGGATTTTCAACCCTGCCTTAGACCTACAGAATCAACCAATCTGGACTAGCAGAATATAGTTAAACCAAGACTTGTAGTCATTGGTGATGTGCAACTGTTTTTAGAGACAAGAACTCTGCATACTGTGCCCAAGACAAGACGTCTGCATACTCCTCTCCACTCCCAGCTTCTGTGTCCTCCTCCCGGGGTCTGTAATGAGACCAGCCAATGCTAAACTATCTGGTCTCACAGCACTGTTGACTAGGACAAAGTAAGCTCCCCAGATGAATGGCTTTTAGAAATATTGATCCTTCAGCAGCTTATGAGATTACCTCCTCCTGCGTTTTTTTTTTTTCCCTCGGTGCCTGTCCGCTCAGATTCTCTTTCTTAGAATGAGAAGGCTGTTTAGCTTGTTCTGTCTTTAACTTTTCAGAATTCTTATGAACATTTAGTTGCTAGTGTTTTCTTAGGATGATAACGATAATCACAGTGAGGGGAATAATAAGCCTGTTCCATGTGATTCTGACCCATCTGCTCAGAATTCCAAGTACCCAGTGTTTGCAGAGTCCCACGACCCAAGAGAAACCTAGGGTTGCCAGGCAGGGACAGAGTTGGAGGCAGCCGTGGCTGTGGTCCTTGGAGAAGGAGGTTCAGAGAAAGCCTGATTATATGAAAACAGATCAAAGACCGAAGAAGCTTCTATCAAACAAACTTTCTTTGAACATGAGATTATTACTGTGGCTCTACAATTAGCAATCCGGAAGTACCAGGAACAACGGCTTTTCTGGGAAGCAAAGAGACATTTGAGAGAATAAATTATACTCGTGTTTCAGCTAGAGGCATATTTTTCAGTCCACAAGAGATGGGAAGAATTTGTCGGCATATTTCAGATTCAGATTTAGGTTTTAGCAATATCAGGAGATGTTGTGACAAGGGAAATACCCAAAGTAATATTTTTAAAGTTTCAAAAGCCCCAAATTTTCTGGAAGAACTTGACAATCAGGAAATGACCTGGAACAGTATTCCTGTGTAGGTACATTCCAGGTAAGGCAATTCAATTTTTTAAAAAATTCTTTGAATATATTAAATTTTTCCTGGAGTTAAAGGGACATGTTAGGCACTCCCCTGTAAACAGGATAAGAACAGAGGGAACAACAATGATTATATGTGGTTTTGAAATGGCTTTAGCATATTTCCCAAAGATGTTCACAAAATTTCCTCCCATACCTGTCTCTCAGAGTGATGGTAATACCTTTTTCACTCAAGGGTGTGATATTGTCTTCCCATGAACCTGAACAGGCATCTCATGACTGTCTTGATCAATCACATTTGGAAGAAGTGACATGACATTTTCAAGACCAGGTCACCAAAATGACCTTCACTGCTGGCCAGGTTTCCTGGGACATTCACTACTAGAAATCACCTATCATGTTATGAGGAAGTCCTGACCCTATGGGGACACCAGATGAATTCCCAAACAGCCAGTTTCAACCACCAGATACATCTACATGTTCAGAAGACTTTAACCAGCTCTAGCTTCAGCTAAACCTAACTGCAGCCTACAAAGCATAAATATATTTCCTTCTACCCATGTTAGGTTCATTGACTGAGAACCTGTATAACAAAAGAGTCACAATAGAAAAGTTTTACATGACATGGCAGTCTTCATTAAGCCTTCATAGAAATCAGACCTGCTCAAAGTAGAATGATTTTTGTCGCAACCTTTCCATAAAGAATGAAAAAGTCATGGAGAAATGAGATAGGGCCAAGAGAAGATGCTAAGAATTACAAATGAGGGAGACTTAGCAAGGCCTTTTTGCTCAGATTCTCCTTAAGCCGCCGAGTTTTGGAGAGAAGGACTCTCTTCTGGGTTGAGGAGGTTGCTTCTCACGTGAGTCTTGTTACTTGATTCAAGGGAGTAAGGTCAGGGAAAGTCACGAAGACCTTGCTGCGTGCTCTTCTCTGAATTTCTCTCAGCTTAACACATTCCATGTGCCACAGCCACAAACTGCCATCAAGCACTGTGAGCCCAGTCAACCCCCAGAACCATGAAAACAGTAAGAAGATGTTTCTGATTTTATGCCACTAGTTTCAGAGTGGTGATGCAGCATCAGGTGACATACTCAATACCTTTTGTTAACTAGAGCAGAAGACCCTGGGTTGAGGAGCAGTCTGACCTGAGTGGTGAACACTTGAGAAGCAGAGGCAAGTTGCATTGTAATGGCTTGCATTTCCCAAGAGGGCTGCCTTGATGTAGTTGCACAGCATTTCACTCTCAAAAGTGGCTCCTTTCCCTAACTTTGAAAATATTAAGAGTAACAGCAGTCTGCTTGGGAATTTTCAGTTATCAAAATCCTTTGATACTTAGCACTTTCGGTGTCTTCTAAATTCCCTCATGCCAATATTCTTTAAGTAAATTAAGCTTCCAAGCTTCCCAATCTCATATGTCCAGTCCACTCTACCACCAGAATGGCCATCTGAAATACTAAGCAGATCAAAATGGGCCTTTAGCCTAGAGGCTTACACTGCTGCATCCCTTGATTCCATTTCCAACTCGAACCCCAATTCTTGATTCCTGCCAGTGCAAAATCTGGGAAGCAGTGGTGATGGTTCAATGAACTGGCTTCCATCACCCTACTTGCAAAACCTGGACTGAGTTCCTGAATGCTGGCTTCGTTTGTGCTTAGTCTTGCTTGTTGCCGCTACTTGGGGGAACCAATGTGAGTACTCACTCTCAAATTTTAATGAAAACTACACTTATCACATCTTTGTCAAATCCAAAAATCAGCTTTTTATCTCTTGATAAAAAATATCCCAATATTTAAACTAGATATGCAACCCAAAATGCAGATAGGGACCAGTCACATCTTATAACAGGTGTAAAATAGGGAGTGGTGGGAACTGCAGAAAAATTATACAGTCTTTATAAGAAAAGTAGATTCATCTAATATTTCCTTATTCTATGATTTTTTTCCAAGAGAAGATGTGCAAAATTTGAGAGAAACTGCAGTTTTCAGTGTTGGCATCTGACTCGGTTTATTTTTACTGTGTAATAAACCATGCCCAAACTTAGCAACTTAAAGCAACAATCTTTTACTTGGTTGGGGACTCTGAAAAAAAATAAATTTGAGCTAAATTCAAGAGGATATTTTTCCTGATCTTTGCCAGGCTCCTTCTGGGTCTGCTGCAGGGTTGGATGAGGTGGAGGGATGGGGCAGGTGCCCTCAGAAAATCTACAGCATGAAGGCTTATCTTTCTTTACTCCATGTGTCCCTCTTCCCCCAGCAGGCTAGCCTGGGCTTTTTCAAACAAAAGTGTCAGGGTTCCAAAAATAAGTGGTTCCATGTAAGGTCTTTTGAAGCCTATGCTTACAGCTAGCTCACCATCATTTCCTTTGCATTCTGTCGTGTGGAACAAATCAGGAGGCTAGACCCTATTCACTGGGGGAGGAAGCTGACATCTCATTGATGAGAGGAAATAGAAAATTCCCTTGCAGAGCAAACAACTATACCAGGGAGAGAAGAATATTAAAACAATTTCGAAATTCTGACGGTGGGTGTCAGGTCTGTGAGCCCTAGGAGTGTGGGTTCCAGCAGGGTCCGAGTTGCCTGGGTCCTCGGCCCATCTGTGCAGCGAGGTGTCAGGTCCGTGAGCCACTGTGGTAGGGGTGTCCAACATGGCCTAGGTTGCCTGGCCCTGGTCTCTTGACCCACCTGCATGGTGGATGCCAGATCCCTGAGCCCCAAGGGGTGGGAGGTCTGGCAAGGCCCAGGTTTTTTGTGTACCTGTGCAGTGGATGCCAGGTCTGTGAGCCTTGGGAGCAGGGAGTCTGGCAGGGCCTGGGTCGCCTAATCCAGCTCCTTGACCCACCTGTGAGAACTGGTGGTCCTCAGTGGAAAAGACAGAGTAGTAGACAGCTGGTCCAGGTCCACATGGAGGATATGGCAACCCATTGAGCCAGGCAGTGGACATCTGTGCCATCCCAGAGGAAAGAGGACAAAACAAATTGAACAGCTACCCCAGCCAAACGATGACAGCAAATAACTGGGTGAATTCAGACTCTGAGGTTGACTATGTCAGCCAATGGACATTGAAAGGGTTCCCTCATCCTTGGATTGGTGAGATGAACATTTCAAAACTGTCTAAACCACCTCGGCAGAACCCACAAGAGTGTGCCACATTGCCCTGGGTTGATATTGGGTGGCCATTCCCATCCCTGGGGACTGGGGCAGTTGGTAGGCTGGGTATGGTTTCTCCTCTTATACCCCTTTCAGCACCCCTTATGTTCCCTTCTTCTGTCCTCACTCTAACAGCCACACGTTCTCCTATATGTCCTCTTTGTCTTTATTACTAACTAACCGATGGACTCCCTGCCCAGCTTCCAGCAGGCCTCACTTATTCCCATTGTCTCTCCTACTCATTTTCATATTTCATATACCAGCTCTTTTATCAGAAATGACTTGTATTACTTCTGGATTTCACGATCTCATTTCCTCAAAGGCCTTCTGAGATTTTTCTCCAAGAAGTGTTTGTTGAGTGCATCCCACTTAATCTCAAGCCAATAACATTAGCAATTGTTTTTTTGCACTATTCTTTGGACTTCAATTGATCTTATTTCCTATTGCCCTTTGATGTTTATTTTTATGTGTACCTTGTTCTCCCAGCAAAGTTGTAAGTGTTTGGGTCAGAGAAACATCATGTAATTTATTCTGATAATCATGAATTGGGATGTGCAGTTAGTTACTGTTACATAACAAAAATCCTACCGTGTATGTGACCTAACAGTAACCATATTTTTAGCTCACAGCTCTATGGGTTAGCAATTCATATTAAACTTCCTTTTTATTTTGGTGACCTCTCTTACATGAGCTGGTTTTACTAATCTTACACTCTCTTCATGTCCGTGTCCTCAGCTGGGACAAATGCACACACATGGCTATCCCTTACATCAGCTCTCCTCCTGCAGGCTATTCTGGGCTTGTTTATGTGGCAACAGAAAGATAAAGTCATGGGGGCTCACAAAGCTTGAGTCTAGGCTCAGAACTGGCATGCTGTTGCTTCAACTCAATTGGTTCAATGCACTCATAAGCCAAGCCCAAATTCAAAGATTGAGATATGTCTCTTTTTTAAAAAAAATATTTTTAATTGGAAAGTCAGACTTACAGAGAGAAGGCAAGACAGAAAGACCTTCCATCTGATGGTTCACTCCCTGAATGGCCAGAACAGCCAAAGCTGATCTGATCCAAAGCCAGGAGCTGGGAGCATCTTTTGGGTCTCACATGCAGGTGCAGGGTCCCAAGTCTTTGGGGCATCCTCTACTGCTTTCCCAGGCCACAATCAGGGAGCCAGGTGCGAAGTGGACCATCCCATATGGGATCCTGGCACATGCAAGGTGAGAACTTTAGACACCAGGCTGCCAGGCCAGGCCCAAAGAATGAGATATGTCTTAAGGAAAGGAGCTATGTCACATCCCAAGAAGTTTAGAATACAGACACTTTATGAAATTTACCAAACAATGCTGACCTGGATCCTAAGGATTCTTTGAGGAATTAAGTTAGTTTTAATCCATCTCGCTCTGAAATTGGTCTTTCCTTAATCTGAACTAATTAAAATAGGACTTGTATTTTCTCATATAAATAATGCTTCCCTGAACAAAACGAGTAGGTAAACATTGGGCTCCTGCCCCAAATGCCAGTCCCTTTGCCTTATCTGCATCCTCACATCCACTTCTGCCAACAGTGACCTCTAAGATTGGCCCAAAGATTGGCACCCAGCTAGGAGGAGCTCTCCAGGCTTTCCCATCTTTAAACGATGACAAAGAATTTTCTTCTTTGTTCTTACAATAGAAGCTTAGTCCTACTTGTGCCTGTGTCAAGTCATGTGCAAAAGCCTAAATAGTGATGCCAGAATTCTGGGGGGAAAAAAAGACAAATGAAAATACAAGAGAGCCCTGATAGCGTCAGGGTCCCACTTCAGCTTCCTTCCTGCAGGTTAGTTTTATGGAGAAGAAATACATGTGCCTTTTCTTGTGCTTGTTCAATTTGAGTTTCTCTCACTTGCAAGTGAAGAGCTCTGACTAATGCATGAGGAAAACCTTTCAGCGTCCAGCACAGTTCTAGTGCCACCATAGGTTACTTAGCACATGTTAAATTCAAGTAGAAATCAACACCATGTGGTTTTATGCAACCCAAAAGAATGACTAAATTTATAGAAAGAAACAAAGCCAGTTTTGTCCACAATGACAGTTCCTGGGATTTCCCTACAATGCTGGTGAGAAAGAAAATGAACAGAGGCATTGTCAAGCATCCAGCAGTGTTCTACTGCTGCAGAATACACATGGATACCACAGATCCCAATGGTTCTAACAGTAGGTAGATTTGTATTTTTGTAATGAATGTATGTTCGATAAGCCATGAATAAATTTTAGTATGAATCAACAGCGATAATTTGTCATGGATTCATGCCACAAAATATTATGTAGGTTGTTGTCCCTGCCTATCCATGAGTCCCACCAATGGGTGTGAACTATTTTTTTTTTAAGTATTATCTGTACTGAACAGAGACTTTTGTCATCATTCCATAAATGATACGGTATAGAAGCCGTTTACATTGTTTTCGGTATTCTAAGTAACCCAGAGATGTTTCAAAGTGTACAGGAGTTGAAGGGGGGAACCACAGTGTCTGGACTCCATTCCCCACCTAGCTCCAGAGTCCAACTTGTTGTTAATGTGGACCCTGGGAAGCAGTGATGAGGACTCAAGGACTGTGCTGCCACTCACAGAGGTTGTCTAGGTTGAATTCAAGGCTCCAAGCTTTGGATCTGGGGGTTATGAACAAGCCAGAGCGAATGCTTCTTCTCATCGCCTGTCTGCCTTTCAATTATTATAGTTTAGGTATACAGTAGGGCATTACAGGATACATGCAAATACTCCCGCACTTAGTCAGGGACTGGCACATCTGAGGATTTGGATATTTGCATAGTTCCTGTAACCAATAGCAAGGGACTACTTATACAGAATGAATAAAATCCAGCTAAGGTAGACATGTGACTAACAAGATAAGCAAAATCAAGTCAAATATACAAAAGTACCTACTGTATGATTTTATTTATAAAGTGCATAGCTTGTGCTGCTAGATCTGCAGTCACTATCCTTGTTGGAGAGTCATTACTGCAAGGGACATGAGGACCTTCCATATCGGTTCCATGGGCACAGAAAGCTTCTGATTTGTACCTTTCTGCATAGGTATGTTGAACATTCATCACAAGTTCAATGAGACTAAGGAAATGGTCTTATGGTTCTCTGGGTAGTTGTGTGGCAGCCAAGTCCTTCATCTCCTTCGGAATGCTGTGCTCGGGGCTCCCTTCCTCTCTAGTAAAGGGGAGAGGGGGCGAGAACTGTGAGAAGCACAGCTGGCCCCATAAAGGAGCAAAGCCATCCAGAGAAAACACTTCTGTGACGAGGGAGAGGCATGCTCCCCGACTTTGCCCATCTGTCACACCATATGCAGTAGCATCCACCGACACCCAATTTACTCATGCAGTTGAGGACATTCCTGCCATGTGGGAGGATAACTTGCCCCAATTAGATCTGAAGATTAACATTTTTGTATCTTGAGGCTCTGTGAGTGAAGTCATTATCTCAGGCAGCCTCCACTGAACAGAATTAGATTCTAGACTTAGCAAAACCCAAAACTCCACACCTAATCTTAAAGTCTAATCTCAGACTTCAGTCTTTGAACTTTTCTTTCTTCCAATTTTGTGCTTCATTTGCATTTTGACTTCCTATGTCATTCTTTCAGACATTAGATGCTCCACAGCTACTTCTAAGCGGGGTGAGGTCTCTACCCCCAGCTTAGGAATCTGTTGACTCCAATTAACTTCCATTGCCTTGTTTCTTTGATCTTCAATCATATCTTCCTGGAAAAACCTAGTCCCTACCATTCCAATCATTGTAAATTCTACAGTAGTGTTTTCATCTTTGCAGTCTCATTGTTTGAAGACTCAGTGAGTATAAACTGCAACCCCATTATTTCACATTAATGCTGCCAAACTAATGCTATGTTTTCTTTCTGGTCCAATCCTTCTCAAGCCCATAGATAGTTCTCCCTGCAGTTTTTCATATTTTCATGCACTCACTCAGTGAAGCCACCTCTTATATTTCCATGAGAAATTTCCTCTGATGGATCTCCCACCCGCAGGGCTGGCTTTGTGATGTAAAGTCTGGGTCCTTACACATCCTTCAGAAGAACTATGCAAGTGGCACAACGCTCTGCTGTCACCCTTAGCCTCTCCCAGATTGGGGGTGTTTCATACTATCTCCCGTTTGTTATTCAGCTGCATGAAAATTGCTCATAAATCCCATTCTACATCAACTACTGTGAGGGGGCTAGTGAATCAAGGATAACAGTGAGGGACTGGAGGTGAGATCCCCTGGAGTTAGCCTACCATTTGCTTAATCAGCAGCTTGACTCCAATGTTATATCGCTTCTGTCATAGACGCATTGTAAACAGCTACAATTCAGTTATTTTCTTCTGTATAATAAGATGCTCCCAGCTACTGAGTTTAAACCCCCAAGATACATATATTTATGATCCTATTTGCAAAAATAAAGTATCACTCAAGCTATTGGGAGCCTTGTAAATATTATCCAGGATAAAGTTGATTATATAAACCTCGTACTGGTGGGGGTGGGACAAAACCAAAAATAATTCATGTTTGGAAAGGTTTTTAGTTTTTAGGATTTGCGGGTGCCCTGTGGTAGGGTGTGAAGGGGAGGCAATAGTTGAACTTTAAAGAGAGGAATGGTCCTCCTCAGTGAAGGTGTTTGAAGTTCTTAGGGCTGGGACACACCTAGCAGTACAAGGTCCTTGGCCTAAGAATCACCAAGCATTCCCTGGAAGGTGAGCAACAGGCTTAGGTGTCACCTTCACACTCCTGTCCGAGAATCATGCCAGCGAAGAACTTCGCCAGCCTGCACTGGAGAAGCTGCCACTTACACTGCCCAAATTTGCTCCCCAGTCATCTCCTCTTAAAACAGCATCGACACAGTTGGCCTGGGAGCAGTAAGTATCACAATCCGGTCCATCTCCACAATCAGTTTGAGCTCAAGGACCTCAATTGGCTTGGCCGAGAATCCCAGTTCTGAGATTCTTCCCAGAGGCAGGCACCACTCGAGCCCCTGCTGGTGGGGCACCTTGGCATTTATGGATACTATGAAAGCAAGAATTGTTTCCCCTGCATCAGCTTCTGCCCTGGTAACTACTCAAGGACAGCTTCTACCCAGCCAACTGATTCTCTCCAGCTGAGTCCAGGTACTAAGATGGGAAAGAGGAGGGCACCATCTGCTTGAGATACATATCTAATACAAGGATCCTGTGCAGTCACTGCAGAGGACACTGGCATAGGAGGACGATCGAGCTGACCATTGTTCTGTCAGCTATCATGGGCATTTGGAGGTCAGAAGCAGAGACCAGGAAACAGTTCCTAAAAATAACAAGTATTCCTTCTGCAGGCCACATTGTCTTTGCCATGCCTATTTCTTTCTGCCATTTCAGCGAGCATCATTTGTAACTGTTGTGGTGTGGGTACCACACAGCTGGATATGGCCTGGTGGATGTAGTTAGCCAACCCAGGATTGGACATAGCATTGAAATTCTTGATGTCATCACAAGATGTGATTTACATGAAGATTCAATGCAAACTGCACAGGGAAACAACACAAATAAGTAAATGCTAACCTTCACTGTTTAGGGTTGGTTAATCCCTTCCAGTCACAAGCACAACAAAAGGAAGTACACCCCCGAGCAACTGGGTCTTTTCTTACTGATTTTTTTTTTAAAAGATTTTATTATTATTGGAAAGCCGGATATACAGAGAGGAGGAGAGACAGAGAGGAAGATCTTCCATCTGATGTTTCACTCCCCAAGTGAGCCGCAACGGGCCGGTGCGCGCCGATCCGAAGCCGGGAACCTGGAACCTCTTCTGGGTCTCCCACACGGGTGCAGTGTCCCCAAAGGTTTGGACCGTCCTCAACTGCTTTCCCAGGCCACAAGCAGGGAGCTGGATGGGAAGTGGAGCTGCCGGGATTAGAACCGGCACCCATATGGGATCCCGAGGCGTTCAACGTGAGGACTTTAGCCGCTAGGCCACGCCGCCGGGCCCATTCTTACTGATTTTTAACCGAGTTTAAAATGGTCCCAAGCTCTAGTAATGACTGCATCAAACACTTCAGGGCTCTAGAGAATGGCCTGGTTGGCAGTATTTGCTTCTTTGGGGAAGTAGTGCTTCAGATACAATAAGTGAATTAGGCTCATTACAAGCAGTGTGGCACAGCAGGCAAAGCCATGACTTGCAGTGCTGGAATCCCACATGGGCACTGGTTTAAGTCTGGGCTGATCCCTTTCCAATCCAGCTCTCTGCCAATGTGCTTGGGAAAGCAGCAGAGGAATAGATCAGGTGCTGGGACTCCTGTACCTTGCTCCTGGCTACAGATCCACCCAGCTCCAGTTCTTGCTACCATCTGGACACTGAACCAGAGGACAGGAGATCTGTCTCTTCCCCTGTCTTTCAAATAAGATTTAAAAAAATAATAAGTACATGATCATTGTGTCTCCCATGGGTAGCTTTGCCACCCTTTTTTAAAGGTTAAGCACAGGTACTTCACACAGCATCATAAGAGTTTACAGAGTATTGTAGGGGTAGGGGGAGGCAATCCAATGGCAAAGGAGAATTCTGATTGCCCTAGTTCATGATATAGGATGTGTTAATCATAAGCTTTTTATCTTTCAAAGACTTATGCTCCTTCTAGAATTGTAGTGAGAATTGTAGTGAGAAATACTTGACAAGGGCCATATAGAGGACTCTTTGTGATGCTTGTTGTTATATTCTAAAAAGTTGAACATCCCTAAACCAAAACCATAAAGCATCCACCACCTTCCTGGGCACATTAGCAGACACCTAGATGATATCTGAAAGCAGGCCTCAGTTCTAAGCATTCTGAAATGAGATGTAGGCACCCCAAGTGATGGAAGCATACCCAACCTAACCTACTATGTAACAACACCCAATCCAGAAAAATGTTCTTAATCTCCAAGTACATTGCATTCATAGACTAAGCAAGCATTTCCTGAAGCTTCAGATGTGTCTCCTGGATGTTGTAAGATATTATTTCTGAGGAGCTTTGTTGGGAGAAAAAAAAAAGGTTGTATTAGTTGGGCCTTTGTATCTAGCATGGGAGACTTGAAAAAAGTTTCTGGCTCAACAGTCAGCTCCACTCTGACCATTGCAGCCATCTAGGGAGTGGAAGACACCGAGTGGAAGACTTTTTGCTTGGTTTCTCCTCCTGTCTAAATCTTCCTTTAAAATAGAAATTTTGTTTTTCAAAAAAGATTATGCTACAGAAGGTTTTCTTACATTTTAGTGGGGTGGGGGATAAACCAGGATTTCCAAGTTTGTGTAGGGAAAAATTTTGCTTCCCACTGAAAGTCCTTCTAGAATGCAGATATGCTAGGTGGTGGTGGCAGTGGCGGTGGCGATAGTGACGCTTATACTCAAGAAAGGGAGAAGGATCCAGGTAGAAATAGATCGATGACTCAGAGCCTATACCTCAGGGTGGCTTCTGCTCTATGACGCACATGAATCGGTGACACCTGCTGTTATTAATTAAACTCTGTTAGTGATTTTCACTGGAACAAAGAATAAATATTCTCATTTTTGGCTTTGTATTGGCAAGTCCAAACACACACACGTTGTAGCTATAAAACTTTTTCCTTTCTCTTGTGTGATACAGGCAGAAAGTGCCAAGTGAGCCAGTAAGCAATAGTACCCTGTAAGAAATCTCAGCAAGATCGTATTACCCTTGTCAACTAAAAGAAGTCATCTTTGGTTATAAAAACCATAGGGGAAAAAAATGCAATCTTACTAACATTACCTGACTTTCAGTGATCTGATATCTGGTTAAAGCTAAAGAAAGCACCACAAATTTGGTGGTATTTCTTTCCCAACTACAGAGTCCTGGGAGTATACAAATATACATAAGAATAGAAATCTAATTCTTAACAATGAGAACGGAGTTTGTTTACTAAATCAACTGAGGGGAATCATACTTATACTTCTGTTCTCAGCTAAAATTCTTTGTTTATTTGGATGTAGATGCCATTTGGCCCAGATTCATGGCTACAGTGTCAGCCTATCACTCTTGATCTCACAAGGGGTTCCACACACACATTTCTAGATGGGAGAAGTTCAAGGACACCAGCAAACAAGAACTTGGTTCTGAAATTCCTGGCATCGAAGACAAAGAGCAGGCTATAGATTTAGGAGCTGACACTGGTTTTGTCTTAGGTCAACACTTGTTAGGAACTAAGCTCCAGTGCAGTGTGGGTATTTGTGAAGTAGGTGAGGTCTCCCTCCAGTCACAGCTTTGAGCAGGCTACTGATCTTGAAGCCTAGGAAGTGGAGTCGGGGGACATCTCTCAGCCAGTGCCACCAGGACACTGTGTTGCTGCCAGCTGTCAGTCTGTTAACTCCCTTTGGGACACCTGTGAAGGTGTGTCCAAGAACCGGTTCCCTGGCAGGAAGAAGCTGTCTGCCCCAAGGTCCCCTCTGACTCTGTCCAATTCCTGACTCTGAGAGTGAGAGTGCCCAACAGCCACTTGTTGCTTTACCACCTCTTCCTTCTTACTGGTTGGAATAATGGATAGACACAGAAAAGGACCTCGTTGTTCAATTAGCCCACCCAGGAACTCAAGGATCTTGCCAGTAAGGAAAGTGGAGGAGGAGCTGCTCCCCGTCTGCTGCCATGTCCTGCCAGCTACATTGATCTGCCCAGTACACACGGATCAGGACAAGATATGCACAGAGCTGTCACACACAAAAGCCCACTTCCTTCTTGCTAGTGGTGAGTCTTTGGAACCCCTTCTCACATGACTGGGGAGCAGGTGCATTTCAGTCCACATATCCTATAGGGGGAGTGTTTTGTAAACCTAAGTAACAGATTCTGCAAATAACATTAATACTAGGAAATCACAGATAGCTTCAATAGGAATACATGCACCACAATAAACTATGAGTGTACTCACAGAGACCAGGGCAAAAACAAGGTTTAAAAAAGGTTAATTTTTATTAGAAATGCAAACTTACAGAGAAGAAAGATCTTCCAAATACTGGTTCACTCCCTAGATGGCCACAATAGCCACAGCTGAGCTGATGCAGTCAGGAGCCAGGGTTTCCACATGGATGCAGGGTCCCAAGGTTTTGGGCCATGCTCCACTGCTTTCCCAGGCCACAGAGAGCTGGAAGGGAAGTGGAACAGCCAGGATGCAAACCACTGCCCATATGGGATCGCAACACTTGCAAGGGGGAGAATTAGCCAATTGAGCCAACATGCCAGACACAGGAAACTTTCAAAGAAAAAAAAAATCTCCTTGGCTTTGAAGAACACAAAGTTTTAGGTTAACCTGTAGAAGAATTCTGGCCCGGCCAAAAACTCTCTCCCCTTCTATTTCTAAGGTCACTAGAGGGGTTCTCGGGTAATGTGGTTTTTATCAGGCACACTCCATTGGGAAACTCTGGTCCTACCAATCATCTGTGAAGAGGGACTGAGAGGATTCCCAACTTCTTTGGCCCCTCCCCCTCTGGGGATGAAATGGACACTCTTCATCTCCATCCTTCTGGCTTGCTGCATGCACTGTATTTAGTCCCTAGCTTAGATGCTGGCCTCTGCTGGGTGCCACACTGGGGGCTGGGATTACCCTCCCCCATAGCAGTGTCCCTTCTATATTTGCATTGTCTACACTGGCAAGCAACAGCCAACGAAAAGCTACCTGCTTTCACGTTGTTTTCATCCTTCTCATGTTATGTCGCATGTTGGTTGTTGGTTAAAGGTCATCTTTATCTATCTCAGGACCGATAGCTAATTTCTGAAACTTTCCATGAGTCCAGAAAGCTCTGAATTACAAACCTAACTGGTATCCACCTGGGACTCCTAAACGCACTGTCCAACTCTCAAAGGCAGAGTTTTCCTCCAGTTTTTTCTTGAAACTCTAGGAGCTTACTCTAACTCAGGAGGTGGGAAAGAGGCTATTTCTTGCATGGCAACATTATCCTACAATGCTCAAGTTAATCTCCATAGGCCTTTTGGTATGTTGTCCTAACTTGTGGTTGTCAATGAATCTGATTTCCTAAGTGGCTGCTACATCTTGTTTTCAGGTTGATGGAGAACCACCACTTATATCACTTCTTGGCCTTTTGGCTAAGATCAATTGTGGAGAACTGTCACTTGTCTTTGACCTTTAATATTACCTCCTAATTATTACAAATCAGAGGTGGTAAATAGAATATGTTTAAATTTGCCAATCTTCCTTCCTCATCTGGAAACTGGAGAGGAGGCACATTTGTTTCTCCAAGTCTTGTAGGTAGTGCTCCGCTGAGCAGTACTGGGTATGCTACCAGGAAGGGGCGCTAGGACACCAGATAAGCCATGTCCATCGATGGAGCAGGTAAATGCAATCTGACTCAGGCCTTAAGATATACTGGGAAGTCATATAACCAAGAGAGTTGGATTTAGGTAAGAGGGGCACTTAGAACACTGGCAACCCTGAAACAAGTTTTGCCGAGGATGCTCCAGGAAAGCTTTTCTTGAAACACTGTGATCAGTGGCATAGCAGCAAGAGACTGGATCAGGAGTGCTAGTAACACTTGATCCCAGCAAACCAACAGAGAACATAGGGTCCTCAGAATCTGGTTAACCCTATTCCACAATGCACATCCAAGTACTTTGAGGCTCACCGGGTTAGCTCTGGGTTGAGTACGAGTTGTGTACAATTCAGAGAATGGCAGGAAAAATGACAAGTTGGTTGTGATTTAACATGACCATAACACGGATGGATTATAGTTTCACAATGGCTTTCACTATCTTGAATCATGTTTCTAAGTACATATTTATAAAGGTGACAACTGGCAAGAGTTCGCATTCTTAAATTTCAAACTAACTTTTTCTCATCAGATTTGTGACTTTGGCAAACTATTTAATCTCTCCGTTGCTACCCAAACAAATGAGCATGGCAATAAAAACACCAGCTCCCACACATAGTTGAAAGATTAACTGAATATACATACAAAGCATTGGGAACACAATGTAGTATGTAATAAAACTCCATCTACTCATTAGGGTTGTTTGGACAAGCGAGTGACTGCGACATTGCACTGTAACAAACCAAAGCCTGCGAGTCGGAAAGCCTGAGGTTGAAGGCAGATATCCCCTATCTTATGACTGTGACTTGCGCCAATCACTGCACTTTTGGAAATAAAACTTTCCAAAGATGAGAGGCACAACCTCTGTGCCCCCTCTTCATATCACTCATGTGAAGGGTCAAGTGAGAGACAACCATTGCATGTCTTGATCAACAGAAAGATCAGAGATCTCGAACCATTCTGCCCATGTGGGCACAGGCTTCCAAGGCCTTCCTCAGAGGAGGGTTATCATCTGGCATGTTTATAACAGATTTTACTAGCTTTTTTATTTAAAAACGGAGCTTTTAAACTGTCACCTGTGTGGTAAATATCCAGTGCAGATAAATGACTCATTTGTTAAGAGTGCTGTGGAACTGTAACCTCCCAGCACTTTCTCCCTTGTTTAGAATCATATAACAAAGCAGAGATCATTAAGTTTCTCATCAAAAAGTCTTAGTGAATTGGATCCCTGCACGTATGTCCAAGAGGATACTTGATTACAACTCAAAATGTGCACAGAAAAAAAACATGGCTGCTTTCAAACAGAAAGATACATCATTGATGTTCTGCTGTTTGGAAAATGATCTTCATGGTGGACAATAAACTAACGCTACTCATCAACCTTGTAGCAATTAGGAAAAGTAAGTTAATAGGAGAAACTTCACAGTGAAACCCACAGCAGGAAGGAGTAAATGTTCTCTCAGCCAACAGGATGGATGTATTACAGGAAAGATTATGAATATTGCACACCTAGTGGAAATTTTTAAAGGAAATCAACCCTGTAATGTCTAGTGTGTTTCATTTTTGATAGTCTATGAGAGATCAACTTGAAACTCAAAGTGGAATTCCCTCCCTGCCTCTTCTGCCTTACCATTGTCTTGGGAGCTCACCTAAGCTCTTTCCACCTTCAGATTCAGAATAAACAAAGGAGGAAGGGGTGGAAAGCTAGGACATGACAAAGTTCCCTGGTGTATTTATCATACAAATGACCCTGCTTCTCATGTAGTACAAGCAGAGGTGTGGTATCCAGCCTGGATCATGTGGCCGGTCGAATTTTACCTCTCCTTCCCCCCTCCAATTATAGAAAATTCTCACACCTTACTTGCAAATAAGCATGACTTTCCATTCTACCGGACAAAGGTGGCAAGAATTATACTTTGGCAATCTATCAACTGTAGACATTGCCAGGTAGAAGTGGGCCTATTTTGTGCACGTGTTTCCTTCCACTTTTATTCAATGCAGAGGGTAGCTCAAGATTCATCTCCTCTAATAGGAAAGAGGCGAGAATACATTGGTGAAATTGATTCCAAAACAATTAAATGGGTTCCAAGCTTTAATGTGTCCAAGTGCATATCATATTGAGTGAGAATGTATTGATTACTATGGAGAAGTATATTAAAGGCCCAGTTATTTTTTCCCTCTTTATTCACGCCCCTTGTACCATGACTTTGCAATTTCTCCTACTAGAGATCGAATCAATTCCCCAAGTCCTTAAATCTAGGCTGTGTGAAAGGACTGCTCTCATTGAACACACTGTGGTGGGGAACGAGGATGTGCTGCTTTCTAAGCCTTGGCTGCAGGGTGTGTGCTTCTGTTTGCAGTCTTGCGCCCATTATTACCATGACAACATTTTCAGACTGACCTGCTGGAGGAGGAGATTCTGGAATCGACTCAAATCACCCATTCATTCTAAGCAAGACCAGCCAACCTAATACCGGACACGTACTTGAGTCAAGATCAGCTCTGCCACCGTGGAACTTGGCTGGCCCACATGTGACCAGCCAATTGTTTGTTGTATATCACTGTGGTGGTGTGGTTATGTTCTTGTGTATTCTTGTAATACCGATAATTTTCTACCTCTGCTTCACTTAATCACTATATAAACTTATCACGTGTGATAACTGTTTCATTACTTCCACTGTGAAGATGAAGAAGAAATTTTCCCCAAGTTGCAAGACAGGGAGATTTATATCCGAAGCAGAGAGCTCTTTCTAACACATCATATGATGAACTGAGAGAAAATAGAGAATTTTTTTAATAACCATAAACTGACCATGGGTTAAAATCTTGACCTTCCCTCTTAATACATTTGGAATATTTTGTAAGTGTCTTGGCTTTTCTGAGCCCCCATATTTATTTCTGTAAAATGAAGTTAAATAATCAACCCAGAAGGTTGTTCATTCCATTAACATTTCAGTGATGGCTACATGCCAGAAATTATTGTAAGTGCCGGGGATCCATTACTGATCAAAAGTACACAGACACTGATTTAGAAGTTCAAAGATACTGCATTAATGTTTGAGGAAAAATCTAAACTCTAAAAAGCAAAAGTTCATGATTTGGGCAAAATACAGCCCTTAAATTGAAAGAATTTCCCTTAAGGTTCCTGACTACATGTGCCACTTTAGGATAAGGGTTAGAGAATTAAGCTTGAAACAGACCTGGAACCTTAGAACAAAAAGGAACAATATTTTACACCTCGATACTTCCGTTGTGGGTGACCCATTTGTGGGAAGACACAGAAAAACTCCCACGAACTCAGCATAGCAAAACAAAATAATTAAACGTTGTGATTCTTGCTACAACGGGCATCCCATTCAAAGCTGTATCAATGCTGGAAGTAGCATCCTCGCCCTGCTCTCCAAGTTTTAAGAAAGTCATTCTAGAATGCTAGCATTAATTCTGGAAAGAGATAATGTTAGAAACTTACCGTCAAAATACAAATCATTCTCTTAATTTTGTATAACTCAAAATAGCTTTTCCACTCAGTTTTGAAGGCTTAGTGTCACATACTTTAAAATTTAACTAGTGCCATAATTGTGTGGAAGAGATGTTAGTTTGCAGCCAAGCTATGTGCTGTTTGTCCCATCATAAGATGAATGGCTAGAAAGCAGTTACAAAGAAAAAGATCCCCTTTCCTAGAATGTTACACATCTATCTAATCAAGGTCGTTTAGTCAGTTTCCACCAATAGACTATGACTAGAAGTGATTTGTAGCCTTTCTAGACTGAAGCATCTTCTGTTATGTCTTTTTCTTTT
Organism: Ochotona princeps; assembly: GCF_030435755.1. NCBI lineage: Eukaryota > Metazoa > Chordata > Mammalia > Lagomorpha > Ochotonidae > Ochotona > Ochotona princeps. The sequence goes on along the minus strand of NC_080853.1, from coordinate 32,525,894 downwards.
TTTTTTTTTTTTAATGTTATGTCTTTTTCCATTGTCAACTTCCTGACGCTTCCTGATCCTTTCATAGAAGATCCACCTTCTGGCCAGCAGAGCACAATTACACCATTATGTGAGAAATCAAGGCTTGGAGGCTTCTGACAACAAATACTGTTGCCCAAATTAATAGAAAAATCACTTCCACAAACCAAAAAATGATCCAAACAATGAACAGCTATGTTCTGAGACTAACTCCTGAAAGAATTTATTTGTCTTATGACTAAGTGTAGAGTTGATGCTGGTTAGAATTCTACCAGAAATAGTTTTTGCATAGAAGTTGTGTGTGAAGGACTCAAAAAAACATCACTTGGAGAGAATCTTCAGGTTTACCAAGAACACTAAGATGTAAGCATGAAAGGGCTCAACTTAGTCCCGTAGGAATCAAAGTTGTAGCCAGATATAGCAGCAGATTCCTGCTCTAAAACCTTGCTGTGCCTGGCATGATGGTTTAGTGGCTAAAATATTCACCATGCACCTGTCAGGATCCTATGTGGGTGCTGGTTTGTATACCAGCTGCTCCACTTCCCATCCAGCTCCCTGCTTGTGGCCTGAGGAAGCAGTTGAGGATGGTCCAAAGCTTTGGGATCCTGCACCTGTATGGGAGACCTGGAAGAATCTCTTGGCTCCAGGCTCCAGATCAGCTCAGCTCTGGCCATTGCAGCCACTTTGGGAGTGAACAAGCATATCAAAGATCTTTCTGTTTCTTCTTTGTATAAATCTGCCTTTCCAATAAAAATGTATAAGTCTTTAAAAAAAGTTTTGGTTATTGCAGTCAACAAAGCTGTTGGAATGTTTCTTTAAATGCATATGCTTAAAAGTTTATTTACTTGAAAAGCAGAACAATGAGAAAGAAACTTTTCTTGCATCTGCCAATTCACTCTCCAAATGCCCGCAATAGCTAGGGCTGGGCCAGGTCAAGGACAGGAGGCAGGAAGGCTCTCCAACTGAGTGACAGGGACTTGGCCTTCATCTGCTGTTTCATATGGGTGCCTGCACACCAATGGGAAGTTGGACTGGAAATGGAGTCAGGTCTCACTTCCAGGCACTCAGCTACAGAATGCAGGCATCCCAAGTGGTATTTAACATGTAACACCAGAACAGCTGTTGCAGCTTGCTTTTTCTTAAGCATACATGCATTGCATGAATTCTGGTTCCTAAAATGAATCATGTGGTAGCTTCAGAGTTGCCTCGTGGCATGCCCTGTGAAGCAAATGTGAACATCACCTTTAAAGCCCACGAAAAATGCAAACTGTAATTCAGAAATGTGATTGGATTGTTCCTATTAAACCTGTTGGCTCTATGTCTTTTTAATTATTTTTATTTTATTTTTATTGGGAAGGCAGATTTACAGAGAGGTGACACAGGGAGAAAGATCTTCAATCTACTGGTTCACTCCGCAAGTGGCTGCTACAGGCAGAGCAGAGCCAATCTGAAGCCAGGAGCCAGGAGTTTCTTTCAGGTCTCCCACACAGGTGCATGGTCACAAAGCTTTGGGCCATCCTTGACTGCTTTCCCAGGCCACAAGCAGGGAGCTGGATGGGAAGTGGAGCAGCTAGGATACAAACCGGCACACACATGGGATCCCGGCACACGCAAAGTGAGGACTTTAGCCTCCAGGCTACCATGTCAAGCCTGGCTCTATGTTTTTTCTTAGTTGAGTGTTTACCTTGCAAATTTTCATTCAGCAGGAACCATTGACCTTTTTTTTTTTAGAGCTGGACCCTGCTGGACAGAGGCCCTAAAGATTTTAGTGACCCACCCAGTGTCAATATTACAGTACAGGTGATCAACTGTGCAAGTTGTGGCCATTAAAAAATTAATCACATGTTGCCAATTAAGAGTCTCCATTAAAAGAGATCAATAATAAAACAGTGAGCCCATAGTTCAATCTACACAATGTATGCTCAAGAGTTTTAGTGAACGATTCCAATTGTTGCTTCACATTCCTCAACAGTCACAAGTATGAAACATTATAAACCAATTGATACCACCAACAATAGAATAACTCTAAGTTATGGTTTGTTGACACAATGAAATACTATTGAATCCAGCCCCTAAACGCCTTTGATATGGACTTCATCTCCTCCTAGCATCTCTCCCACAGCTTGCAGTTTCTCCCTTCCTTCTCATGACTGCAAGTCAACTCCTTGCTACAGATGAGCTCAGAAATGAGAGGCATCAGAGGAAGGCTGGCCCTACCAGGTTCCCAATCAGACTCAGAATTCTGTAGTCAGGATTGCAGTGCTAGGCTCCATGCTGAGATCTCCACAGGAACCTTCAGGTCCTGATCAAATAAAGTAATACCCAACTCAACTACACAGCCCAGACAGGTAAGAGACGAATCTGCCATAACAAAATTAACCTCCTATCACTGCCTAATCAAAGAATAACCAGGAGCTCCACATACATGTTAATCATGCACTGCTCAGGTCCCACTTCACAAGATTCACCACTGTTCACCCCTAAGCAGGGTGCAGGAATTGAGCCAAAACCATTGGTCTCCTTACTCTGAGTACTGCAAAATAAATTTTCTTCCATGGCCTTGTATTACTTGGGTTGCTGAACTTGGCAAGAGGAGACTTAATGTTAGAGTTCTATAGCAGTTTCCCAAGCCAGTTCTCATACTGCAATAAGAATGAAAACTTCAGTCACATCTGATCATATCTATGAGTTTGAAACATAATAATGGGTCACAAACTCAGCAAGAGAATATGACATGTGTGTCTAAAATTCATAAATAAGACAAGTTTGTTGGAAATCTGAACAACAGCTACCTTTTAACATGAGTAGTGTAGAAGAAGGTCTAAACAAGCTTTTGGAGAACTGCTATCATTCTGATTTCAGACTTTGCCTCTGCTTCCCCGAGTGTGGTTAGTTTACAGAAATCCACCAACTCATACAGTAACGGTTAGGATACTATCTGTATATGGGATGAACTGCAAAATTTTAATGCAAACCAAAAATCTACAGGCGCTTTGATGTTTTGAGATTTGAGGTAACAAATTACACCTTGAATTCATACCTGCACTCAGGCGTGTGGTTTGGACAGATGTATTTCAATGTACTCAATCTTTATTGAAAGCAAACATACACATTTTAAAGCTGCTATGATATTCTGAAATATACCTCTAGTTTTAGTCCTTAGTTTTGGATATGCAGCTCTTAAACCCCTTGGAGTCTCTGGAGTTAACAGTGTCTTGAGTGTAATTATTAGTAGCTGGTGACTTCTGGGATGGGGACCTCTCATGAACAAAGGTAGGATTAGATGGGACTTGCAGCCCTGGCTCCCCAACCTCCAGGGACAGGAGGAGGACTGATGCTGGAGCACTCAGCAAGAGCTGTTAGGAAGGGCCCACACCTAAGTCATGAAGCCACCACAGAGAAGACCTGCTTTCACGTGTTGCCAGAAAGCTGAACAAATGACAGCTCTTGAAGGCAAGAACATCCAGGAAGACATTCATATTCCCCATCCCTTATATCTCCACTTGGATGTTCATCTGCTTCTTTGATTGTATGTTATCAGTAAACTTGGAAATGTAAAGTAAGCTTTTCCCGGAATTCAGCAAGAAGCCCGCACAAATTAGCCCAAAGAGTAAATGTGCGGTTCAGTTGCAGGTGACTGCAATCAATGAGCAGCGCTGAGGTGGGGGAGCAGTCCTGTAGGATGAGCCTCTCAGCCTATGAGATCTGACATACTCTTCAGGTAAAAAGGATCAGAGATTAGTTAGGAGCAAATCGGCCTGTGCCCACTGCAGAATGCTTGCTGCTGGGGAGAAACTTCCACATGTTTTGGTGGTCCGACATAAAATGAAGTATTCTGTGTCATAATGAGTGTGCAGGCAGGAAAAACACAATCTGATTTTTGTAGCCAGGAGTGTTACAAAGGAAAGGGGTCCAGTAAAAAGCAGAGACTTTTTAAACAGTTTGCTTGCTTGAACTTGGCTTTCAGAAAATTATCTTAAACTTTGTACTCAGAGGGGACCAGATCACCATGACAAGGAAAGCTTTGAGACCAACAAGAGTCAGATTTCCAATGACAAGGTCTCTCAAGGACAAAAGGGCGTCCTGCCCCTCCTTCTCTAAATCATGGACGTTCCCTAATGCTTCCCATAAAAGCATTTGGAAACTACTTCATGGGGAGGCAGCTTCGTTACAGACCTTCCCATTTGCTGCACAAATAAACAACACTTCTAAGCAGTTTCCAATTGTGATTATTTGGTGATACCCCCAGTGAATGGAGCTCGTGTGTCTTACCATTTGCCCTGTGTGAAGATGGTTATTATTGTTTAGAGAATATTATAACTGAAAAAAACTGCCTCCCACAGCCGAGCAGGCAACAAAGACTCAGACCTCAACACCATGGTTTACGTCACAATGGTCAGCGGAATCTCCATCACACTGCTGTGGTTCTCACGGTAACCAAATACAGTATTATCGCAAGTCTCACCTCTGGACCTATGTCTCAGAACTCCATCCACCAGTGAGCCTAAACTGGCGCATCATTCAGTCATAAAATTGGCAGTGTTACTGATAAGGCCAGAAAGACCAGGATGCTGTGCAGGGTGCTAACTCTTAAATGCAGGGCATGCTTCTAGCCTAGCTGGCTATGAATTTCCAAGTGTCTAAAATCTTGATATGTGAATATGTAGAGGAACTGCTTCCTTCTTCAGCACCAGGATTCCTTATCAGTTGGGGCAGTAGGCATTTGCAGACATTGAAATGATGCCTACTCCCTTGCTCTTGCGACTACAGGTTCTGGCCATTATTCCTGCCACTGCTGGTTGTGTGATAAGTTATCAAGCTCAGCAGCCTCATTTATGTGGGGTTTTGTGGGTCGGGGACAAAGGAACAGCCTAGCTAGGCAGTTATCTCCCGTTGACTAGGCTGAAGTAATCTGAAGGCTCCACTGGGTTTGACATCCAAGGAAGTTTTCCTCCGTGACTGGCAGGGGGTGCGGGCTGTCAGCTAAGCTCAATAGGGCAGATATCTATAGACATTGTTTCCTAGAGTGTAGGACTCTTTAACATGGCACCAGATTTCCCTTTCCCACTGAATGTTCCCTGAATATGCAGGGCATGTCTGAGAAGTCATAGTACTGCTTCTGTTGCTCACAAGGAATCATAAGCAAAACCAAAGTCTAGGGGAAGATTTGGAGTACTCAACTCAATGGAAAGAATACCAGGATTTCCAGCCTTAAAAAAAAAATTGCCACACTTTGTAACCAGTGTGTAAGACAATGAAATGTGATTATCTTCTTTATACTGCACTAGAGTCTGTACCTAGACTCTTCCACAGAGTTATGGAAATACAAATCAAGTTAGTCAATTGAATTATCAAAGAAGCCACAAGATCGTCACCTTTAATGAGATCTAGTTTTTGTAGACCTGTTCCTCAGTTCTGTGGAAGCCTTATTTGTTCCATTTGAGAAGAATTCTGGAAGATCACACCATGACCAATTCAGTTGCCGGGCCATAATATGAACTTATGTTTTCTAAGTAGAACATTTACACTTAAACCAGTTGGTTATTTTACTATCATTCTATATCATGTACCTCATGTTTTGAAGATGAATATGTCTTTTGTCCAAACAATTTCTTGGGAAACTGTGACCCATATTTTTAAGCTGGTCATTGTGTTAGCACCAATGGAGTGCATTGCTAGCCCATCTATACACATTCAAATATAATTGAAGATTTTTTAAATGTACGGAACATAATTTTTGTTCTTATTCCATATCCAATACAGCATAAGAACTACTTATGTAACATTTATATTAGGTATTATAAAAAATCTAGAGATCATATAAATTACACAGAAGGCTATATGGAGGTTATATACACATACTTATCGATTTTATGCAAGAAACTTGAGCACTCATGGGTGTGGCATCAGTGGCATCCTGAACTAGTTCCCTGTGGAAATCAAGGGAGGACCATATTTTCTACTTTGCTGATCAAAAAGAAATAAACAATCTTTAGAACTGCAGCAGAATCAAGCACCCAGAAAGACAGGAAGTTACATTCAGAATAAAATTATCAGTTGCCTGGCCTGAAGCTCTGAGGATTAATAAGGATTAGTCTGGCAATCAGAATGAAGCTAGATGGAGTTGCTGAGGGCTCATGGGACCAGACTAGAATCCAATGTCATCCTGGGAAAATCAAGAAAGTCCGCTTGCTAAAAAATGAGATAAAAATGCAGTGATAAAATGTGGAGTAGCTCATCTTAACAAAAACTCCAATTCCTACAGAGAGGCTGGAGCAAAGCTGGCCAGACGCAACAGCAGACACTGGCACCACTCAGGGACCTGCCTGTGATGGGAGGAGTCAAATACCAACTGCAGGTGTAAGAGCTCTTGGGCAAGACTAGAAAGTATTAGCTCAAAACTGCAGGGACTTCTGACCCCATTTTCAAACCAGATTAGCGTCTCTTACATACACTCAAAGTTCTATTACCTTTTTGTTCGTGAACTTTTTTACTGCCATTGTAACAGCTTTGATATCATTCTGTGATTCCAATCATCTCCTACACCATCACCACCCCAATGGTCAGTTCCAAGAAAACCAAGTCCGGAGATGTTGCCAGCATACACACATTGCCTACCACCTGCCCAGTGTGAAACTCTCTTCACTTTTTATGAAACACATGGAGTGAAAATAACACAAAGAACTGACAACTTATGAACCACTGACCAAATTCAATTCATAGCTTGTTTCTGTATGGCCTAAGATTGATTTTACATGTTTAAGTGACTGAAGAAAATCAAGAATATTTCATGACAAGTTGTGTGAGACTCATAAAGATTTATTGGAACACCATTCATTTATTATTCATGCCTGCTTTACTACAAGGAAAATGGCAGCCTTTATTTATAACAGAGACCTATTGCCTAAAAAGTCTGAAATTCTTACTATTTTTTCCCTTAAAGAAAAAAGGTGTGATTTGATAGATACAATCAGGAGTACCTAGTCTAAGCTTGTAGCTGAAGTATAATGAGTTTAAAACAATATTTCTATACTGAAGTATAGAAATAGCTAGTTTATTTCTAAAAGATTGAAGAGAATATCATTGCGTTGTTAGAACTGCATCAACAACATCATATTGGATTTATTAAGTACCAACTAAAACTCAAAAAAAAAAAAAGAACAAAGTCATTAAAAAAACTGCACAGGAATTATTGAGTTTTTGAAGAACTATTAAAATGAAGATTATTCATTGTAGTGATTGGAAACACTCAATTATACAGATGGAGCTGGATTGAAACCCTCATTTTTTTCCCAGCAAGGTTCTGCATTAATTCGTCACTTGCGGTACAGCAGCACAAGTGGGTGCCTGTTCATGTTTCAACTGCTCCACTTCTGATCCAGCTCCCAGCTAATGGCCTGGGAAAGCAATGGAGGATGGCCCAAATGGTTAGCCCCATCACCCACATGGAGGAACTGGAAAAACCTCAAGGCATTTGTAGCCCCAACGGCTTCTCAAAATGGAAGGCAAGCAGTCATTTTGCTTTGCTTTTGCTTGGGGCCCCTCTCCTCTCATACAGTAACCAGCAGAGTGTCTCAGGAGCCCCAAGTTCGAGTTTGCACCCAGACTTTGAGCTGGGTCTGGAATGATGTGGCTATTTACTCACTGCTTTTTGACCACACCTGAGAGCTCCACACCTTTACTGGGTGGGATCGCCTGACCTACATGCAGGCCACAGCTCTTCTAGACCAGGGAAGACCTAATGCTCCAGAAGTCTGGGGAGTCCAGGGAGAAGTTGGGCAGGTGTCACTGCTCAGCCTGTCCAGGTTTCTCTTGAAGACCCATCTGGTTCTCGCCCACTTGAGACAACAATTTTGCAGCCAAGGTCTCTTGGCTACATGTACGCATGAGGAGTGTTTTCAAATAGGCACAGGTCAATTTATTTACTTAAGCTCTCTCCCTAGGCCCTTCTGAGGGTCGTCTGAGCTGCCCAGCATCTGTTCACTATGCCCTCTTCTGTCTCACACAGAACATGCACAGGGCAGGCAACTGCCCTGTTTTGCAGCCAAGGCACCTGCTCTCCAATGGCCCTCCCTACTGGAGGGGTTGACATGGTTCCTTCTCCTCGCCTCCTTAGCCCCCATTTTGAAATGACGTGAACTAGAACGCTACACAACAGGCATTTTTAGGCTGCTGATTCACTCCCCGCCCCTGCCAACAGACCTCCCAGCAAGTCCAAGCCTTCCGATTGAACCTGAAGTGTTTTTGTCTGTTTTTTGTTTTTGTTTTCCTAGACAAACAAGCATGGGGCACAGTGCACATGTTTTCCCACTTGTTAAGTTACAGAATTTGTCCATTTGGAGAGATCCAAGGGGGCCTAAGGATTTTTTGCATTATCCAGCACTAAACATTGGAAAGCCTTCAAGCGCCAGGTGGTCCTGCAGATAAGGCCCTTGAGAGAAGTCTGCATCCTACCAGGGACCCTTACCGGACATGACGCCTCTTCTTCGCATGAAGCAGCTCTGGGGCAGCAGGAAAGCCAGGACACAGCATCTGAGCTTTCTGCTTAATAAGTTTCTATTGTCACCCTCTGATGGCCTTGTTTTGAGCAAGCTAGACAAGATTAAAGATCCCTGCCTTCTGCGGAGTTTTGAGTTCCCCACTCCACCCCCACCTTAGCTGGCTGTTACATTTTTTTTTCTCTCATTTAGAAAAACTTAACCCTCAAACACCCTGGTCTTGGTCCCGAAGGTTCCTCTCCTGACTGCCACAGTGGATGGTTTCTGACTTAGTCCAGCTTTGCTCCCTGATCTGTTCTCATGGAAATTCTTTCCTGGAAGAAACTAAGTAGTCTGTGTCTTGCTTGCACCATCTTCCCCCGTAATGCTGGTGTACCCAAAACTTCTTCCTCTCACTCATGTTCCCTAATTCCAGCAATAACTTGTGCAATCTTTCCCACCTTCCCACCCCTGGCTGTTTTAGGTTAGATCAAACCTAGATGCCTAGTAGCAGAGGCTGGCTTAGGCTGACTTATTTTTCCCCTTCTAGAAAACTGAAAATAAAACCTAGAAATTCCTGTTAAACTCAGTTGAGGCACTTGAAGTGGAGTTGTTTCTCCAGGCCAGAAAGAACCATGGTTTAAAAGAGAAGACAACCATAAGGAGAAAAAATACAAGATTTTTTTTTTTTTGAAAGTGAGCAGCCCCAGGTGTTCCTCTTAAACAGACACAGAAGAATTGCATGACTTTCCACAGGCTTTTATTCATACCAGGAACCCTATTTCCTATCAGTGTAACGCTCCTGTGGGGCCTTTGCTTATTGACCAGTCACCCCCTCATCCCAGAGGTCCCCAGGTAGATCCTGGCTCACCCTGAGAGAGAGGAGAACAGAACACATGGCCAATCTTGCCAATCATGGATCTTGTTAATGCACTATTACTTCCTTAACATCTTCCACCATCAGACACCTACGCTGCTCTGTCTCTATCCTTCTCTGGCTGCTGCTGGTGCTGATTTTCCTAATGACCTCATCATACTCCTGCCTCTGATGGCTTCTGCTTGTGGCTGACTACTGCTTTTCATGCCAAACGCTGGAGCAGAGTTTTATTCTCAACACATTTCATTTCTACCTGGAACTACTTTCCATGTCTTGCTTGCTCTCTCTCAGGTGTAACATAGACAACTGTCTGTCCTTGGTTCAAGAAAGTAATCACACAGAGGATTTCGGAGCTGTTCAAATTTCAGACTTCCATCTCAGGTGCTGAGGTCAAAATCATCCAGTGACAGATTTCCTTCTGTAAGAGTGCCAAGGACAATGAATGATTTAGTGTTCCCTGCTCCCAAGGTACAAATGAGGCCAAGAATCTTGCTCTTTTGTGGCCTTGGACACTCATTCCCTGGCCAACTTCCTTCCACAAGTATGATCAACTGCCCATGGGTTACTTAGGATCAATTGCTCAATACACAGAGGTTTATTTGGTTGGAGTAAATGGGAGAAGTAAAAACTGTAAGACTAATATAAGTCCCTTGAAAGACATGGATTTGATCCAAGAAAAAGGAAATATTAGGAAAACAAGCCTCTAGAGAACTCTGGAGAAACCTTAGAAAAGTCCTTTTGGCTAGAGAGATAGCCAGTGGCCAGTCAGTCCATGGAAGAGGTGGCCCAAAGCTAGCAGAAACACTGGCTGAGAGGAGAGGAGAGGACCTGGCATGATGACTCGGCAGTTAAATCCTCACCTTGTATGCACCAGGATCACATGTGGGTGCCCGTTACTGTCCCAGCTGCTTCACTGCCCATCCAGCTCCCTGCTTGTGACCTGAGAAAGTGGTAGAGGATGGTCAAAAGCCTTGGGACCCTGTACCCCTGTGGAAAACCCAGAGGAAGCTCCTGGCTGCTAGCCTTAAGTCAGCTCAGCTCTAGCTGTTGTGGCCACTGGGGAAGTGAACCTACAGATGGAAGCTCTTTCTCACTGCATCTCCTTTTCTGTAAATCTACCTTTCCAATAAAAATCAATCAATAAGATTTTTTTTAAAACAAAAAAGGAGACCTAAAAAAAGGACTGCTAGATTCCTTTATTTCACCACCCATGCTCATGGCCTGAAATTCCAAATGCTTCCCCGTTCAGGTTGGAAATCTGGGAATTTCTACTTGAAGAAAATCCTGAGACTAGTCCACAGAACTGGATTACTAAACGCCATCCTAAACAAAGAAGAGAGGCAGCACTGAGACAGAAGGCGGTGTATGGGGAGCTCCCTCCAGGCCCTCATTCAGTCATTAGAAAAGGTGTTCCTGTGGCAGGGATGGGAGGGGGGCTACTATATGCTCAATGTCAAAAACTCAGCCTTTAATGCCACAAAGATCCTAAGCTTTTGCACTGTGCACTCCCTCACGAGAAAATCATGCAAACAAACATGAAATTGCCAATGTGTGATGATTAGGAAGAAGGCCATTCCCGAGGTGCTCTGCTAAATTTTTTTTTTTTTTTTTTTTTGCCTGCCGGCACCCCTCCTCCTGGAAGGTCCAGCTCGAGAGGCATTGTGGAATCAAATGCCAGCAACACCACTCCCTGCAAAGAGAATCATGGGCCAGTTACCAGCTGGTAACGGGACTTGATCAATGTGAAGCACCTTCAGGAAACTGGAAGGTCAAACTTCGAGAGTTGCCTGGTTCTCCTGCTTATGTCACTCTTCTAGAATTCTCATGGCCTGAAGACCAAAGTTCTCTACTTTCGCAAGCACAATAGCCCCTGTTGAATTCCTGAAATATTTTCTTTACTAAATATCCTTCATCCACCATCTTTGAGAATACCATGTACTGTATACTTGGCTTTGATTTGGGCTGATAATAATGCTTAGCCCTTGATAAGCCTTCTATAAACAGAAGCTAATGTTATTCAAGTGTGACATAGTTTGGGATTTGTTACCATTTCGTGGAACATGTTTATGAACCTCGCACTGGATATATATTGAGAGGAGGCAGCCAAACTCTTCCCAAACTCTCTAGGAACACATCAAAGGAAGATAATACAAGTTAGGACTCAGGAAATACTGACATGAAGCAGCTATTCATGTATGAAGCAACAAGAAGTTTGGTCAGTGGCAGCTTTTGCCTCACGTATACGATGACTTTGTAAGAAATGAAAATTCTGTGGTTCTTTTGCAAATAATGAGAAAGTGGAGATTTTGCAGGAAAAAAAGTTAGCCAAATTTGAAGCTCTTCTTTACCCACTTAGGTCAGAAACTATCCCCCCAGGATCCTCCTGCCCTAATCCTTTAAGCCTTCCTGGCCTTGGAAACAATGTTAAGCTTTGGGATCAGGCCCTTCAGTTTTTATAATCCATGGGAATTTCAAGATGATAAATGTGGAGACATTGAAAGTTCCTAACATGTAATTGGAGCCCAAGGGGGAAATAATTAGGAGAGAGTCATGTAACTCCATCAAATCTTCTGGAAGGCTCTGAGTTATGTAATTCCCTTGCTGTAGCTTCCCTCCTCTGCCTGCCCCAATTTGCCACAGAACAGAAAAAAAAAAGTAATGAAAGAAAGTGAAAAGGCCTGTGCAGATTATTAATTTGCATTTTTCTATGGGAAGCCTGCTGAGGAAAGAATTCGGATGACACCAGGAAAAGGCAGGAATAACTGAGAGAAGGAATCTAGGCTAGGGTTCTGCTGGCCACCTCCACCCTAGGCTCTCCTTGCCAAGTATGACCACCAGTTATACACAAGCAAAGCACTTTGGGGCTACTCTTACTAGTGCTATTTGTTCAGGATGGCTAGTCTTCATTTATGGTGGTTTGGGCTTCACTACAAGTAAGAGGCTGAATAAGCTATCACTTTCATTATAAATAGGGCATCAGCTAGAATGGACTTCTGTTGGTTGGTCAAGCGATGAACTGTGAAATATTTGAGCAAAATCTCAAAATAAAATCACTTTTTGGTTTTCTGATTTTTTAGACGCCCTAACCTGAATGTGCTAGCACATTTGTGCCAGGAGCAGAAGTCATACCAAGGCGTGTATTACTGCTTTTGCATGAATATGGCTGGAGGTTTGCAGCGGCAAGTTGCAGCTGGAATCAGGACACCTCTTATTCCTTGGCCCTTCCTTGGGTCTGCTTAATCTCCTCTTCCCCCACCTGCAATCTGAGAAGACATCATCTGACTCGTTTTCTCTCCCAGATTTGATAGAAGTCTACAAAGAGCCAGAAAGGAAAGATCACTCAAGGTCAACCTTGACTTTCAAGCCCAGATGGCTCTCAACAATAATTTGCACCAAGTGAATGCTCACTATCACACACAAATGAAGTCAACATGCAAGATTTCACTGAGGAGCAGGCCAATGCACACTTTGGGATCAGGCTAGTACAGCTATATTATGGGATAATTTAACCTAACCATGCTCCCAATGGGCTTTGCAACCTTGGAGAACAGATCCAGCCACAAGCAGAGATGGGTCTGGTGAATTCAGGCATCTAACACAATGGGAAGGATTATTGAAAGTGCTCTATGTGCAAGATTTTGAAATTCCATCATCAGGGAATCCGCAAAGGTAGACAAGCTTGCCTTTCCAAAAGAATTCCATTAGGTGTTCTATGAATGCACACATTTTTCTCAGCCTCTAATTCTTTTTGATCCAGGTTATCACTGTACAGATAAGAAAATGTAGTCCGTGTCATTTTGATGTTCAACCAAAAAGTTACATATTTAAGAGGCAGAGAGAGAGAGAGAGCAAGTGAGTGTGCTCCCATGGTCTGGTCCACTCCTGAAATGACTGCCATGGCTGGAAACAGGCTGGGCCAAAAAGGAAAACTGGAATTGGGAGTAGAGCAAGAACTGAAAGCTAGGTACTCCAGTCTGGGATGAAGATGTCTTAACTGGAGCCCTAAGCACGAGGCAGAGCAAAAGTATCATGCAGAATATTAACTTGCTTTTTGGGCAATTTCTTCCATTGCAGAGCTATGGGGCGTCTCATGCCTGCTGGGTGGGGAGTTAGAATGAAATTTATCTGAAAACTCCAAAAGTACTTGGCTCTCAGCACACGACATATTCTGAGTAATTTAGCAATTTAGTCTTAAAAATAAAACCTGGGTGAGTATTAAGAACACGTCCTGGGGCTATGTCTGTGCCCTCCACCATAAAGTCTTCTAATGCAGCTTTCTTTCCCACCAGTTAGCAGATGTGAAAGCTTGCAGTCTCATCGGGGAGACTACCTCGTGTCTCCTGCCAATCACGCCACTGTGCAAGCAGACTTCTTCGACAAGCTTGACTGAATTTTCTGGTTGGAAAGTTTCCTGGAACATTTCTATGCAGAATATGTGGCTATAGCCTCTCTTTCAAAACATTTACCTACACACAAGCAGACACCAGGGAACTTAGAAGACAAAGTTAAAGAAGTATTGCAAAGCAGATGTTCTGGAAGACTACAGCACAGGTGTGGAAGATGGCACGTAAATAAGTTAAAGAGTTATGCTCATCAAAATAATCATAAATGATACTGAAGATGCAGGTTGAAAAGGTACCCAACTCCACTATTTGTTGAATTAAAACTAGGACAATCAATATGGAGGACAACGCGGAGATTTCTCAGAGACATGAAAATAGATCTACTGTCTGACCCAACCATCTCTCTCCTGGGAATTTGCCCAAACTAGATGAAAGCAACATATGAAATAGTTATTTGTACATCGTATTTATAGTAGCTCAAGTCACACTGGCCAAGTTATAGAAGCAACCCAGATGTCCAAGAGATGACTGAATCAAGAAAATGTGGTATGTAAACCATGTAATACTACTCCATCATAACAAAGAAATTCTGTCTTTTGCAATGAAATGGATGCAATAGGAAACCATTCCATAAATTTTTAAAATCTCCAAAAGACAAATACTATGTTTTCCCCCAATATGTGGTAGCTAATACAGAGTACAAAAATTAATCTAAATGAGCAAGATTGACATAAAGAGATTTGACTGTTCACAAACTTTGCCTTATATTCTTGAGGGATAATAAGGTCTTCTTTCTATTTGTCAGGTGTTGAAAGCTTTACCTAGTGGAGTGTGAAGCCTATGATTGAAAAGTGAAATGAAAATATTCCATTACAAAAAGTTAAAGAGAGAGAAAAGGAAGGAGGAGGGTGGGCAGAGGATGTGGGCAGGAAGGGGGGTGGGTTGGAAAGTATCACTGTACTCCTAAACCTGTACTGCAAAATACATGAAGTTTGCTCATTTTATATAAATAAGCTATAAAATAAAGAGATCTTTCCTGGGCAACATCTGCTTACTCAGAATTTGTCTTTTGATCTGTGTCATCAAAATTCTTCATTGTATCTCACCTCTTGGCTCCTGTGTTGGAGTGACATGGGCTAATAGATCTCCAGTGTGAACATCACACTGTCAGTTACCCTGCACCTGAACACACTTCCTCATTCCTGTTCGGCAGTGGCACATCCGGGAAATTCCACATCTCACTCTGACCTAGATTCATCCCATCATTCTTCGTCTGGGCGTCAAGAAAGAGCTCTCTGAGATTCTCTAAATTCTGGTACTGAAGAACAGTCAAATCGCCAACAAAAACACCCCCTAAGAGAGAAACACACAGCTCAGAAAGCTTTGGTTTCTTGGCGATATAGGTAATATGTTATACCAAAAACCCCCAAACCGAGTGGTTTCAAATGACAGCCATTTTAGGTCCCACCTTTATCTGTTGGAAGCTGCATTTGAGTAGCTGGAAGTTTCTTCTGGTTAAACAGCTGAAGAGGGATGCTCATCGGTGGGCAGCTTGTGTCTAAGGGGACCAGCGAGTCTAACACAAATCCCACTCGTTACTGCGATTTGGATATGGTTCGAGCGTGTCTCCTGAGGTTTCATGTGTGAAAACTGAATCCTCATTGTGAAGTATTATGAAAGTAGAAGCTAGTCCAATGATGATGATTATAAGTGGGATCACTGAGAGATAAGGAGGATTAGATAAGGTCATCAGAGCAAACCCCGAAGATGGACCACTGGTGGCTTTACAAAGAGGGAGAGCGCTCAGAGAATACACACACATTTTCCCTGTGTTGCTGTGCCCCACACTATGCCATCAGGGACTCTGCCAACAGGAAGGCAATCATCAGAGGGTGGACCTCCAAAATAAACCTCTGCATGAAGCTACCTAATCAGCATTCAGTTATCACCAACATGCAACAAACTGACCCACTCATGTCTCCTGGTTGGATCACTCTCAGCTGGGAGGTTATGGGAGAAGGAACCCCGTGTTCCTTCCTCCAGCAGGAAAACCTGTGCTTGTTCATAGGGCTGCTCAAGACCACTCTCAGGGAGACAGAGAGCTTCAGCATGGAAGACTTCTTACTGAAGCAAAGCCAGCACATCTTTTCCACTGTACATACGAGGTCAAAGAAAATCAAAAGGCCAAATCACAGTTAAGAGTTGGGTAAACAGACCCAACTTGGTGGAATGTGCTACAAGCAACTGTTGATACAAAAAGGAGTAAAACTTGTGGCAGAGTGGATTAAGATGCACCTTATAATACCAACATTCCATATGGGAATGCCAGTTCAAGTCCTGACTACTCCTGATCCAGCTGCATTGTAATGATTCAGAGAAGGTGGTGGATGATGGTTCAAGCACTTGAACTTCTGTTGCCCATATGAGTGAGCAGGATGGAGTTGTTGGCTTTAGGCTTTGGCCTGGCCCAACCCTAGTTGCTTTTGCCATTAAGGGAGTGAGCTAGCTAATGGAAAGTTGATTCTGTCTTGCTCTCTCTCCCTCTGTCTCTCCCTGTCACTCTGTCTTTTGAATAAATAAGTTCATCCATTTTTATTTGGAAAAAATACAGAATTTAAGGGCATTTTTACTTGATTCAGAGAGGAAGTCCAATGTCCAGAGGATAGAATCCAATGATCAAAATATATTCTTTTCCTGGCCCTATCAGACCCATAGCTTATCCTCTGAGTCTGCATGTTTTCAGTGCAGTCAAGGACCTGGATAAGATTTCATCTCTATAAATCAGCTCTCGATAGCATCTCTAAAGAAAAGTAGTTTCTTAAATGAATTGTGATGCCAGTAGTCACAAAAATTCCTCATTACCCATCCATTCCCCCAGTTTACAGCTGCATGCACTCACCCTGATCCAAAATAGGCCAGTAGTTGTCATTTCTGACGCCTGTGTGGCCTTGCTTCATAATACAAAATGTGCCCGGTGAGGTGTGTTTCTTGTGCACTTGAATTTGGAAGCAGGAAAACAAAGGTAGTGAACAGCAGGGTAGGGACTGAGAGAAAGCAGCCCACATCTCCATGAAAAACAGCCTCCAGCATATGACAATGGGCGTCCAGTGGAGCTCACAGGACTGACTAACCATCATGGGATGCTTTGAACTGCATCCTTCTGAATGCATGATGCACAGAAGAAATGTGATCAAAATTACCTTTCAGCAATTCACTCACAGAACCATCTAGACAATCCTCTACCCTTTCTAAATCACTGGGAGAGATTTTGAACATTGCTTTGGGGGAATATTAACGTGTACCAAGTACTCTGTATTTCAGGATGATGTGAACTGTTCCCAGCTGCGTCCTTCTGCCTAGACCTGCTGTTTGTTTCTTTACTCCCACAGGGAGACAGCTGGAGACCCCTTGGACTGACAACAAGGATGGGTAAATAAAACCCTCTCACTTGGTTTGGTCTTTCAATTTTCTTTCCTTTTCCCTTGGGTCTGGAAATAGTCTTTGCAGGTAGTAGGACATAAAGTCAAATGCCTACTCATTTGAAACACTGGGTCAAGTCGAGTCTATGCAGGCTGCTACAATAAAGTGCCATAGATGGTTTGCTTAGGCACAACAGGAATTCACTACTCACAGTTCAAGAACAAAGCTCTATTGTCTGTTGAGAATGCACCTGCTGGTTCATGGACAACTATCTTTTCAGCACAACCTCGCATGGCAGAAGAGGTGAGGAACCTCTGTGGGACCTCTTTTAGCAGAATCAAAACTGCACTGCCTCACCCATTCCCCAAGGCTCTGTGTGCTAAGACCATCACCTTAAAGAGTGAAGATTCCCACCAGGAGTTTCTCAAAAGGGTATATACATTCCATCTGCTGCACCAAGTAACAACTGCTCAGGATGTAAGCAAGTAGCTCACTGCCACTGCTCTGCTCTGTGCCCAGAGCCTCTCACCACCCACATCATCTAAAGCTGGGAGGACACCTCCTTGTGGTCCCCTCGGCCCCTCACCTGAAGTGTCTGTTTCATAGCTTGAGCTTGTTCTCTAGTGGTTTGCAAGTTTGCTCAGCCTACTTGCCATGCATCCAGGAAGTCAAGGGTTTAATGCCTCCAGGAGCAGCCTTCAGCACACCAGAAACTGGAGTTCGCAAGTGAAGGCCTCAGCCTCTTCCTTCCTCCAAGGTGAAATCTGAAGTGTGTTCTGTCCAAGACCCCAGTGAGGCAGGCCCCACTTCTCACAGCAGAATCTGTCTCCAAATCCAGTCAGCTGCCACTGAGTCACCCTATATTGGCTATATTCTTGACCTGTCTTTCTTCCCAACCCCCTTACTTTCTTGGAGTCATCTGCCAGAGAAGCCACAGGTACTTAGGACTCCATCTCAGAATGTGCCTTTGGGGGAACCTAAAGTATTAAGTAGAAAAATACAACCCTTCTCCTAATGCCCATTAACTTTCTCCTAAAATAGTGCACCAAGCAGAAGCTGAAAATAAGAAAGAATATAATTTTCAGCAACTCGAGACACATGGAGGAGCTAAGGTAAAAAAATCAAGTTGCCGCAACAGTAATGAGCCTATGAGAAGTCTTTAGCTAATTTCAAAGAAACTTTGCTGTCAGGCCAGTGACATTGTATATCAAGTTAAGGCTCCGCCTATGGCACCGAAATCCCATAAGGATACCAGTTCGAGTCCCAGATGCTCTACCTCCAATCCTGACCCCAGGAAATGGCTTGGGAAAATATGAAGAAAGGCACAAGTGTTTGGGCTCCTGCGTCCATGTTGCAGATTGTAAGAAGTTCCTGGTTCCTGCCTTCAGACCAGGTTAGTCCTGGTCATTGTGGCCATTTGGGAAGTAAATCAACTGATGGAAGCTCTCGCTCTCTCTCTTAATTCTGCCTTTGAAACAAAAATAAATACATCTTAAAGAAACTTCACTTCCTCAAGACTACTTTCACCTGTTGAAGCATTTTATAACACAAGATACTTGGCTGTCTATCAGAAGACATTCATAATAAATGCAAAAATGCATAAAAGCTAAGAAGTAAAGATTAGTCCTAAATTTCCAACTTCTCAAACCTGATAACTTTGCCTTCATTTTGGTTTCAATCCCAATTCTTTATACAATTTTAATTTACTCATTCACCAGAAAGACAAAAAGGTAGAATCAGGCACATATAAAGAGAGATCTTGTATCCACTGATTTATTTCCCAATTTCAAACACTGGGCCGGAGCCCAGTGTCCGGGTCCACATTTTCCCCGTGGGTGAGAGAGACCAACTACTTGAGCTACCACCTGCTACCTCCCAGGGCACACAATGAACAGCTGAAATCAGGAGCATATGTGACTAGAACCCAAGAAAACCATTATGTGGTGCAGGCGTCCAATGCAACATGTTACCCCCTGTGCCACACCCTACTATAATTCCAATTCTTGTTTTTTGGATCCGCAGGCCATGGTTACTGTGCTTCAA
Source organism: Ochotona princeps (assembly GCF_030435755.1). Taxonomy (NCBI): domain Eukaryota; kingdom Metazoa; phylum Chordata; class Mammalia; order Lagomorpha; family Ochotonidae; genus Ochotona; species Ochotona princeps. The sequence continues at coordinate 32,506,716 of NC_080853.1, read as the reverse complement.
TTGTAGTAAGAATCACTATTACTTTATTTTTTGCCCTTAAGCATATCAAAAATAGGTCTCTACCCTTGAAAACACAAGATTCCTAAGTCATCTGCCCAATTATGGTAGAATCGGAAGGACCCAAAGGACCAGTGGTGGGATCAGCTCCTAGTTCTAAGATTTGCTGAATGGGGCCCGGTACAGTGGCCTAGTGGTTAAAGTCCTAGCCTTGAATGCACTGGGATCCCATATGGGTACCGGTTCTGATCCCAGCAGCCCCGCTTCCCATCCCAGCTCCCTGCTTGTGGCCTTGGAGAGCAGTCAAGGACGGCCCAGAGCCTTGGGACCCTGTATTCATGTGGGAGACCTGGAAGAAGTTCCTGACTCCTGGCTCCGGATCGGCACAGCACCGGCCGTTGCGCTCATTTGGGGAGTGAATCATCACATGGAAGATCTTCCTCCCTGTCTCTCCTCCTCTCTGTATATCTGACTTTATAATGAAAATAAATAAATCTTTTTAAAAAAAGATTTGCTGAATGGATATTGAGGAATTCTAGATAAGACACCATGTAAATAACTTAGAATAAACCTACTTACAACTAAACCTGTAGCGTGTAATTGCTAGTATAGAACAGATTTTAAGGGCATGTCTTAAATTTAAAAAAAAAATGTCCTTTGTAATAGGTTGTTAAGTGATAATGCCCCAAAACAACATTACCACACTCAGTGACTTAAAACAACAAATATTTATTTTACTATCACAGGCCCACCAATTAGCTGTGGTTTGTTATTTTTACTTGGGCTAACTGCAAGTTATGAGTCAAGTTCAGTATGCTCTACCTATTTTACTCTAAGATGAAGACTTAAAGAACATTTCAAGTTCATACAAGTTAACAGGCTCGATTTTATCATTCTGCAACATGTCTGCATTTCTTTTTTATGTATATATTTTAAAACATTATTTTGTATGTTATAAATATATAATAATTTATCATCTAAAAATGAATACATGATGGGGCTAAGTGCCATAGTGCATCGATCCTCTGCCTGTAGCACTGGCTTCCCACATGGACATTGGTTTGAGTTCTGCCTGTTTCACTCCCAATCCAGCTCCCTGCTAATGGCCTGCAAGGGCAGCAGACAAATTCCCAAGTCCCTGGGTCCCTGCACCCACATGGGAGACCTTGAGGAAGCTCCTGACTTCTGGCTTTAGAAAAGCCCAGCTGTAGCCACTGCACCCATTTGGGAAGCGAACCAGCAGATGGATGGTTCTCTCTCTTTCTCCCCCCCTCCCTCACTCCCTCTTTATAACTCTGCCTCTAAAAAAAATACATCTCAAAAGCAGATTTTAAAAGGCTATATAGAGATTACATATATGAACAGAAATCTCCACTGGAACATTGCCCAAGGTAGTTACGCTCATATTCCATTAACCCAGCAATGCCTGTGGACTGAGTCCCTTGTCTGAGGATAGAGGTGGATCAGTGCCTAGCTGTTCGTGCAAGGACATGCAGAGATAATTCCATTACTTAGAGGCAGTAAAGAGTTGGAACTCCACCACAATATAGAAATTCTGCAGCACAGCCAAACGGAGACAGAATGTCATAACAACCCCCAGCACACCTGTCACATCAGGGCAACAAGCACCTCTACTAATCTTGCCTCACACCTCCTCACTCCCACATCATTTCAAGGCAAACCCTGCATTTTATGAGTATCATTTAAAAGAATCTTAAAAATCTATATTTTTGAACGAGGCATTGTAGACATCAAAGAGTTTATAAAACAATAAAAGGAATTTACTAGTAAGATAACATGATATGGAATAAAATGTAAGTACATATTCAACAACAATGAAGAATAGTCAATTCCAAGAGGCCGTGTATGGGCGTTTGGCACTGAATATTGATGTGTTTTATATTTAACTGCCTAGTCTAGCTAGGATAATGAATACCACCAAAAAAAAGTAAACACCCACACTTTATCTAGTTCATTAATCTTAGTGACAGAAGAGGAGGAGAAAGAAAAATGGAAAAATGTACAGTAACAATATTTCAAGCTAGAAGCCAGGGTTATTTTATCTGTGGATTAGAATTATACTTCTTTGGGCAAATTTGCTTTTTCAAACCACTATCTTCATCTGTGGAAATATAATATATGACCACTATAAAAATAAACTTCCAAGCAGTTATAAATATCAAAGAACAAGACTTCAAAAGTTCAAAAATAAGAACTATCCCATTGTGTCAAAGTAACCACCAGATCACTTTATTGCAATGCCATTACTTTAATACGTAAAGTAGCATTCCAACTTCTGAAGTAATGGGCCAGAATTGAGCCAATCTGAAGTCAGGAGCCCAGAGCTGCTTCTAGGTCTCCCATGAGGGTACAGGGTCCCAAGGTTTGGGCCATCCTCTATTGCTTTCCCAGGCTATTAGCAGGGAGATGGGTGGGAAGTACAGCAATCAGGACATTAACTGGCACCAAATGAGATCCTGGCACATGCAAGGTGAGGATTTATCTACTAAGCCATTGCATCAGGCCCAGGAAAATACATTTTTAAAGTCACGTATGTGATCAATAAAGCCATCATAAACTACCAGAAAGGGTGCTGAAACAACCGTTCTTCAAATGTTTTTATTATTTATTTAAAAAAAAAAAAAACTGTTAGGGAGGGAGGGAAAAAGAGAAGAGAGAACCAGAAGGAAACAGAGCTCCTAATGGTTCACTTTCAAGTACCCATAGAAGAGAGGACTGGGCTAGAACAGGGCCAGGAACTGGGAACTCGGTGCAGGTTTCCCACATGAGCGGCAGAAGACCAACTACGCTAACCATCTCCTGCTGTTCCCAGCATCTGGTTGGAAGAAAACTGCAACCAGGCAGAGAACCAAGGCTGGTGTCAAACCAGGTACTCCAGGATGCAATGCAGGTGTTCCAGACAGCATGCATGCCCACCCCAGGAGCATATTCCTTCATCGTTCTGGAAGCTGAAAGTGGAGACTGTGAGGAGTGATTCCAACATCCCATAATGGACTCTGCACCTTTTCCTGCATCCCCTTCCCCACAGCTCACAAAATTTGCACCATTCTGGTTATCCACCAATCAGAAGTAACCTGACGCCCTACTGAGAATCTCTCAGGTCGCTCCTCCTAGTTTCCACCCACCTGCCTGTGGCTCAGATAATCTCAGTCACCAGTGGTGGGGGGGCAGCATGCAGCCCACACGGCCCCTCCCTTCTCCTTCCTCCTCTCTCTTCCCTTCCCTTCTTACCTGGCTCTTCCCAGTCCTCCATCTTGTCCCCTGCCCTGCCCTGGCAGCCCCCATCCTGTCACCATGGCAGGAGATGTGTCCCTACCAGTTTCCCCGCCCCCCACCCCTGCTCCTGTTCCTACCCTCTGGACTAAAGGACCTACTAAGCACTTTGCTGTAGTGTTTTGGCTTGCGGTAAACTAATCCTGAAAAGAGGACTTGACTGCGGGAATTAGCTGCTTGTAACAACCTAAGAACTTTAAGTGAGCTTAAAACCTAACAGACCAAGGTGTCCCGAGCTTTAGCTTCCCTTGAAGCCTTTGTCTTGGCTTGTGGGTAGTTGCTTTCTTACTGTAGCACCGTTGTTTCTGTTCCTGTGTGGTTGAGGATGGTCCAAAGCCTTGTGACCCTGAACCCACGTGGGAAACCTGGAAGATGCTCCTGACTTCAGATTGGCCCAGCTCTGGCTGTTGCGGCTGCTTGGGGATTGAATCAACAGACAGAAGATCTTCCTCTTGTCTCTCCTCCTCTCTGTATGTGACTTTCCAATAAAAATAAAACAAATATTTTAAAAAATAGACAATCCCCTGGAACATGGCACTATAAGCTAAGCCTCAGGCTGCAGCACCAGCCTCATTGTTGGGTGACTGTTGGGTTGAGTCCTGGCTGCTCCACATCTGATCCAGCTTTCTGCTTATAGCCTGGGAAAGCAGCAAAGATGGCTTAAGTCCTTGCGTCCCTTCTCCCATGTGGGAGACCAGAGGAAGATCTTGGCCCTTGGCTTTGGATCAGCTCAGCTCCACTCCAGCCAGTGCAGCCATTTGGGGAGTGAACCAGCAGGATCTTCTGATTTCTCTTTCTCTCCCTCTTTCTTTCTGCTTCTCGTTCTCGCTGTGTGACTCTGCCTTTCCAATAAAAATAAATCCCTTTTTTTTTTAAAAAAAAAAGGTGATTCACTATAGCTACACACAAGATGATGTTAATGGCAATTGAACTACCGCAGTTTATGGGGAAATGCTTAACTTTGTGTCCTCACTGAAGAGGCCTGATGACTAACAGAAGAAACAAAAATGAGGATCACAACTCTGACTGAAGAATTAAAGCTGACCACCCTGCGTGGTCAATGAGTGCCAATATCGTTAGGCACAGAGGAGCTGCAGATACAAGGAGAGCTGTTGATACAAGCTTCCAGCAAGTAGGACCGAGCTGCTGGAACATGTCTTGGAAGCACTGTGACAACAGACATAGTGTGGCTATCCTGCTGTGACCATGTGGACAAAGCAGGCCCAGCCCAGAAAACCGACCAAGAGCAAGGGTCAGGACCAGAGCCCTTAGGGAGGGATACTGAAGGCATTTGGCTTTGGACTTTCTGAAGAACCAAAGCACAGTAACAGCTGCTTCTGGAGAGAGCTTTTGGAATGCTGGCTGAGGTCCCACTGAGTCTTGCCAGCATAGTTGCTGATCCATTCCTCTTACCAAAAGAAGAGCAGTTTCTGGAAACTTCTGATGTGTTCATTAGGTTGTCAACATCTTGATGAGGCTTCTCCTGACTTCTTTCGTTTTCTTACCTTAAGAAAACCTTGCAAGGGTACTCATTTGTTGTTGTTGTTGTTAATGTTTAAAAAAAGCAAAGAAAAAAAAAAAGAATGTACTGATATGGTTAAATTCTAAGTTCTGAGGCCCCTTGATTCTTCAGGAATAAACTAAAGGGCTGATGCCATCACTTGTGTCTTGATTGTGATGGAGCTTATATTGGGAAGTAAAATTGTATTTATGCGTACATTAAATAACTGTACCAATTTTTAACAACTGAATTAAGCCTATGCCATCTATTTAGTTTCATTTTCCATGAATAGGCTGAAACCTCCTTGTATAGCACTCACTACATGGTGGGATCACTTCTATGTCAACTTCTCTGAAACTTCAAGCAATTCTGTGACTACTATGTGGAAATACCATTTCCCACATTTTAAAGGTGAGAAAAATGGAAGCACAGAAGAACTAAATAAAGAAGTAGAGGAAAGAAACCAGATAAATGCAATTTGCCCAGTTACATCTGAATTTCTGACCAGCAAGGAATATCTTTTTTGTATATGTATGCTCCAGATACTATGTGTGATAACATTATTTGGAAATATTATAAATCGCTGACTTGAAATTAAAATGTAACTAAGCATCCTGAGTTTTACTTGCTAAATTGTATAACCCTTAGATAGACACATGCATTTCCTATATTCAATGTATGTCTTTTATGCTACTGCAGCACTAGGTCTTATATTGTTCCAGAGACCCCAGAATTAGCAAGAGATACATGGCAACCAAGAGGATGAATAGGCAGGTTCCCTCCTTCCAATACACAATCTGCTTTATAATCTTTTAAACACATACAAAAAAAAAGAGACACATTTCCTGAATTTAAAAAAAAAAAAACAGAATTTTGCAGAACTACTCCATTGCTTTTCCTTTTTCTCTGCTTTTTAAAAATTAATTTACTTTTGTTGGAAAGGCAGATTTACAAGGAGAAGGTAAGAAAGATCATCCACCTGCTGGTCCACTCCCCAAATGGCCACAACTGCCCAAGTTGAGCCAATCCAAAGCCAGGAGCATCTTCGGGGTCTCCCACATGGGCGCAGGGTCCCAAGGCTTTGGGCTGTCCTCTACTGCTTTCGCAGGCCACACGCAGGGAGCTTGAAGGGAAAGAGAAGAGCCAGAACACAAACCAGCACCTACATGGGATGTTGGTGCACGCAAAGGACTTAGATGCTGAGCCATGGTGCCTGGCCCAGAACTACTGCTTTTCAACTAAAACTAATTCCTGGGTATTTGGTTTTGTTTTTTGTTTAGAAGACCCTTTTATATGCAGTATTTCACCTTTGTCTTTTGCAAACTCCATGCTTTCTTTCCCCAAATAACAAAGAAGATCAACTTGTTTGTTTAGAAAACTGTGCAAAGAATTTGTGACCCATGGCCCATGGTCTACAGGCTGACCCAATTTTTATAAAGAATGTTGCCATGAAGCCCAGCATCATCCACTAATCTGCTTGTTAGCTATTGCTGCTTAAGTACAACAGAGGCCATGTGGTCCAGAGAATAGAAAATAATACATCATTTACCAAAAATCTTGCTGACTCCTAGTCTAGAAGAATTTGCTTCTAATGGCTGATGCGGGTAGCTTAGAAAAAGTTCTTATGAAGGTTTTTCTGAGTTTAGAGCAAGCAAGATGAATTGGTCAGACTGAATTTCTGTGATAATTTTTAATTACTTCATGTCACTTAGAAAAATTGTTTCATAAGATAGCAAAGCCATCAGACAAAATGTTTCCATCACAGCCTTAGTCACAAGGATCACTGCTGGCACTGACCTAGAGTGTTCTAGAACAAAAAAGATGAAACTTTTACAGGGACAAAATCTATCAATTTTCTTTACACTGTTTATGGCTCTTTCCCAAAAGGAACTGCAAAGCAGATGTCCAATTATTTCTTCACTGCTTTCAGATCACTCTGGGTGAGTTAACTTCAATTTCCCGTCACCTACAATGTTAGAATCCCAAATAAGACACTGAAGGCTGTTGGATGTTTGCAATAATCCCAGCATCAGCTCTGTACATTTTAATACAGCTGCCGCATCTTTGAAATTCATATCTCAGTGGCATGTTAGTCTTTCATGGATAGTTATTCATAAAAAGATTATCTCCCCATTCCCCTAGAGAATTATTATACTACTGCCTCATTTGGTATTTTAAGCAGTTATCTTCTGTACTCTCCTAAATTCTTTCCAAATAATCAATAGCTGTAATTATTTCATCGTTATGAGGAACTTGAGGAGGAATAAAGCCATTTAGAAAAATGTTTCTCTTTGAAAACTTAACTCTACATTCAAAACCAGACTGTGGATCTATCTGGAACATTCAGACTGGTGATAATTTTATGCCTTTCACTTCTTTATAATTTCTTGTGATGGGGATTATTGTGACAGAAACCTTTAGAAGATCTGAATATATTCACAAAGTATCTTAATAGCAAGCTGTTATCAAGTTTGACTTAAAGGACCTCAGGAAATACACACGTTTAGCCATATTCATTGAAGCAACAGCTTTTGTATCATTGTCATGGGTCTCCTTCCTTTGCAGGTTTGAAAAGATCCATAACTGTTGCATGTCTCAAAAGTATGTGTGTCTATTAAAAGTCTGGAGGCGACTCTTTTTTGTCTTTTGATGTCCACATCATTTATGATGTACATTTATTATAACAGAAAGATGTTATAAACTACCTCCCCATGGAATGAGACATTCTTTTGGTCCAAACAAGGTTTAGTCATTTTATACTGACACTTTCTCAACCTACCAAAAATGTTTCAAGTGTGTGGGGTAGCTAGAGAAGCCAATGGTACCATCTTATTTGATCGGTGTTACCTATGTAACCTTGGCAACACACAGTGTTTGCAGACTCATTTGGATGATGCAGAGCCTTAGAGGTGCCCCTTTTTGATGAGGCAAATTGTCCAGGGCCTAACAGTTTCTCCCCAGGGTCACAGTGAGATACTTGTGGATTTCCAGATGTGCTAAGTTGCCAGCCCAGGAGAGATGAGGAAGCCATCCTCATGAGGAAAGAATGGAAGTTCACGTTGTTCCTCCAACAAATACTAGCAAAAATCAATGACTCGTGGGCATCAACAGTGGGCATGCGGAGACGAGAACACTGCCTTAGTCAGCAAGTAAATGGCAGAGACAAAAACCTCCTCGGCAAAACCCCCTGGGACCCTGCACCTGGGTGGGAGACATGGAAGAAGCTCCAGGCTCCCGGCTGCAGATTGGCTCAGTTCCGGCCGTTGTGGCCGCTTAGGGAGTGAAACAGGAGACAGACGATCTTCCTCTCTGTCTCTCCTCCTCTCTGCAGATCTGACTTTATAATATAAATAAATAAATCTTTAGGGTCCAGTGTGGTAGCATAGTGGCTCAAGTCCTCACCTTGCATGTGCTGGATCCCAGATGAGCTCCCATTCCTATCCCTGCTGTTCCACTTCCCATTTAGCTCCCTGCTTGTGGTCTGGGAAAGCTGTTGAGGATGGCCCAAAGCCTTAGGACCCTGAACTTCTGTGGAATACCCAAAGGAAGCTCTTGGCTCCTGGCTTCAGATTGGCTCAGCTCCAGCTATTGAGGCCACTTGGAGGGTGAACCAGCAGACAGAAGATCTTCCTCTCTGTCTCTCCTCCTCTCTGTATATCTGACTTTCCAATAAAAATAAATATTTTTTTAAAAAGGCAGTGAGAGGCATAGACGTGCCAGCCACGGAGTGTGTTCTCGGTAATGCATTCCTACCGATGCCAGCTAAGCCCACGCTAGTTGGGTCATCAGATCTACACCAGCTTTCAGTTAGCCAATGGTTCAAGTGAAACCAGAACCAAACACTGAATACAGTCAAATAGTTAACATGCAAATGCAGTATTTTAAAACACTATTTTTTTCTGACGCTGAGGGTTTGCTTTTTATTTTGTTTTTATTTTTGGTTATTTGTTACCCAGCTTTGTTGTAGCAGTGGAAAATGACAGACAACTGGACAGATGAAGTCCTGGAGAACAAGACAAGCATTGGATGAATGAATAAACAAAGGAACAAATGTGCTATTTTTTAAAAAATGGCCAGCATTAAGAGATACTGGAATATCATACTAGGGGGAAAGAGAATGAATTAGGGGCTACATTGTGCCTTTACTTTGGGTGGTGAAAAATGATGTTGACATTGAGGTGACATTCAAGTTAAAATCTGAATGAAAGAAACTGCCAGGCAAAGGTCAAGCAAAAAGGCAATCGAAACAAGATTAGTTGATGCAAAAAGAGGGAAGGAATCTGGAGAGTTATAAGAACTGCAAAAAGGGCCCAAAGCTAATGTGAGGGGAGCTGGAGTACAAGACACAGCAAGAGAGGGGGCCACATAAGAAAGTTACAGAAAGAGCCATGTCTCCCCACCAGACAGCCAAATGTCTTGTGGAGCTAGCCGTTGCGTACCTGCAAGAGATGACCTTTACTTTCTCAGGCCTAGGCCAGGGCACTGAGAAAATGCTGGAAGAAAGCCCTCTCATTCTTCAGTGAATGGAAAGGATGGGATGAAAAGGCAACGGTTCCTGGGGTGGGGAGAATAAGAAAGCAGGGAACAGACGAGGCAATTCCCTGACACTGGGCAGCACACAGAGTTCCCAAGGTATGTGCAGCCAGGATAGAGCCAAGGCTTCATCATGAATGGAGCAGAACCAGCTAGTGTGGAATCAGGACCAGGGACTCCTGCAGCTAAGGTTGAATGCGTGCCCTAATCCTGCCGCAGAGGAACAGGGCTGTGCCATAGGAACCTAAGACCGGGCGACTTGAGTTTTAGGGAAATTAAAAGTATCATCTGTAAACATGGTGTGGCATCTAAAAAGCCAAAATATGAAATTTGAACCAAGAGTGGTTTCCTCCAGGGTAGGCGTGGGCAAGCAGTGACTTAAAGGGGCATGAAGGAACTTTCTAGAATGATGGGAATGTTCTCTTGATTGGCATGATGTTTCACACAACACCAAAAAGTGTGTGCTTCAGGTGTGCCGGTTTCATTGTATGTTAACTGTGCCTCCATAAGGTGTTGACTGGGCATGAGTGAACAAAGCAGGAAAAAAATAATTGTGCCCCAAACCCTGGCTGATCCCAGGATTCCCTGCCTGATTCACTCCTGCTGCACATTCACTCCCACAAGGAACACAGAAGCCAGGAGATAAGCACACAGAAGTCATCTCTGGTCAGGGTTAGCTCCCTCCGTCCACAGGCAGAGGCACTGAGCTATTGTAGGAGGTCTGGGGAGGATCTGGAGGGGATGGGGTAGACAGACACGGGTTTGCAGAGATCAGAATAGCCCCACACATGGCTCCTCCCCCTCCTCCAGATCCAGAATTCAATGTGACTGTCTCCAAGCCCAGACCTCACTGTTCACCATGCCTGAGCTAAGCACTTTGCAACTAACGCTGTTGCAGCTCAGACACTCAGGATTTCCAGAAACACGAACTCTCCTGAATCCGTGCAGCCACAGCTTCACCCCCTGGTGCTAGCAGGTGACCGAGTTTCCCAGTAGTTCCTGCTGAACTGGAGCAGAGGGAGGAGACCCTTCCAGATCCGCTGTTTCAGGAAGCGAGGGACACACGGCTTCCCTGAGGACACTTGGGAAAGTGACATTTCCTCAGGCCCGAGGACGGCACGAGGTGACTTTCCAAAACACTGGACTAAATTGTTTATGTTTCTCAGCTCTCTGCAGGAAAAAAAAAAAGGCAAAACCCTCTATCTGGATCTTGATGTCAATAAAAGAGGGCATGTGAGGCTTGTAAACACGGATTCACGTTATGGGGGGATGGAAGAATATGGTGGCAACACTGAAGGCCTTAATGGTACCACCTGCACACAGCCGTTGTGCTGTCCGGGTGCTTACAAGCTCAGGAGCTTCTCACTGCTGGCTGCTCGGTGCTTTGCTCTCAAACACTCAGCAACCACCAGTTCCCCTGGGTTTACATGAAAATGTCCCCAGATGCCATCCATCAAGGGTCTGGAAGCAAAACGTATCAGCCTTTTCCAAGATAGGATTTCACACACACATGTATAGCTGAGGTTATGACACTATTTTCAAGGGGCAAAATTTTTTTTTAGTTTATTGACTATTTATTTGAAAGGGAGGGTGAACACAATTCCATTCTGTTGGTTTGCTTTGCAAATGCCTACAACAGGCTGAGCTAGGTCAGTGCCGACACCAGAGTTTTCAACATGAGTGGCAGTGGCCAAAGTGTTTGGGCCATCTGCTGCTACTTTGCCAGGTACATTAGCAGGGAACTGTGTAAGCAGTGGACCAGCAGGAGTTGAACCAATGTTGCAATCTGGGATGCCAGCCTTGCAGACAGCAGCTTAACTTACTGTGCCATGCTGTTGACCCTTACATCTCTATTCTAAGCAGGAAGTGGGAGAAAGATAAGGGGAGGTAAGGAGGGTCCACTCTAGCTATTTGTATCCCTCAACAGAAAAGTTCTTAGAAGTAGAACCCAGGGGCCCAGTGTGGTAGCATAGTGGCTAAAGTCTTCACCTTGTATGTGCTAGATCCCAGATGAGCTCCCATTCCTATCCCTGCTGCTCCACTTCCCATTTAGCTCCCTTCTTGTGGTCGGGGAAAGCAGTCAGGGACGTCCCAAAGCCTCGGAACCATGCACCTGTGTGGGAGACCCAGAGGAAACTCCTGGCTTCTGGCTTCTGGCTTCTGGCTTCAGATTGGCTCAGCTCTGGCTGTTGCGGCCACTCGGGGAGTGAACCAGCAGACAGAAGATCTTCCTCTCTGTCTCTCCTCTCTGAAATCTGCCTTTTAATAGAAATAAATAAATCTTTCCAAAGAAAAGAAGTAGAACCCAGAAATTCTGCATTTTCTTAACGTTTACTTATTTATGTATTTGAAAGGCAGGGTAATAGAGAGGGAGAGACAGAGAAAGAGAGAGAGATTCTCCCTCCACATTTCACTCCCCAAGTGCCCACATCCTGGGCTTGACTGGGTCCAAGCAAAAAGCCAGGAACACCAATAGGGCCTCACATGCGAGGAAGCAGCTTTCCTAAGGATATTAACAGGCCGTCGGGCCAGATGCCGCACAAGCGGGGCTGAAGCTGGCTCTCCCACATGGGCTGTGGCTTGTCCCAAATAGTGGCTTTGCCCGCTCCTCTGCTTACAGTTTTGTGCCCATGTAACTGCTCAAAACAACGTCCTCATCCCACCTTTGAGCTCCTGCTACAATTGTGCTTATTCCCAGGCAAATTGTTTTATTTGACACCTCACTTCATGACCCTCCTTCTCATAAACTTGTCCAATTCCAGATACAAAGCAAAGTCAAACTCTGACAACCCAAAGAAATATCAAAAATGCTTTGGACAGCATTGTATAAATTCTTGAAAAGAATCACACATTATGTGTTGAGAGGCTCACAGATTAACTTGTCTAAACTTATCATTTCACAGATGAACAAAACTGTGCCTCTGCAAGGTAGACTTTCACATCCCCGAAGACAGGGAATGGAACCTGAAAGAGACTGGAATCGAGCCAAACCTTCTCCAAATGGATCCAGAAGCAATAACTTCATGAAAGACTCCATGGAAAGAAAGAACTCCATGATGAGAGATAGGCAGCACACTGGAGTTTGCCATGGTTTCTTTTTTTCATCTCCAATCCCAACAGACATGCTGTTTATCACTTTGAATGGGTTCTCAGAATAATAAAAACAAAATAGTTGCATCTGGAGTGAATTTGGTTGTCACGTTTCAAGACTTATTCCAGAACCTCAAGGCCTATTCTACTTCCTGCCTGTGGAACACAGCCAGCCCAACGTTAGGCTTCCATTCTCACCCGAGGAACGTGGAGGGGCTCCAGAGAGGAAAGTGGGGGTGAGGGAAAGCAGAGTATGTCTGCCTCCTGCTAACTTGGTTAACGTGTGTGCGGATGACACCATTTTCAGATTCTGTGCATTCTGAAAGGAGGCTGCCTTCCCCAACACCAAGGTCGTTCAAGGGAAAATGGTCATCTCCAGGTCTGAACACACAAGCGCCCAAGGGTGCTTCCCTGTACGCTGACCACAGAGACTGCCCTGATCAGAGCGGGTCACTCCCTTCCTTACTGTGGACTCCTGCCAAGACAGCTGCAGTTCTCTGGCAGCTGTTTAAATAATCACTTCGACCGATAAGGCCTTGGCTGGCCTTTGTTATTTCCTTGGAACTCTGCATTCAGGAAAAAGCAGCCTGGACTCCTGGGAGTGGCCAAGGCGGGAACACAATGGAAATCAATGTGGGAAGGAAGGGAGCCACGTCAGGAATTTCACCTGAATGAGGCAACAAGTTAGCAAGGCCCTGGGTGGGAATCCCCTGGAATACTTTAGGAATTTTGATTTCAAGAACAGAAAGCAATGGCTTCCACAGTTGTCACACCCAGCCGAGGTATAAAAAGCCAATGATGTCAATATGCAGCCACGCAGCACTGTGGTCAAAGACAGGCTGCATGGACAGTGGAGGATCCCGAGATTGTTTCAATGAGTGGTATCACAGCTCTTGTGTTTGCATACTCTGATGTTTGCACTGTGCTAAAGTCACCTAAGACATATTTCTTATTTCCTCTGATTCACTCCACAAATGGCCACTATGGCCAATGCTAAGCTGATCCAAAACCAGGAGCCAGGAGCTTCTGGGTCTTCCATGAGGGTACAGGGTCTCAGGACTTTGGGCTGTCCCTGACTGCTTGCCCAGGCCACAGCAGGGAGCTGGATGGGAAATGGAGCAGCAGGGACATGAACCAGCACCCATGTAGGCTCTTGGGACATACCAGATGAGGACTTTAGCCACTAGGCTACTGTGCCAGGCCCTGATTTTTTTGCTTTTAAGATTTATTTATTTTAGCTGGAAAAGTTAGAGAAGACAAAGAGAGAAAGACCTTCCATACATTGATTCCCTCTCCAAAAGGCTGCAATGTCCATATCTGGTCCAGTGCAAATCTGGCAGCCAAGAACTTCTTCCACATGGGTCCAGGGGTCCAAGCACGTGGGCCCTCCTTGATGCTTTCCCAGGCCATTAGCAGGGAACTGGATCAGAAGTGGAACAGCTAGTACACAAACCAGCACCCAAATTAGTTGCTGACACCACAGGCAAAGGATTAGCTTGCTATACCACCATGCTTACCCCTCTTCTTAATTTTTAACACTGAATATTAGCCATGGCTGGAGCGTTATATGAGGTCTTGATAAAAAGCAGGAATGATTCAGATTAGCTACCTAGAAAAGTTCTAAAACCAGAGCAATATTTTTGCTCTCAAACCCATGCACAACATTTAACCTTGAAGCTTTAACTCAACAGGACTAAGAAGGTAGCAGCTTAATTCAGTCCCAGTGTTTAGAAGGTAGGCTTTTTGAGAGGTCATTCCATCACTGGGGCGTGTCCTTGCAAGGTCTGAAGCCTAGCTTCTGGCTTCAGCTCAGCTCACTCTGGTCAATGCAGCCACTCGAAGAGCGAACCAACAGAAGGAAGATCTTTTTCTCTGTCTCTCCTTTTCTCTCTATATTTGTCTTTCCAATAAAAATTTTAATATCTTAAAGAAAAACTAAAGACTTCTATCCCAATGCTGTTTTTGTGTGCTTTTTTTTTTAAAGCCTAATATTTGGAGTCTAAATGGCAGGTGGCTTCCTGGTGAATCCCAGACTTCCAGAGCCGCTGTTCATCTACTTCAGTGTGTGTGCTCAGGTAGGCACAACAGGGCTGTGGGGGGAGGAGGAAAATCAGCTGTACCTTTTGAAGCATTGGTCCACTTCAAAGATTTTGGTAGAGAAAATTCAAGCCATTTTGTGCTAAGTAAACAATGTACCACAGAACAGGGAGCAAAATTCACATGAATTTCTGAGATGAGACAGGGGACTTTAAAGAAATTGTGGGCTTTCAATAAGCTGTGTTTTGTTCTGCCCAGAAAAGTCCTGGACAGAATACAAAAGAAAAAAAAACTGACATAAGACGTGTTCTTCCAGAATCCTGGCAGTCAGAGAAGAGGAAAGGAAAAAGACAGAAGCTTATGTTTTGGAGACTAAATAGTAGGAGGGCCCCTACAACTCCAGGGGTTTGCTTCTTTTTTAAAGCCGAGCTTCTGAAGTTGAAAGCTGCCAGGGTCTTGATTCTGCAGGACTGTAGTGGGCTGCAGGTGTCTGCAGTGCTGACAAGCTCCTGGACCATACTCAAAGTGCGGTGCCTGCAAACAAGGATAAAAGCCCAACTGCCCACCTCGGCTTCCACTAAGTTCCGAAGATGGATTTTCCAGCCCAAAGGAGGGGGAATGAGGATGGAGAGAGAGTACCAATCCTGCTTCAGAGCAGCTGTGCTTAGAGGTTCTGACCCCCAGTAACAGCCTAGATACCAACCTTACTCTTCCCTGTTCAAAGCAACATTGTAACCATGGCCTTGTTTTGACCCATGGGGCCAGGAAAAAGATGATTGTTGGATAAACCTCTGCACTGAGCGAACACAGAGGTCCGCTGATAGCTCCCCACAGTCAGCACAGATAGCTTAGGAAGTCTGTAAGGAGTGACTCGGTCACCCTGAGACTGACCCAACCATCCTGGACTCAGAGCGCCCTGAATGCCTTGAATGCCGCTTACCCAGTGCTACCTTAAATCCCCTAGTTCTCAGCTCCCTTAAGGCCTAATTGCCTAAGTAAGCTTAGAGATCTTCAGGCTTAAACCCTGCACTCCACCAATCCCCTGAGGCATTTAAACCGGGAGTCCACCCGCGGGGGAGGGGGGCATCTGCTAATCCCTGACTCCCACTCCCCATACTCAGCTCGAGGCTGGAAAGATGTATCTTTCTTTTCTTGCTCTCTCTGCCCTATTCTCCCCACCCTCTGTTCTGTTCTTTTATCTGTCTCTCTCCTCTCTTTTTCTCTTCTGCTCCTCTCATCTCCCCACTCCTGTCTGCTCTTTCTCTACTCTGCTTTTCTCTCTGTGTGTGTCTCTCTGCCCCTGTTTTCTCTCTGCCCCATGGCTACTTCCCCTGCTGAAATAAAGACCTGCTTGAGAGACTTATTGAGTCTGGCCTTTGGTTTCGTGGCAATAAAAGTCAACAAAGGCTGTCATTTTTAAAAAGTCTTAAAATATTTCCCCACCAGGGAATAAACAACTGCTACCCCATGCCCACCCCCTTGGTTGCCGTGTGTCCCTTCGTGACCGCAGCTGTGTAGGCCCCTCTGATCTGCAACAGAAAACCTGGCCATCTGGACCTGCCCTAGATCTTTCCTCTGGCATGCAGATGCTTGTAAACAGGATGTAAAAGAGTTTGAATATCATCCCTGCCTGCAGGAAAGACAGAAGATGACACATCTTCTAGGTAATATGTTTTATCGACTGAGGCAAAATTAGCATAAAATTAGCCAACAACCCTTTTAAAATGTACAATTCAGAGGCTCTCTGTGAGAGGCCTAGGAGAGTAGAATGGACAGCCCCAAATGCCTGGGCCCCTGCAACCCGCATGGGAGACTCTGACGAGACTGCTGGCTATTGATCCCAGTCTGGCCTTTTTGGCCATTGGGATAGTGAACCAGTGGTTGGAAGATCTCTTTCCTTTTCTTTCCTCTCTCTTTGCCTCTACCTTTCAAAACTAAATAAATAAATACATCTAAAACACACAAAAAATTTTTTTTAAAAAGGCCAAGTACTGTGGCTCAATTGGTTTCAAGCACCAGCATCCCATATGGGTTCTGGTTCGTGTCCCAGCTGCTCCCTGCTTGTGGCCTGGGAAATCAGTAGAGGATGGCCCAAAGTCTCCCTGCACCCATGTGGGAGACCCAGAAAAAGCTCCTGGCCTCTGGGTTCAGATCAGCTCAGCTCCAGCTTTTGTGCACATTTGGGCATTGAACAAGCAGATGGAAGATCTCTCTGTCTCTCCTTCTCTCTGTAAATCTGCCTTTCCAATAAAAATAAATCTAAAAAGTACATAAAAGTTATAAAGTTTAAAAGAACATACACTTGAGTGGCAAATAGTACATTTCCAGTGTTAGACAATCATCACCTCTAACGCCAAAGGAGAACTCATACCACAAGGGCCACTTCCCATTTTCCTTTTGCTCACCCTTTGGCAACCACTGATCTGCCTTCTTTCTTTACAGATTTATCTCTTCTGGATATTTTGTGTGAATGCAATCATACACTCGTGCTTGCTCACTTAGCTCAATATTCTCTTCTTTCACGTAGCCCAATATTTTCAAAAGTCAAAGATACAGTAGCATGCAACAGAACTTCATCCTTTTCTATGCCTAAATAACATTTCACCACTGAATAGAACCCATTTGTGCTGCCATTCTCCACTCAGAAGACATCTGGATTGTCTCCACATCTTGACTGTTATGGGTTGAAACTCCAGTGAAACTGTTCTGGATCCCTAGGAGAAAAGAGAGCTCTGTCCTGTACTGAATGAACCTCCTTGTTTATTAGAGATCTAAACTAACATTTGGCATGGTAAATCAATTCACTGAATGCACAACTAATGAAAATGGTGTACCCTGGAGATATCAACCCAGTATTCTGCGGGTTCTAAAGGAAGTGGAAGAAGATTGGCTCCCAACATGTTGGTGCAATGACAAAGCAAGTGGAACAAAAAGTCACCATTCAGCTGGCTCCTGTTTGGCCCTGAACTTGGCTCACTGGTTCCTCTGCTACCCAACACACTTAAAATCTGTCAGACCTACTCCTAGCTGTCATTTGTGCATGCTCACCTAATAGAACTTCCTCTATATCAACCTTGGCGACAAGAACTTGGAAGTGATCTCCATAATAATGGAGAGGGAGGTGAAGTGAGACAGAAATTAAGAAAAGGTGACAAACAATGCCCTCATTGTTGCCATTGGGACAGCTGGAGTTCTATCTTCTAGGAACCCACTGCAGAATTAACGCCCTGAAGAATGAAGGAAGCGGACCATTTTATCCATTGAATCCTATTTTTCATTAGAAAACTGCTCCTGGACTCATGAATTCCCTGACTGGTCAGGGTTGAAGGCACTCCATCCTTCCCCTTCACTCCCCGTTCCTGTAATGGAGGGGACCCTGAGGCCAGTTGAGCAGCAGGTGCTAGAGTAAGGAAGCTGTACATTTGTGCAGAAACTGTTCTCAAAAGCTGCAGAGATCCTGGGCAGGGTCTTCAGCAACGCTCATTTGTGGGTTCTGACGAGCTGAAGCGAGCAAAGGAGAACACCCTTCACTGAAGGCTGCACTTGGCCAGAAGAGAATCCTTACTGGGGAAGGCAGACACTCCCACCCCAACCCCTGCTGGGCCTTACCAAGACAGGAGGGGGAGAAGCATTTTCCAAGGATTTTGCCTAATGCAAAGACACTAGGAAAACATTTTTTTTCTCATTTGGGTTGCTCCACCAGGCACTCAAGCTACAAAACTGATGGCTTTACAAAAGGGCTGCAGAATTCCTGGGCACTTGAGACTCTCTGTGTGCAAGGGGAGGGTGGAGAAGGAAAGGAAGCCCTTGCTTCCTGCCCCTGGGGTTTCCTGTGGTGTTTCAGGCTTCCTGGGAACCATGGAAGGAAATTGGATACCCGGGATAAGGAGCCCGAGCAGATTTCAGCCTATTGTTTTGTTTCTTAATTCCTCTTCAAGGGCTTCAGGAAGTTTTCCCTAATATTCACATTCCACACTGTCAGTTCTATCAGAATGGTTTATTTCATGATATAAATTCAGGGCCTTAAGTCCTCAAGAGTTAACAGTTCCTTACCGGAAAAAAAAAATGCGTCAGAACCTTGCCACATACTTAAGCCTGGCCACAGGCAGGATTCCAAAATGTGGTGCCACAGACAGGATTCCAAAACGTGGTGCCCTAGCCCTTGGGCCTCCCCAGCCAACTGGGGGATCTTCAGATACCCCCTCTCAGAAGAATAATGTTGTAATTGCTTTTATTCACCTTGGTGAAATAAAATCCCCCTGGTATAAATTTCACCCAGTGAACGTGTACAATTTGATGCGTTTTAGAATATTGACTTGAATAGAGTTGAATAATCCTCCCCAGCATCTAATTGAAGGACATTGTTTTCAACCCCAAAGAAACCCCAGGTACAGTAGCAGTCATGGCCATGAGCCCGTTTTTCCAGCCCCTAGGAACCACTAATGTACTTTCCATTGCCATGGATCTGCCTATTCTGGAAGTTTCATACAAGTGCACACATAGCCAGTGCCTCTCCGTGAGAAGCTTCATTCATTCAACATAATAGTTTTCAAGTTTATCTGCAATAAAGCACATATCAGTAATTCATTCAGAATAATATCCTATACACTTAATTTTTTAAAAAATACTGATTTAAAAATGAAGCAACTTATTGGAAAACAGTTAAAATAGTTTTAAATGCAAATTTGTGATACGAATTTTATTCATGCTTTAAGTAATCTGCCAAGCTGGGTGCAGTAACTACTGTAATTATTAAGTAGTGAAGAATCTAATATTTTGCGAGGGCAGCGACCACTGTCATAGGGAGAAAGCACATATGCTGTTTACTGATGTCAGCTGCAGGTTCTGCAAACATTGCTCTGGTTTGCAGGCTATGTGCACAATAAAAGGAAATGCTGTAGTTCAGTTAAAAATTGCTAAAAAGTACACTGTTTTCTGCATCTCCTGCGGAAGGGCTGCCCTGAATTTCACCAAAAAATCCATGGTCAAGAGGGAGGATGGTGTTCTGTGGGGGGAAGTGAGGAAGTCCTGATAAGATTAAGAGTTGAACTTGGAAATCACATTATGCCTAATTTTCAATGTACATTAGCCATTTCCTCACCATGTGACCTCATCCAAATTATGTAATCTCCCTGTATGTCATTCTTCTTTTGCAGAACAAGTGCAATAAAATGTTAAGATATTTGGGTTGGGCCTACTTCCGCAGTGGGTGCTGGGTCCACTGGGTCCACCTGGGAGACCCAGTCGGGCCTGAATCACCTGGCCTGGATCTTTGGACCTGCATGCACGATGGGCGCAGGGTCCATGAGCCCTGGGGACTGGGAGTCCACGCCTCCATGGTGGGTGCTGGGTCCATGAACCCTGGGGCAGGAGGGGGGATTAAGCGGGACCCAGGTCACCTGGCCCAAGTCCGTAGGACTGCCTATGTGGTGGGTGCCAGGTCTATGAGCCCAAGAGGGAGGTGTTTTGGGAGGGAGGGGCCCAGGCCGGCCCGGGGCCATAGGCCTACCTGCATGGTTGGTGCCTGGTCTGTGAACTCCAGGGGCAAGGGATCCTTAGTCCCACCTGCGTGGTGGCCAGGTCTGTGAGTCTCGGGTGCAGAGGGTCTGGCGCGGCCCAGGTCATCCTGCCCTGCCTGGATCATTGGGCCTACCTGCTTGACCTCCTCAGTGGAGGAGACAGAGCACTAGATAGAAGGGCCAAACACACACGAAGAAATAACAGCCCATTGGAACCTGTATTGGACATCTGGTGCCATGGCAGAGGAAGGAGAACAGAGCAAATTGGACATCTACTCCAGCCAAATGACAACCACAAAATTCAGGGCAAATGGAGACTCTAAGGTCAACTATGTCAGCCAATGGACATTGGAAGGGTTTCCTCATCCTTCCATCAGGGAAATTGACAGTATTTCAGATGTCACTATAAGGTCAGCTTGTAGACATCCATCACTTTACATGGTCGACAGCATTCCCCCATCCTATTTATCCTAAAAATTTCATATCACAAGTGCTTGCACTCCATAAAGCTTACTTTAGCAATGCAAGCTGATAAGAAGGAAGGAGCAACAAAGATTTGGAAGGTCATGACTTAATTTCGCTTCCCCAAGATCACAGCCTAAGGACTTGGAATCAGGTGCCCAGATCTATTGGGGAAATACGCTAAGACTGCAGAGGGTGAGCCAAAGACACCACCATGTAGGGTAGAGGAGAGGACTGAGTAAGAATATGGATTCAGTTGGAGTTCAGCTTGAGCCTGATCTCACAGGAACCCTGACAACATTGACATCCTTCTATGTCAGTCACTGACTGCTGAATGCTGGAGATGGGAGGTGGAATGGGAGTGATGAGGTCATTCAATCTTCAGAGACAAAAGACATGTGAGTCACTGCCAGTGAACTACTGCAGCAGCTGGAG
Source organism: Ochotona princeps (assembly GCF_030435755.1). NCBI lineage: Eukaryota > Metazoa > Chordata > Mammalia > Lagomorpha > Ochotonidae > Ochotona > Ochotona princeps. Next base: position 32,485,848 of record NC_080853.1, on the reverse strand, counting down.
AGGATGCATGGCCAGGTGATGGAGATAACAAGTGGGGCTCCAACACTACCCACGACTGGAATCACCAAGCTTTTCTGTAGTGCACCTGTCAATGAGATGAGGCAAGAGGCCTAACCTTCTCATTTCTACTTTGTGTGTGTGTGTGTGTGTGTGCACATGTATCATGGCTAGGCATAGATACAACAGTCTGCTCATATGTGTCAGAGATCTTTAGGCATATGAAACAGAAATCAACTCATTATGGCTTATTAAAAAGCAATTCACTGGTGTTATGTGAGAAGTTCAGAGTAGTCTAGATTTTTGACCACAAGGAAACAAGTGTCTAAGCTTAATGTTCTGGTATGGGCACCATTCATGGAATAAATGTGGGTCTACTGCCATAATTTTTTTTTATTGTTGTGGTTTTTGCTCTGTGTTTCAAGGCATCCTTTTTCGCCATGATATAGGTATGTGCTCTGAGTCACAAGGGTTATGGGTATCTGGTTTGAGACTGCGTTGGTCATCCTGAGCTAGGATAAGGCTGAGTAACAAACATCCCCAAAATCTTAATGCCCTGCAAAAGCCAACCATTTTTTCTCATTCACAGCCTTACAGTTTGATCTTCCCCAGAGTGAAATATATATATGTTCCACCTTTCTTCCCTTCTTGGCCAAAGGAGCATTAACTACAAGGACATACTTTTCTCACAACAGAGGCCAAATGTGTAAACTGTCGAGCAACCTTGATTTTATAAGCTCCTTTCGAATATGGAAAATGTCATGCTTGCTTCTATTCCATATCCAAATCAAGTCACATAGGCAAGCTCAACACCAATAGGGCGGTGAAGTACCAACCCCATGGAAGGCATAGGGGAAAGGGAATATCTACCGAATAATAAAATAGAATAGCACAAGAATTTCCTGTGTGTGTGTGTGATAGAGAGAGAGAGAGAGAGAGAGAGAGAGAATGAGAATGAGTCAGGGCTCTGGCTCCCACCCAGGCTTTAACTGAAGTAATGTAACTTTGAAATGTTTGCTCTCTTGGGCTTGAGTGATATTTTATTTGAAAGAAGTGTTCCCTCACTTTAAAAAGTAGAGCTGGGAAATCACTGATTCCAAGTCTCTTGTTTTGCCAACAAAGAATCTGAGGCCAGAGAGTAAATACCTTACTGATCAGTATCTGCCAGGACTGAGTCCACAGGATTTGAAGTCAAGCAGATCCAGCTTTTTAATCCCAGCTGTTATTTTCTAGCAGTCATACCTTTACCACATTCCTCTGCGCTCCCACTATCACTGCAGGGGTCTGTCCAGTGTCTCATGCCCTTGTCTACACACTGAAGGCCAAAGGTCGAAGGTAAGACTATGACATCTTCCTGGGGAGAACTTGGGATGAGTTCTATGATCTCAGCTGTATATTTTCGGCGATTCTAGCTAGCTTTTTTGTTTTCCATAAACATACAAATTCAGGAATGATTTTCTAGAAATGTTAATAATTCTTAAGACTAAAGAAGACATTCCTGTGCCATGCACTGACTCATTTGCAGAAACTGGCCCCAGCCCCAGCTCAAAGAGTCTAGAAACAAAGAAACATTAAGATCCAGTCAAAAACCATTATGGTCATTGACTCTGATTTCAAATAAGCAGAATAAACAAACTTTAGTCCAAGTAGGAACTGGTTCTACTGTCCTTTTCTTTTAAGCCAAGTTACAATGTTTGACTGTCTCAGAAGTTTCCTTCTATTGTATACTCCAGATGGTCAACGGATGGTAGGATAGTAAGTTGGCATGCCTGTTTTAAACTTTTGCTTCATTTGTCTAGCACTTTTCTTGCAACACTTGTGCAAATTATAGGAAAAGAAGTGTAGTTATTATATTGTTCTTCAATTTATCTAGCAATATTTCATAGATATTCTTGCTCTAAGCACTATGACTGTGGTTACAGGTTGACAAGGGCAGTGGGTGTATGTAAAAACACATCCTCCTCCACCCACACCATGGCAGTCAATCATCTTCCACTCTGAATTTCAACAACCTGTTGATTGAAAGACACGTTTTGAGGCACAGTGTAAGGTTTCCGTCCATCTCTTTGGTCCTTAGATTTCATGTGATGTGTTCAAACACATTTAACTATTCTGTGTCCAACTCTTTGCCCTGTATGTGCTCTTCTAGGACAAGGATAGCTGATGCAACTACCTCATTATGGAAACACTTTTTCTCATTCTATACAGTTAAACAAGAGAGTAGAAACAAGAGAGTGGGCCTTCAATTCCCAGTGCCTGTGTCTACTGCAAACATAGGCATTGCTCACCAAGCATGGTTGCTTGGCCATAAGCTGGACAGTGCAGCAATGCCTGTCTACATCCAGTGTGTCTCCTGGGTGAACAAATTTAGCATTTTGAAGTCATCAAAGAAGAAGCCTAATCCATGCAGTGAATTTCAAATACTTTAGGCATCAGGAAAGGAGAACCCAGGAAAATGGCCCAGATGTCACCCTTAGAAGCCAAGATGGCCAAAAACAGAATTCTAAAGAATAGAGCTCTCTGTTCAAGGGGAGAATTACCTCTTGGCTCTACTCACTTTCATGATAGTGGGCTTAGGACTGACACTGCAAGAGAATGCATCTGAATAAAAATATTCCACCTCCAAACCTGGCCTTTAAGTCCCAGCTCAGATGCTCTCTTTTATCTAAAGACATTTCTGTCCTTTACTATCATATATGGCCCATTCTAACCATCTCTAAACCTTAGGTTGCCCCTATTTCAGCATTAATTATATGTCAAAGTCAGTTTTCATTTTTTCTGTCTTTTATATTACCCTCTGGCTTCCATGAGGGCAAGGAGAGTGCTAACCTGCCAAGGATCTTAGTAGCTTGCCTGCTCTTTGGAACAAAATCATAAGAACCAAGATGGTAGAATAGGGTGAGGACATGTTTAAATGGATGGGGAAACATTAGCCAGGGTGAAGCAGAGAAGGCACATTCCAGAAAATAGGAGGACAGAATGACAGCAGAGGGGGACCTGGAGACTAACGGACACAGGAAAGCAGCAGACACAATGGTGTGATGCTGCAGTTACCCAGTGGCATTCAACTAGTGGCAATCTGAACTCCATCAGCAACCAGGTGGGAAAGGGAGTTCACCAGGAGCTTGGGCAGTAAAACAAGGCAGAGAACTGCTGTCCTGCTGGTTTGTTTGATTTGACCAGGAGCAGAGACAGAGTAGCAGCAGACCACAAATATTTGGTACAAGAAGAGGGTAGATTTCACAGTCCAAACCACACTAAAGCTGAATTGGGCACCATCTTGTGTTGAGGGATAATAGCTATGGGATGGAACTGTGCATGCACTAAGCTGGGAGCAAACTCATTTAGGGCTCAGTGATTGTAACAACCTGGCATCCTTCAGGTTCCACCAAAAATATGTAGCCCGCAGACCTAATGGCCAACAGATCAAGAACTCCACGAATTTCACATAAGGTGCCATTTTGCACAGTGTGACAAAAGCTTTGATACTGCAGGGACAACAGTGAGCTGCGCATGCACTATCATCCTGAGAATTGCTCCAACCAGAAATGGCAGAAAGGCTGTATAGACAACGGCACAACAATAGTGTGGGATCACAGGAGGTAGAGACTGGTAAGCCAGGAGCTGGGGCTATGGAGACCACAGTGGAAGTCTAACATAAGAGCCCAAATCTGAAACTCACTGGAGGGAGTGACACAAGTGACTGCAAACAAAAAAACCATGTACCAACCACAGTAAGTAAAATCAAACTGTAGACCTGTGACAGAGCTTGGAAACCTATCCCAAGGAGAAGAATCTGCTAACCACAAGTACAATGACTAAGAGTAAAAGAAGAGACAAAGGCACAATGAATATTACTGAAGACTCCCGGCAAAGGAGCAAAAGCCTTTGCCAACCTCAGAGATAACTGAGGAAGACATTGAGAAAATGGGGGATAAAGACTTCAAAACACTTGTTATAAACTTAACAAGAAGCAAGTAATACAGAAGTTCATGAAATTTAAAGAATATGTCACACAGGAATGAATCTAATGAAAGCTGATATATCAGAAATGAAGAACACAGTGGAGCAAATTAAAAGTACAATGGAGAGTCTCCAAAATAGATTGAATGAAGCAGAAGAAAGAATCTCAGAATTGGAAGTTATTTTCTGTCGCCAAGGGGAAACAAACAAAAAGCTAGAAGCAGAGCTGGGTCAAGCTAAAAAAAAAAAAAAAAAAAAAAAGTATTCAAGAATTAAGAGACACTAAAAGGCCAAATGTAAGAGTTATGGAAGTTCCAAAAGGTACAGAAAGAAAGACTGGGTTTAAAAGCATATTTAATGAAATAATAAGGGAAAACTTCCCTAATCTGGAGGAGGAATTGGAAAACAACATCCAGGAGGGGCACAGAATTCCCAACAGGGTTGACTAAATGTGATCTTCACTACAACACATGATGATTAAGCTCTCTTCAACTGAACATAAGGAAAAGTTCCTCATGTGTACATGAAAAAAAAATGACATATAAACAAATGCCAATTAAACTCACAGGAGACCTCTCACAGGAAACTACAGGCAAGAAGAGAATGGAGTGACATATTCCAAATTCTAAATGCAAAAAAATTGTCAACCCAGCATAACATATCCAGCAAAGCATTCCTTTGTCTTTGAAAATGAAATAAAATTCTTCCACAGTAAAGAAAAGTTAGAATATACATCTTTCAAACCTGCTCTACAAATGATAAAGATTCTCTTAACAGAGAAGATGACACAGAAGACTAAATCAATGAACAACTCATTGCTAAATGATAGAACCAAATTACCATCTTTTTGTATTAACCCTGAATGTAAGTGGCTTAAACTCATCAATAAAATGTCATTGATTAGTAGACTGGGTTAAAAACACAAAACCCATCTAATTGCTGCCTACAGGTGATACATCTCACCAAAAAAGATTAGCACAAACTGTATCTCATGGATTGATGTTTATAGCTTTGTTTCTTCAAAACACATTTTTTCTCATTAAATTCTTTAATGACTCAGATCATACAGTAATATCATTTTCTTCAAGAAAGTTCTTGATTGGGCCCGGTGCCATGGCCTCGCAGCTAAAAGTCCTCGCCTTGAACGCACCGGGATCCCATGTGGGTGCCGGTTCTAATCCCAGCAGCTCCACTTCCCATCCAGCTCCCTGCTTGTGGCCTGGGAAAGCAGTCGAGGACGGCCCAATGCTTTGGGACCCTGCACCCGCGTGGGAGACCTGGAAGAGGTTCCTGGTTCCCGGCTTCAGATTGGCGTGCACCGGCCCATTGCAGCTCACTTGGGGAGTGAATCATCGGACGGAAGATCTTCCTCTCTGTCTCTCCTCTCTGTATATCTGACTTTGTAATAAAATAAATAATCTTTAAAAAAAAAGAAAGTTCTTGATTTTGTTTTTCATTTCTTTAGCAACACATTAGTCATTCACTAGCATGCTATTTAACTTCATGGAGTTGTAAGTTTCTCTTTTTTCTTCCTCTTGTTGATTTTGTTTTGTGACTTTTCATTTAAGAAGATGTATAGTAACTGTGTAATGGAGACCATCACATCCAGTGCCATGTTGTTTAAATTCATGGCATCGTAAATTTCTGTTTTTCTTCCTGTTGTTGGTTTTATTTTGTGACATTTTATTTGGAGGGATTTATACTGAGTGTGGAGACTGACATGTCCAGATGTGAGGATATGCTGCAGTAGCAATAATACAAAAGGGAAAAATATGAAATAGAATAAAATTATAAGGTAGCACAGGAAATCATCTCGGTCTCAATAGATCGTGGCTTGCCAAAGTAAAACAGGGAATCAAGAATTGCAGCCCATGTCTGATTGTGTAGAACTTGTTTGCCAGCCTCTTCTCAGCTTAGTCTGATCCTGTCCTGCAGCTATCCCCCATCGTTCAGGGTAACAGGCATGCTCTCATTACTCAAGTTATCCTCTTCCCCGTGTCCCCCTGGCCAGGGCTCATTGTGGCTTGGTCACTTAATCCACAAGGAGGAGAAAATCAGATTACATGACTTTAAATTTTGAATGAAAAAGCCTAAAGTTGCAATCACTTGATATTAATCTCTGTATCTGAGCCCACATAGCCTAAGGATGAAGCAGCCATTTACTACTGTGCGGCACGTATGGCAAGGAATGAGTACAGAGGGAGGGTGGACAGAGAAGCTGCAAATCTTCATTGTCTCCAGAGAAAAGCCACAGAGGGTAATGCCTACAGCTTGTTTTCTCAATTATTCTCCCCTAAAATACACACTGTTCTCTACATTTTGAATTTCATAACCAACTATTACATCATGTAATCAATTTACTTTCACTAACTTGTGTCTTGTTTTCTCATTTCAGTTACACTCCTAACTAAGGCACCATGCTATGTGGAAATCAACTTTGACCTAACATATTCATTTTTGTTATATACCCCCAAATTGAAGCTTGACTAATTATATTCAGAACAGTGAAAAACTTGTGCAGAGCCAACCTTAACTACAATCTTAACTAAGGAACATTTTGTATCACACTGTTTCTCACGTAAATCCACCCATTACTAGTGGCAATAATCTGAATTCTACTTCCAGTTTGCTCATTTAACCAGTAATCAGTTTAGAGAAGTTAAACTACTTGACCCATTAGCTGCTGCCTCCCATGGCACACACAGCAATATGCTGGAGTTAAAAGCACAGCTGGGACTGAAACTCAGGCACTCACAGCCCTAAAGTAAGGAGACCATATTTTTATAATGAAATGCTAGGTACAGATCACCTAACTCCAATAATTGTCAACATAACCTTAGTCTAATCATAACAATACATTGAGCAAACCCAAACTGAAAGAAACTCCAAATAATTAATGAATACCCCCTCCAAAGTATCAAGGGCACAATGACAGAAAAGACCCAAAGACTGTCACAGATCAGAGGACACTAAAGCAGTGCAAAGCTGGAACCTGGTTGGGCTCTGGAGGAAAAAAACCAAATAGAGGAGAAAACAGGTGCATTAAAAGAAAATCTCTACATCAGATAACATTAATGTACTATTTGATTTCCTAGTTTTGATCCTGCATCATGGTTACATAACACGATAGTTAAGGGGGAAACCAGGCAACATAAATCCATGTCTTCTGGACAAAAGAAAAAAAAAAAGGTTAAACTTTTCACCAACTATAAATTGTCTCTAGGCTTAAAGCTGATATTTACCAACATTCTGCTATTGCCAATCCACCATCTTCTTTTTTTCTTCGTTTTTTTTTGGTTTGCTTGAGCATTTTCAAGCAAATGCCTTAGACAGGATAAAATTTCACCATTCGGTGTGTGACTGATAAGCACTCAGCTTTGTAACATAATTGCAATAACATGGCCACACCTAATAAAATTACCTATAATTCCCTTAGATCAATTATCTAGCACATACTCTATTTTTCTAAATGTCTTCCAAAAAGTGCCTGTTTAACATCTTTTTAGTTCAATCAGGTTTCAAGTCAGAATCTCATTCTGTACTGTTTCCTATGTCCATGAAGTCTCTTCACCTGTGACAGTCCTTGCCTCTCCTCCTTTTGCCATGTCATTTATTTTTAAAGAAACTGGGTCATTTTTTTTCCTGTAGAATTTCCTGCATTTTTCTTAGGACAGCCGCCAAGTTGAGGATCAATTTTTTATTGTAGAAAATGGGTACAATAACACTCCAGTAAGAACATTTTCGTGAGGCTTCAATATTAAAAATACACAGGTGGAAAACAGCCCAGAGTTTAGCAAATGTACTTCTCTAAGCTCTATTTAACAATCCCTCCTCCAATACTTTCCTCTGGTTTATAATTTATTTAGTTTAGAATAGTCACCATGCATTATCAAACTTATTCTCAGATGAGACTCACTAGTTCACAGATCTGTTTTCACAAATGTAGTAGTAAAGATTTGACTCCAGGGGCCCGGCGGCGTGGCCTAGCAGCTGAAGTCCTCGCCTTGAACGCCTCGGGATCCCATATGGGCGCCAGTTCTAACCCCAGCAGCTCCACTTCCCATCCAGCTCCCTGCTTGTGGCCTGGGAAAGCAGTTGAGGATGGCCCAGAGCTTTGGGACCCTGCACCCGCGTGGGAGACCCGGAACAGGTTCCAGGTTCCTGGCTTCGGATTGGTGCAGCACCGGCCGTTGAGGCTCACTTGGGGAGTGAATCATCGGACGGAAGATCTTCCTCTCTGTCTCTCCTCCTCTCTGTATATCTGACTTTGTAATAAAATAAATAAATCTTGAAAAAAAAGGATTCTTATTAAAAAAAAAAAAGATTTGACTCCAGAAAGAGACTCAAGATTTTATCTCTCCTCTTGCAGTGACCATGGGACCTTGCTACCCAAAGGATGGAGACGTGTGCACCACACCAACAGAGCACCCCCTGGGAACGTGTTAGAAACACAGAAAATTGGGCCCCACTCTAAAACCACTGAATTATATATGTATCTCAATAAGATTTCTGAGATGTTCCTCTGCACACAACAGATTAAGAACACCAAGAGCATTTAAAGGTTGCTTCGGTTCAGAAATTCCGCATTCTTCTTTCTTCACCCCAGTGAGAACATCTGGTCTGCTTCCAGGTCCTGAAGCCTTAAAAGGTCTTGGCTCCCGGTTCTCTGCTCCTGCCTCTCTCCCCACATCAGAGAATAACAGAAAAGGAACACATTCTTGCCTCTCTTGCTTCATGGTCTCTTTTGAAGCAATATTGAAAACAGAGTTTCTTTTTTCTTTTTAAAGTTTATTTTACTTGAAAGGCAAAAAGAGACCAGCACCACAGAGACTGTCACCTGCTGGTTCACTCCCCAAATGCCTGCAACAGCCGGGCCAGTTCAATGTCAGAAGACAGGAACTCAGCCTGGATCTCCCATGTCATATGTCACTGGCAGGGACCCAACCACATGGGCTGTCATCTATAGCCTCCCAGGGTGCACACTGACTGAAAATTGGAATGGAGAGTGGAGTTAGGATGCGAACCCAGGCACCCAGATGTTAAGATACCAGCATCCCAAATGTTGTCTCACCACTGTGCCAAATGCCAGGATTATAGCATTTGTGGAAATGATCCACCAATGCTCACACGCCTGTGATATGTTAAAGGAATCTTTTGAAAAGTGCCTGCAGGTTTTGGCCATTTGGAGCTGCAGAGCGAATGGGGAGATCCCTGCTTTGGTGTAAAGGGGTGCTTGCAGAGGTTTCCCAAGGAACCGGGGCCTTCCCGACATCACCTTGCAGGGGAAGGGTGCCGTGTTTTGATTGCATCTGAACCTATCAGTCCCTGCACATTTTTGGTTTTAGAGAAATTTGATTTTACTTTAACTTGGAGTCATACTAAACACAGATAACAAATTTTAATCTTTCTCCAGACTCCAGGGTAGACAGATCAAATTAACACTCTAGGTGTTTCAGCTTGGGGGAAAAAAGATTCCTTCTCAGTTCATAAACAGAATACAAATGTGTTGCAGTATTTTAAAGGAAGTCTGAGACATCATATATTTTTACTCAAAGCTGCTGAACTACATATCCCTAAATGAACGCAGACCCCCATCCTGCAGGAGCAGGGTTCAGCCTTATCCACCGTTTCTCAAAGGCATTCACTGACCTAAGAGAACCACCCCGCTGGCCTTACATGCTTCTCATCACAGGAGTCATTTGCTCCTCCAAAATACAAGATCCTCTATGACCAGTATTGTACTCAGGTGATCTGTGCAGGGAATTCCAAGTCTGGGAAGAACACAACTGCCACATTCAAGCAACCCCCAGACACACTAGAACCCACCTGTTCATCACCAATTCCCTAAACAGCATGGCATCACTGACCAGTCACAGAAGGTCACAAACTCCACAGACCAACAAGGAACTTGGACATGAGTTGATGACTCATCTCTCAGCCCCAATTTCAATGTATAAGAATCTTCACCTTCCAACTCCTCAGGTAGCCTGGGAATTAAGAAATAGCTGTCTGGCTTCTTGCTCTGTGCTTTGCAATAAATACCTACTTTCTTCCACAATCACTGACTTTCTGTGCATTGGGCAAGCAGACATAGTTTGGGGGCTCAGCAACAATGCCTCCAACCAGTTTGAGTTGTTAGGCAACACAACAAATACAGGTTTTTAAATCATCAAACTAATAGTCTCATATCAAAATGAATTGCCAATACTCCTTAATATATGTTAACACTAGTTCATATTCAATTTTCCCAGTCTTCTCACATATTTTGATTTTTACAGTTGGGTTCTGGAGTCACACTCCAAACTCCACAGGGCATATTTGGATATTGTGGCTCTTAAGTCTCTTGTTAGTTGAGGATCGTTTTCCATTTTTTTTTTCCGTTATGGCCTTTGGTGTGCTGAGCAGTCATTTGCCTTGTAGGATTTCCCCGAATCTGGGTCTGGTCCACAGTTTCCTTGTGATATCCTATCACACAGCTCTCTATCTCTGTAATTTTTGTCAATGGTTCATCAGAAATCATGTGGCTTCAAGAGAGGCAGTAAGCAAGAAAAAGCTGAGGGCCCAGTCCCTCCCTACTGCCCAGGCTGAGCTGCAGCCCCACCTGCCCTGCTCATACTCCTTCCCTTGCCACAAAAACATCTGTAAGGTCATTGTAATAGAATCATCATGGCTCACACCCACAACCACCATGAACGGGCAGCACAACATACATAAGTTCAAAAAAAAAAAAAAAGGCAAAGAAATGGGCCCTATTCAAGCATACCACAAACCCACCCTTTATGAATATTCAATTAAACTCCACCCCAGACACACCCTCATATGCCTCCGGCTGAAATAATGGAATGGCCCTGAACTTTGCTGACAGAGGCTCTTCCCCACATTCCTTGCATTTGCTTTTGTTTGCTTCTCTGCTGGTCTTTACCTATGTCTCATCCGCAAATATCTTCTTGCCTCAGAGATGAGAATCTGGATCCAACCACTCGATGAGAGTTCAAATTTGTTTCGGACAAAGCACAGTTATTATGAACTAAATGCTTCCCCAACCCAGACACCCATGGGTAAGTTTACATGTGGAAACCCAACTCCCAATGTGGCTGTGTTAGAAGATGAGGCCTTCAGAAAGTGTTCGGTCATCAGGTGGAGCCCTCAGGGTTTACTGACTCTATAAAACAAACATCAAGGAGCTTTATCTTTCCAGGATGTGAAGATGCGATGTGACGTGAGCAGTGTCGAAATCCACAAGAGAATTTTCACCAGTACCAGGTCCAGGCGGCACCTGATCTCCAGCCTCTAGAACAATTAGAAAGAACTTGTCTCTTGTTTATAAGCCACTAGGTCTGTGGCACTGGACTGTGTAGCAGCAGCTCAAACCAGCTGAGACAGGGTCTGCCCCAGCAGAATCTTGGCGACAGCCTGACTTTGAAGGGCTGCTCTGTAAACTGGGCGTGCAAGCTGACTCAGTGAAACCATGACTTCTCATGTTATTCTTGCATTTCGCCAAGAATGTGGTAAACGCGAGAGGTTACTATGAAGAGTAAATGTTTGTGAAACTCCTGTATACATAAGTGTTTATTTCTCCTCACACATCTCAGTAGATAACTGAGACAGTCAATTAAATTAACATGAGGGGCTCGGCGGCGTGGCCTAGCGGCTAAAGTCCTCGCCTTCAACACCTCGGGATCCCATATGGGCGCCAGTTCTAATCCCGGCAGCTCCACTTCCCATCCAGCTCCCTGTTTGTGGCCTTGGAAAGCAGTCGAGGACGGCCCAAAGCTTTGGGACCCTGCACCCGCGTGGGAGACCTGGAACAGGTTCCTGGTTCCCGGCATCAGATTGGCGCGCACTGGCCTGTTGCAGCTCACTTGGGGAGTGAAACATCGGATGGAAGATCTTTCTCTCTGTCTCTCCTCCTCTCTGTATATCTGGCTTTCCAATAATAATAAATCTTTTTTTAAAAAAAAATTAGCATGAGACAGTCCACTGTTTTACTTGGACTCTCCAACAGAAGAGGTTTAGGAGTCATCCTAGGGCCTGGCATTTTGGCACAGCGGGTTGAGTCACTGCTTGCAATGCCAGGATCCCACATGGCCATTGATTCCAGTGCCAGCTATTGCCTTGTGACCCAGCTTCCTGCTTATACACCAAGAAGGCAAGCAACAGAGCCTAAGGATTTGGACCCTTGCATCCATGTGGAAGACCCTGATTTCGGTCTGGTCCAGCCCAGGCCAGTGTGGCCATTTGAGAAGAAAGCCAACAAGTAGAATATCTCTCTCTCTCTTTCTCTGTCTCTCTCACTTTGTCTCTCCATGTCTCTGAAAAAAAGATTTATTTGAAATTCCAAAGTCTTTTTAATTTACCTTTTCATCCAAGAAATATGCATTGTTCCCCTGACTATATGTAAACAGTCCCCTAGGAGCGTGAAAGATCATCAGTACATAGTTCTTCCTGGCAGGTCACTCACAGTTTAGTGTGGGAAGGAAATGAGCATAAAAGAGAAACTATCTTAGAGGCCCGAGGGTGCTGTTTGCTGTAGAAGGGCAAGAGTGGAAGCAAAGATGGTGTCAGCATTGAACTTGGGTTGGAGTAACAACCTTTTTGGGGTACATTTGGGCTGATCCAGTTCTCTTTCTTTTTAGCTATTCACTTCTGGCTGTTCTCATGACTGATAATAAGCTGGTGTGATGAACTGAGCAATAGCCAAGACAGAAACAAGAAATGAGACCCAAAGAGCATTGCTTGAGAGGAAGCCCTAGTACCCTCATCTCTAATGGGGGATTTGTCCAAAGTTTGTCTCCAGGAGTATATGTGTGGTACAGTGGGTAATGCATGAGGCACCCACATCCCACATTAGAGGAACTGGTTCAAGTGTTCTGGCTCTTTCGCTTCTGATCCTGTTTCCTGGTAAAGTGCATCCTGGAGAGCAGCAGGGGATGGCTGAAGTATTTGGGCACCTGGCTTCCATGTCAGACAATTCTGGCTTCCTGACTTCCAACTGACCCAACTCCAGCTAGTGCAGGAATCTGGGGACTGAGAGACAGACACAAAGGGATCTTCTGTCTGCTAATTATCTTTTTTAATAAAATGAAAATAAACACATAAAAAATCTTTTTTAAATAAGTAAAAATTCTGTCTCTGAGACCACCTTTGTAGGAAACTCCTTTGGAAACGTTAGGAGGGAATAATAAGGACTGTAGACAGTAATATTTTGGTTGTTAGGTCAAGCATAAAAGATGGAATAATAGGAGAAATCAGACTCTAAAAATGAAACACAGAGTAATGAATGCTTCATCTAGCACTTTCCCAGGTACTCAAGGGTACCAGAGTCAGTCTGACTAACTTCAGCTACATCAAGAAAGAGGCATCTGACCTTAACAAGCAGCTTCCTATTTCAAGATAGCACCCTCAGTTTTGTTAGACATGTATTACTTCATGCTGTGTGGTATGCACATAACTTCACTTACTTAAGAGCATGTAGTTTATGGACACCTGCCCATTCACACACACAGTCACACACACACAAACATACTAGGAATATCCTTGAAATTATATAGTATAATACAAATTGTGTGATACAGAAAATATTAAGTCTATGAGAGCCATAGAACTATGACATATAGCTGTAATACAAGACTGGGGCCTTATGATTCTTAAAAATCCATAAGTGTTGTCTATTGCTATTCTTTCCTCTCAAGCACAGTAATCACAAACCATTGTAGATAACTTGAGACAAACGTAAGTGCACAGAGGCCTCATAATGGATTTCTTCATTGACTTTCCCTGAATTGGAATTTTAAAACACCCTGAGATAACGATACAGTCATCTGAGTGACAAATGTTAGGCCTCAAAACAGCCACCTGCCCTTCTTCCACATGAGCTCACCAAAGAACGCATCTGAAAATACTACTCGGTATCCAGCAAGGAAAAAAAAAAAAAAGAGCAATGTGCAAGTATCAAAAGCTTTTAAGAAAAAGAGAATTGCTTTTTTTAAAAGTCCATTTCAACAGTTGATACATCATTGACACCTCATTTAAGGAGGAATAATTGAACTTGGGACAACTTCATCAGAATGCAAAACATATGTAACCAAGAAACCACTTTCATAAAGAACAAAAATAAGGAACTTGCATTGATCCATTGAAACATGCACTTTCCCTCTCAGACAATGGATTGGTGCCAGGGCAACAAAGAAAATACCAAATCACTCCCATTATGACATGTTTAGGAAATTATCGAAAAAAAAAAATTGCCTCAAACTTTGTCATCCTGAAATGAGGACTTGAGTGTACCATCAGAAAAAAGAGTAAACTTGAATGTAAACATTTGGAAGCCCTCTGAAATGACACTCTCCATTCCCAAATCTCTTTCACACAAAGGAAGATGAACCTTTTCAACTGAATGGGCCCTCATCATGATTGCTCAAGTCTGCTGCTGTCCTGTGAAATCACCCACAACAAACATGCAAATGAAGAGTATGACTCTACACCAACAAGGCATTGTTCACAAAGTAGGAGGCTAAATATGACACATGCCTTACATTTTGTCTGTATAACTTTCTACATTTCTAGCCTAGTTGCAGTGAAACATTTTCTTTAATAGGCACCCCCAGGCAAGAAAAATAAAAGCAAAAAAGCAAAGCAATAAACATTTAGTTAGTCTTAGTAACTGTATACCATGTCAACTTTTTGTGTTAAGTTTTAATGTATTATTTGAGAATTTTTTTAATTGGAGGGACAGAGGTGCTGTTATTTGGTATACTCCCTAAATTATGGCAATGAACCAGAAGTAGGAGTCAGCTACACAATCCAATTCTCCTCCTTGGGTGGCAAGAACCCAATTATTTGAGCCCTCATCCTAGGCCTGGAGTCATGAGCCAAAGCCCAAAACCAAGCCCAGGTACTCCAGATTGGATTATGGGTAGTTAAATGCTATGTTGAGTGTCTGCTCCTGTTTAGGGAGATTGGGTTACACCAATATAACTTAGAATAGACTCCAGTTTTAAAAACTTAGTCACAAGTTGAACCTGAAATTAGATCCATGATTCTTGATTTACTTCGTTGGGAAGTTTTATATTCTGACATTTGCATTCTGCTTGCAACTTCGGGTTTGCAACACCAAATAGATATGCCTCTGAGTTAATGGAATCAGCGGTTCTTTCATTATATGTATTTGATAGAATCAGCATCTGAAATGACAGTTTTTGTTGAATGTGCAGTCCTGAGATAGCAGCTGTCTAGTGAATTTGACCTGAATACAGTCTGATACAATTTGAGAACATAGTTTTCTGACTTTGTCTTCCATTGTGACTGTGAACTCTCAGAGGCTAGGGTGTACCACGATACATAATGAGAGCACAGGACATAATATAAGAAAGTTCAGTGCTATAATACAGTATAAATAAAAAACAGCAACCTTCCTCTGCATTTCATTCTTAATTCAAAAGTACAGAGAAGGGAGATGTAGTCAGTGATGAGTCAATCAGATGAATACCAATGCATGCCGGGACTAAATAGTGTTTGATACTGTGGTTCTCATTTGCTACTAGCCAAAGGGCTCAGAAGCAATACGGACACTCTGGCTCTCTAGGGGAAACATGGCCATGTTGCCAAGTACTATCTGGGGGCCTTCTGGTTGATGCAAGTAGGGTAGTGCTGGTCTCTATCAAGTAGAGACCTAGCACGCTACTTAACATCGTACAGTGTAAGAATTACCAGAACAATTGTATGTGCTCAAACACATCATCAATGTGAAACTAAGATATTCCACCCAAACCCCACGTAGAATACACTGCTGCTGTTACAGACCTCACTTTGGTACCAAAGCAGGGATTATGTAGTCTCCTCCAACATCACAGCATCTGTTCTCCAGAAAGGACACCTGAAGGGTGATGTATGTACCCCTGTGTAATCCTATGCCCAACAAGTGTCATGCCAGCCAGGAAGGTGTATACATTAAAGTTCTTCATAATGGTGGGAGTAGTGGGTGTGAGGGGAAGTATGACTTCCAGTTGTAACCTAGGCCCACATTGTGTAACTTAAATGACTCAGATACTTGGGGCATTTTCTGCTGCTTTCCCAGGCACATTAGCAGGGAACTGGATAAGAGGTGAAGCAGTCCAGTCTTGAATTGAGATGCTGACCCTGCAGGCAGTGGTTTTACGCACTATGCCACAGCACCAACCCCCTTGTGCACTGTGCTAGAAATTATAGTGTCTCAGGCAGTTGTGATGTGAGACCTCAACTGCAGATTTTACTAATTGCTGCAAAATCACAGTGGCCAAAATGTGGAAACATCTATGTGTTTATTGACAGATGAATTCAGAAAATGTGACGTCTAAATAGAATGGGATACTATTCAGCCTTTAAAAAGGTGAAAATTCTGCAGTATGCAATAACATGGATGAATCTCAACATTATGCTAAACAAATTAAACTGCTCACAGAAAGTCAAACAGACATCATGACTCTATTTATAGGTGATATGTAAACAGCATAATTCATATACATGATTGAGGATCAGAATGGTAGTTACTGAGAGGGAAAAGAGGTTGTAGAGAACTACAAATGAATGGACAGGAAGTGTCGATCAAACCAGATGATTAAGCTCTCTATCTTCGTTGTAAACCACAGTACAATGAGAATGTAGTAAAAAATGTATTTAGACAGTAGATTTTATGTTCACTATTCTTATCACAATAAAAACATGAACAACTTCTAGAGATCTGCTGTACAACCTTGCACTTGGATCACAATATTGTACTGTATACCTTAAAATCTCTTTAGCGAGTAGATCTGTTAAGTGTTCTTGCTCCAATTTAAAAAGGGGGGCTAAAAACCAAATCAAATGTTGGAGACTTTATGGGTCATAGCATTTTTCTCACAATTACTCCACTCAAAGCAGCCAAGGACAACATGGAAATCAATGGGTACAGCTGTGTTCTGTCCCACCTTTGCTTCTAAAGCAGGGAAAGCTAGAATTGGTCCAGTAGTCTGTAGTTTGCCAATCTCTGGAGTGTTGGATAAAGTGTCTTCTGGTTGGATCCTTAATCTCTTCCATTACCATGCCACCCCTCCCCGACTCCGCCAACCCGCCACCCCAGACTTCAGCCAGCAGTCAGCCACGGGGCACCAACCAGCTCTGAAAGTGCCCAGTGGGATTTGTGCATGCGCATGTACTCTCACTAATCGTGATAAGGGAGTATCAGATGGGGAAGGGAGAAAAAGTAAAGAAAATATTCACGGAAAGAAAGTATTTGAACTCACACAGATGATTCCAGAACTAACCAGGATTGCAAGCATTTTTAACTCCCTCCCTATCTGTCAATGCTTGTTTTGGGAATCACATGCTCCCTCCTCTCCAGCCTATTTGGAATTGTATGTGCCTCTGTAAGAGAAAGAACAGCAACACCAAAAAGAAAACAAGAAGAGCATTCAAAGGGAAATGGAGGGAGGCTGTGGAGTTTCTGTTCCTGCTTTTATCTGGTCAAGAGATCTGAGACCCTTCGGTGTTGCTGAGTTTCAGCTCTGACCTCTTAAGGCAAAATGCAATTTCAGTTCCTTGGGACTTCTGATCCTTCCACGCAAACAGATGAACCAGAACATTTTTCATAGAAGCCTTGTATTTTTAGCTGACTTCACAGGCCCTCAATCCATTAGGTAAGCGTTCATACTTCAATTTGTACAGTTCTACTACAATTACAAAGGGAAGGACAGGAATGAGGTAATCAAATGAGTTATTCACTTAGTGACCACAGAGTCACTTGCCAAAGGGCGCTGTCTCCTCAAGCAAGGGTCCCACATTTCAAAGTGTTAAACTGTTAGGACATTTGCATTATTTCCCATTTAAGGAAAAACCATCAATGCAATCTTCATATTGGAGGGTCATCTCAACAATTAAAATGAGAATCGAAAAGAAAAATAAGAGAATCTGAACTTAACAGAACTCTATGCTTTTCCATGCCACTACTATCTCATGTTCAAATTACATGCTCAACAAGCATCTACTGTATATTATATTCTCCCTGTACTTTCAGTCTAAGATGAATAGCGAAAATTCATGGGAGCAGTTTCCTTTTCCTCTTAGACCTGGGAGAGTGCAAAATTTATTAAACGCATGCCCAGATCTCAGAACCCAACAGACACTTCGATAATATTTCCTATATCAGTAGCAGCAATTGTCACAAACACGAAGGCACAAAATGGTTTGAAAATACAGCAGGTGGTTTTGGAAATTAGATGGAATTATTTATTACAATGTAATGAAGATCATACTACGGGTTAAAAAAAGTTTTCATGTTCAAGCATGAACTGGGTCTGAAAAACATCACATGAGCTCAATATTCCCCAAAGATACCAACAGCTGCTGAACTCATTCTGATCACATCGTCTGTGACTTGCACACAAGATTTGCAGAACAAATAAGGAAATGCCACATGTCAAAATTTAAAGAACAAATATAACTTACCCGTTGTCCTTCAGGGCATCGATTCCTGGTTCCGGGTCCATTCACTTCTAAGAGTCCAGAGATTGAGCTCCTCAGGCAGCTCTTTGCCTTGTTTGTCCATTTTGGTTTCACGTTTTTGTCTTTTATTCTGTTCTGAAGATCAAGGTCCTTCGGGGGAAATCTTCCTGGAGACTGTTCCTCAATGACATCAGCACAGTTGAGCTTGGGTCCAACAAGAACATACTTAATGGCAAAGCTCGGGGACCAGGGCTGCTATATATAAACGGAGTTCACCTTCTGTGCTTTGAATATTGGAACACTTTTTAATAGGCAATATCCTTTTTTTTTCATTATAACTGGGATTTTAGTTCTAAAGGGAAATCACATGAAAAGTAGGTTACCATATATCATTGTTCGTGCAAACCATATAGAATCATCCATCTTATTCTCTTGTTTCGTTTTTGTATTTAAAAATTGTTTTTCTTGTTCCAATTGAAATTTCATAGATTACCATAACTTTTATGTATGCTTCTTTTGGATAGACCAGTGAGGTAATTGACCTGTCAAAGTGTTAAAGTTTGCATGGTCTGTTTCACAGTAGACTATTGATTCCCAACTTCAGTTTTCAGGCACCAAGGGATTGACTCCAATTATATCAAGCAGTGTCTCAAAGCCCTAAGTTCATTTATTTTCTCCTAATTGAACTGTATATACACACATATAACACGGAGTGCTTTGAAAGCAGAGGGATGAGCGAGCTTTGTACAATGCAAGACACATGCTGACATAATCTGAAGAAACGACCATCACATCTACAGAGTAGAATCGACTGATTCACAAATCAGCTGTTTTCAAAGTTTCTTTTTAAAATGTCGGATTATATAAACAGGACATTTTCTAAAAGGAGCAAAGGTTTAACCTAGCATTTAAGAAACCTGTATTCACATCAGAGTGCTGCGTTTGGTCCACCCCTCTGCTTCCTGTCCCCAGGTGCCTGCCAGTGAAGTCCCAAGAAGGCAGTGGTGATGTTTCAAGTAGCTGGGTCCCTGACACCCGTGGGAGACCTGGCTGTGTTCTGGCACAGTCCCAGTCTATTTGGCATTTGAGGAGTGAAAAATCAAATAGGAGCTGTCTCCCTCTATCCTGCTGTCTCTCAAATAAATAAATGTTTCTAAAAATCACAAGAAGTATTGAAAGGTTTAATGTTGAAAGAATCTAGAGACCAAAATGTTAAATAAAATGCGTACTTCTCTTGTAGCCCCTGGGTGGGAAAAAATACTACTGTTAAAGTAGTGTTGATGCAATTGTCAAAATCTGTGCATTTTAAGGCAATAGCACCATATCAGTGTTGAATTTCCTCATTTTGATCATCATGATTTATCTTTGGCAATGCACGCAAAGTATTAAGAGTTAAGAGAACAGGTTATACAACTTACTCTCAAATGGCTCAGCACAGGCCTGGCGTGGTAGCTTTGTGGCTATTGTGGCCACCTGGAGAATGAACCAGCAGATGGACAATCTTTGTCTCGCCTCTGTAAACCTGCATTTATAATAATAAAAAAATATTTTGAAAAAGGAATATAAGGGGCCCGGCGGCATGGCCTAGCAGCTAAAGTCCTTGCCTTCAACGCCCCGGGATCCCATACGGGCGCCGGTTCTAATCCTGGCAGCTCCACTTCCCATCCAGCTCCCTGCTTGTGGCCTGGGAAAGCAGTCGAGGATGGCCCAAAGCTTTGAGACCCTGCACCCGCATGGGAGACCCGGAAGAGGTTCCAGGTTCCTGGCTTCGGATCGGCGCGCACTGGCCCATTGCGGCTCACTTGGGGAGTGAAACATCGGATGGAAGATCTTCCTCTCTGTCTCTCCTCCTCTCTGTATATCTGGCTTTCAAATAATAATAAATCTTTAAAAAAAAAAAAAAACAGGATTATAAGGACCCAGTCCAGTAGCCTGGTGGCTAAAGTCTTCACCTTGAATGTGCTAGGATCCCAAATGGGCACTGGTTCCAATCCCGGCTGTCCTGCTTCCCATCCAGCTCCTACCTGTAGCCTGGGAAAGCAGTTGAGGACGGCGCAAAACCTTGGGACCCTGCACCCACATGGGAGACCTGGAAGAGGCTTCGGGCTCCTGACTTAGTGTCGGGTCAGCTCCGGCCTTTGCAACCACTTGGGGAATGAACCAGCGGATAGAAGATAATCCTGTCTCTCTCTCTCTGTAAATCTGACTTTCCAATAAAAGATTAAAAAATAAAAAAGAAAGAGTAAATAATTAATGATGGAGGTAATGATAAAAATATTAGCAGCAATGCCACTCTGAAATCTTGGATGGTGAATCTCAGATACCTTTAAAAAAAATTTAGGGGCCCAGCGCAATAGCGTAATGGTTAAGGTCCTCGCCTTGAACGTGCCAGGATCCCATATGGGCACTGGTTCTGGTCCTGGCAGCTCCACTTCCCATCCCAGCTGGGAAGGCAGTTGAGGATGGCCCAAAGCCTTGGGACCCTGCACCCACATTGGAGACCCGGAAAGAAGTTCCTGGCTCCTGGCTTCGGAAGATCGGCGCGCACCAGCCGTTGCGGCCTTTTAGGGAGTGAATCATCGGACGGAAGATCTTCCTCTCTGTCTCTCCTCCTTTCTGTACATCTGCCTTTCCAATAAAATAAATCTTTTAAAAATTTACTTTTTTAATTTGAAAGATAGAGTTACAGAGAGAAAGAGAGGCAGAGATCTTCCATCCATTAGTTCGCCTCCCAAATGGATACAAGAGAGAAGACTGGGCCAAGTTTAAGAAGGGAACTAGGAGCCTCATGAGTCTCACACATTGGTGGCAGATGCCCAAACACTTAGGCTTTCTTCTACTGCTTTCCCTAGGCACATTAGCAGGAGCTGGATGAGAACTGGAGCAGCCGAGACAGGAACTGGTCCCCACATATGATGCAGGCATTGTAGGCGGTGGCTTTCTCCCACCACATCATAAGGCACAGCCAATAACTCAAAAGACTTTAAGAAAGCCTTACGTCTCTGATCCTAACTCTCTTCCAAGGTAAAATAAGTAGTTTTGACAATTTCTAAGGTTTCTTTTCTCACTGTGCTTTTAACTGAGCTGCACGTGCAGCAAACAAAAATCTATTTCGTCTGTGTTAGTTGAAAAAGCAAGGAAATAGAATATTAACCAACTCAAGCATTTGGTGCACTAGAGTGGGTAAGAAGGTATTTTTTTAAATGCAAATGAGGATTGAGACAAAGAAGGGAACCATATTGGGAGCAGACAATGAGGAAGGAGAATGTCGCACAAAGGAAGGACAGGGATGGGCACAGTCCAGCAACATTCAACTATAACCAGCTGATCCGAGGGATGCTTTTGTGAAACAAGCACAGTACTTTCTATTTGGTAAGAGAAGTGGTTTTAGTGGGGCTTAAATATGCTTCAGGTGGCCATGGTCCCTAACCGCCCCCCGCCCCTGATTATTCCTTCATGTGTCTAAATCCCAAAGGTAGAGGACAGAAAAGAATTTGAAAATATTGTGTCCAAGAAGATTAAAATGGTTAGCAGCTGCTTCTGCTTTAGTCAGTATCAAGAGTAGTTACTCTTTCTCGTTTGGGAAGAAATTGTTTAGTACGGCCCAAACTAAAATTTTTATGGAAAAGCACCCAGACTGGTGATTTTCTGGAATAATCCTGCACTCAACACCAGTGGAATTGTTTCATTTATTTCTCAATGTTGTTGCTCTTTCTATAAAGTTAATGGTGTGCAATGCATTTAAAACAATAGATTTCAGTTAATAGTTTTTAAAATAATCCAGACGATTATTAACAACTATTAATGAGATTCCTTTTAAGTTTTTATTTTAATGGGTTCTCTGTCCTCTCAACATGGGATTTTTCTGGGCAATTGATTAGGTAATTTTCATCCCTTTTTACAATTGTGAGATTTATGCTTGTTCACAGAACTTGGAAACCAGTCTTGCCTCTGTCATTTCCCCCTACAGTTGTAGATGAATAGTGGTGCTCTTTTTACTAAGATAATTCAAGTTTTCCTTAAGTGTGAAGTGCCAAGATGTCTTCCCTAAGCTCTATTTGTGCTTAAAATGACAAGCTGACCCAATATTTGCAGGGGCCAATGCTGCCCAGCTCTGCAAGCCTGGCCTAGAGAACCAAGAAAGGTAGACCGATTCCTGGAAATTAGGCTATGACGTGTCTCCTCGGGTGTCAGCAAGGCTCACAGTTATAGACAGGGCTGCACTTCACCACTCAGCACCCACAACAAATGATTTACCGTGGCCCCTCTAACAGACACTGCTGCTGCTTTGCCAACCGCCAAGCCCAGCCTCGCTCTCACATTCCCACCCTCTAGACAAAACTTACTCAGATGCCTGTAGCTTCTGGACAACAGCATATGTGCAGCTCATCTCTCTTCTTTTTCTTCCTGGGCTCTGTTTTCTTAAATGCTCGTTACAATTATCAGGTGAGAGCCTGGCATGATGGTGTAGAGGCTAAATCCTTGCCTGGCATGTGCCAGGATCCCATATGGGTCCCTGTTCGCGTTCAGGCTGCTTCACTTCCCGTCCAGCTCCCTGCTTGTGGTCTGGGAAAGCAGTTGAGGATGGCCCAACGCCTTGGGACCCTGCAGTTGCGGCAGACTCGGAAGAAGCTTCTGGCTTCTGGCTCCTGGCTCCTGGCTCCTGGCTTTGGACTGGTTCAGTTCCGGCCGTCGCAGCTCCTTGGAGAGTGAACCAGCAGACAAAAGATCCTTCTCTCTGTCTCTCCTTCTCTCTGTAAATATGCCTTTCCAATAAAATCCTAACCCCCATGGTGATGATAGTAAAACAAGGCACCTGGGGACGATTGCAACATGAAGATGCAGCCTTCTTAAATGAGAGTAACACCCTTATATATAAAAAAGGTCCCAAAGAAACCCTACTGGCTCTTAAAAGAATTTAAGACAGTGAGCAGGTGTCATCTATAAGGTGTTATAAGAGGTGGAGTTTAAGACAGTGAGCAGGTGTCATCTATAAGGTGTTATAAGAGGCGGAGTTTAAGACAGTGAGCAGGTGTCATCTATAAGGTCTTATAAGACAGGGCAGTCTGTCAGCATTGAATTTAGACTTCTTCTGAACCATGAGAAGCAAATATCTGTGGTGTATAAGCCACACGGCCCTTGGTGTTTGTTACAGCGGCCAAACCGACCAAGACATCCCACCGCACAAGCCCCCAACCTGTGAGAAACTCTTTCCAAGTCTTTTCAGTGCAGCCCCCAGGCTCCTTGAGGCTCACGCTCATTTGCCGCTGCCAGAATGCGGTTGATTCAGGATGTGTTCTTCATGGTCAGTGACCTTAAAGAGCAGGTTCTTCATATGAACTTGATTCCTGACATGGCTTGTTAAAGATCAGCCTATTTGGGGGTTTCTTTCTTACTAATTCCCACCTTGTTTTGTGACGCTCCTGCTAGCCCTCATCTGCTTCTCTGCCTCTGTTCCTTTTCTGAAGTTTATTACAAGGGGATGTTCCCACTCCCCAAGTTCCAGTTTTCCTGCTATAAAATGATTACATATATAAATATATTGCAGTAGGAATTGCTTTATTTCTACCAATATTCTTTCTATCTTTCTTAGGACTCAATTTAAAATATTTAATGATATTTTTAATATTTAGTTAAAGAAAATAGAGGTGTGATGGTGTGATGTTCCTTGTACATTTATCATACAATATCCACAATTTTCAATGATCTCATGACAACTTGGGTTTCAGCTTTATCTGTCATCCTAATTTCGCTACACTATTTTTTTTAAGATTTATTTATTTTCTATTGGAAAAGCAGATGTACAGAGAGGAGGAGAGACAGAAAGGAAGATCTTCTGTCCAATGACTTACTCCCCAAGTGAGCCGCAACGGCCAGTGCTGAGCCGATCCGAACCCAGGAGCCAGGAACTTCTTTCCAGGTCTCACACACGGGTGCAGGCTCCTAAAGCCTTGGGCCGTCCTCGACTGCTTTCCCAGGCCACAAGCAGGGAGCTGGATGGGAAGTGGAGCTGCCAGGACCAGAACTGGCGCCCGTATGGGATCCCGGCGCATTCAAGGCGAGGACTTAACCATTACGCTATTGCGCTGGGCCCTGCTACGCTATTTTGAAGCCGTGCTCAGACACTATATAATTGTATCCAGAAACCTATCAATGTGCTTTCTAAAACAAAAAAAAAAATCTTCTAATGTATTACATTTAAAGGTAGTAATAATTTATATCATCTAATATATTGCCTTTTGATTAGTGTTTCCTATTCATTCAAGAATAAAGATCTTTTGTATTTGGCTGATATAATCTACCCCTTGAGTATTTTGTCTTTGAATTTTTTGTTGAATGAATCAGTTCTTTTGCCCTTTCTTTCCACATTCTTGATTTTGGTGATTAATATCACCTAGATATTGTTTAGCATGTTCCTTTGTTGATTGTATTTTCTATGAATTCCTGTTAGGCATAAACGCTTCATAAAATAGGAAGAGTATTTCACAGTGGGAGTATGAATTTCAATTAGGAAACACACAATTCTTTGCTTTTATTTGGTCGTTGGCAAATACTGAAGAACATTACCCAGCTTTATCTTATCACTCAACTGATCTATTTCCTCTGCTTATATGTCTGAAACAATGTTCTATCAAAGGTTTTCAAGTTAAAGATGATTATGAATATTCATGAAGTTGATATAAGTTGCAAGTCCAGTAAATGAGAGCTATGTTCTTACATTTCCTCCCACACATTGGTCTGCTCTAATTACTACAACTAACAGTGACCGAATCTCAGTCATCAACCTAAGCAGTTCAAGCAACCATATCCAGTTCGTTAGTATCATCTTCTGTGGTTCAAGTATGGTCTGTCTGCCAACAGGTTCTCATCTGTAAGCTTCGTGCTTAATGGAACAGTGGATCTTTAAGAGCCTAGCAAAAGGTGATGAGACATTAAGGGCACCTCCATTGGAAGGAATTAACACTGGTCCTTCAAGATGGATTTAGATTTCATGTGGGTGGACTCGTTCTCAGGAGAGTGGTTTGTCGTAACACTCGGCTTTGACACACATGCAGTCACTTCTACATGCTCCTTCGCATGTGTCTATCCTGTTGGGGACCCCCTTAGGACACCAATGCCAACCTGTTAAAACCAAGTCTTGAGAGCCAAGTAAACTCCCCTCCAAAGGTATTTGGGAGCAGCACAATATGGACATGACACATCTCTGCCTCCGAGACTGTGCTTACTACTAAACCCATCCTTCTCTTCCTCACCAAAGAGGAGCTACCACCATCTACTCAGTCCCTGAAGGTGGAAAACAAAGCCACTTTACAGGCCTTAATCTCTTTTGCCTCCTGTATCCAATTGGCTTGCACATCTCATCATTCCATATCCCCAAGCTCATAAATTTATCTTCTCCTACTAAACCTTCATTTTTCAAATCTATGGCTTTAGTTCTGTGTCATTTCTTCCTTTAATTCTTACAGTGGCTACTTTTTTGTTGTTGTTTGTTTCACTTCATTTTATGACACAGTTTCATAGGCTCTGGGATTCCCCCAACCCCTCCCCATGCCCTCTCCCCATGGTGGATTCCTCCACCTTGTTGCAGTATTACAGTTCAAACCCAGTCATGATTCTTTCATTGGAAGCATGTACCATGCATAGAGTCAAGCATTTTATTGTCCAGATAAATTAAACAGTTTCTTGGGAAAACCATCTCTGGTCTGAAAGCAGAGCTGGCAAAGGCTACTTCTTTTTTATTCTTTAAAGCATTTCTTGTCATTTTGGCATAGCTGGTTTCTCAATAGATTGGAAGACAATCGAAGACACTTACATGGTTTATTTTCTTTATCTAATGAGCACTTAACAGAGTCGGCTGGCACAGAGAGTTGCTCAACAGTGGGTGAGAATCTGGATGCTCATCTCCATGAGGCAAGGAGCTCCATGAGCAATAATTTGACTTACCCTCAGTATACCATGGTGAGGTAAACTCTATTAGATTTCCTTTACCAAAGAGGAATTATAGAATTCGTTTAACTAGGAAGGGTGAAAACAAGAATACATCTCAGATATTTGCTGAGTAAATGAAAAAAAAATGTGAATAAATGAATTAATCGGTAGAAAGATTACTTATTATTCACTAAGTTTCTAATAATCCTCTTAACTATGCTGCTTTGAAAAACTTTTGCTTCCTCAGTGCCAGAGAAGTATCTGGAAAACCCACTGGACCTCGAAATAGGCCCTCCATCTTCTCACTAAAACCACAGATTTCAGCATCAGAGCACATTGCGCTATCTTGCAACTTTGCTTTTGTTAAGAGACCAGTGCATTGTGGAAGGGAACTGCTGTTATCACCCATTCTCCCATGTTCTGTAGTGTGGATGGTGAAGGTCGTAGAGATGGGGTTGACGTGGGTCATGAGGTTGTCTTCTTAGTTGGTAGAGAAAAAAAGAAAAACAGATATCTACTTTCTCTATGACTGGATTCTTTATGACTTTTGGTGCTAAATCTTTATGAGCTTTTATGCTTGTTTTCCTTTTTTAAATTAACACACTTGGATTGCCAAAACTGGAAATGAAAGATGAAAATCTACTTTGTCCACAAACACACTAAGGCTGGACAAAATCCCACAACACCAGAATTTATGAGATCCGACAAGGCCTGGCTACCTACCAGGAACTTTCCCTCCCGTGCTTGGGTGATAAATTACACTAACGTTTTTCAGGGGCCATTTGCTATAGAAAAGCAAATTAACCCAGTAATTTTTAAATTACGCCTCCGAGGCTTCAGGATGACACATTCAGCTTGGTTCTGTTTTGCTCCTGAGTCCCTGGCTTCCTGCTTCTCTGATTGCACAAGCTCCAGTTGCTATTTGATTTGGAGGGGGAATTCCACACAGCCACGGTAAAAATGGTACAAGGTTAGGCAGGGTGAACATTTTTAGTACATCTTAATTTTCTCATGACTTTTGTGCTCTACCTGTCAATACTTTTCCTTGAAGTTGACCCTGAAACTTGCATGTATTTTAAGACTTTGAGATACTTGGTTTTATTATCTTACTTGAATTCGTGTTCACGTGGAAGAGAAATGACAGCTTCTTCTACGGTTGAATGTCTTATGGTATAAACTGATGATTATAGTCTGATTATGTGGACTCTGCATCAGTATACATGGTTTTGAAAAGTAATGTCTTTTTGTTTTCACTATGAGAATACCCAAATTCAAACACCTAACTCAGCTTGGTGAGGCATTCTTTCCTCCTGTGAAGTGACTTGAAAAAGTTCATGAAAAATGCACATTATGCTTTAACTCTGCTTTTCCACAAACTTTTAAAATATCTTCATATTTAGATAAGGAAGGGTAGATTTTCTATCTATATGAAGTCCTTCACTTACTCACCCATCCACCCATGCTTTCATTCATTTTTTCATTGGATTAATATTCACTGGGCACCAAATGTGTCAAGCATGCTATCAGACAGGATGGAGACATTCGTGTTCTGTGGGTTTTTCAGAAAGGGCAACAGGAAAAAGCAAGTGCGGAGTGATCCAGAAAATGTAATGGTTTCATGAAGCACGAAAGAAACCCAGAAGGAGTTATCAGTCCTCTCTCTCCTTTCTCCTTTTCCTCTCCTCTCCTGTCTCCTGTTCATCTTTTCTTGACCACACAGGGCTTTCTCCCCTCCTGCATGTCAGCATCAGTCCATCTTTGGCCAGATAAGCTTTCTCGATATGGTAACCGACTGACCCATATGCATATTCTCACAGCTTAGCAACTCTAGTAGAGAGAAAACTGCCTCAACTGTCTCTTCCTCTGTGCATAAGTGAATTCCAGAAAGATTTTCCCCAGGACTTTGTTGAATCAAAAGCACATTTCTTGAACCTATCACTGTTTCTATGCAATGAGACACTTTTTTTTTTTTTTTTTTTTTTGGTCCTGACTTGAGCTATCTCCCCTGGGAGGGTAGGTGAGATAATGCTTTTCCATTCTAAACAGCCATCTGAAATGGAGAATATCCATCACAAAATGCACTCTCCCCAGGCCCGACATGGTAGGCTAATGGCTAAAGTCCTCATCTTGAACGTTCTGGGATCCCATGTGGGCACTGGATCTAATCCCGGCAACCCCACTTTCCATTCAGCTCCCTGCCTGTGGCCTGGGAAAGCAGTGGAGCACAGCCCAAAGCCTTGGATTCCTGCAACCACATGGGAGACTCAGATGAAGCTCCAGGCCCCTGGCTTTGAATTGGCTCAGCACTGGCTATTGTGGCTCACTTGGGGAGTGAATCAACAGACAGAAGTTCTTCCTCTTTGTCTCTCCTCTTTCCTGTATATGTGCCTTTCAATAAAAATAAATAAATCTTTTTTTAAAATGTACCAGCCCTTTTAGCCCCCTTGCCAACACCTGTCCTAACACTGTTAACTGTCAGTCCTAAATGTGCATGACAATAGAAACTGTGGAGAACACTCTGACCCTGACACAGCCACCAGAACTTTATGTCCTGATTCAGAATGAATATTTATTTTATCCCAAGGTAGTAATTAGCATTCTATATCATGTTTTCATTCGCCTTCTTATTATAGGCCAAGCTGGAGATCTTGAGGCATTCCTCTAACACTGAATTTTCTTCCTTCACTTCATAAACCTCAGAGCTATTTCAAAAGTTTCATTTTCCTGGGATTCAATGTATGTTTATAGTGAAATTGTTTTTGTTTTTTTTTTCAATGTGTAAAATCAGAGCAGTAGAACATTAATTTTTAGGATCCTTTCCTGCAAACCTAGATGATTAAGCCCTCTCTATTCAATGGTGAAGACTGTAAATGGTCACTTGCTAGGTTTTGTTCAGATTTGCCTCTATATTTATGGTTGAAGCAAGGGGCAACACATATCCATGGTGCAATTGCTGAAGGATCATTCCGTTTCCACCCTGCAGCTATGTGTGGGTAACAGGCCAAGTTATCACTTCCTGTCTCTGGGTGGAATCCATTCTTGGAAGCCACCAAGTGGTCAAGGTTTGCTTCTTATTTTTTAGCTCAGGATTTGTTCCACCTGTCTCAACAAAAATAATTTCACTATTGATAACTGACAGAGTGCATGGAGAAAGAAGGTTACATAATGAAAGGAAGCCCCAGAAACTTCTCTTTGGTTTTTCTTTTAAATACCTCTCCCTCTTTGCTGCCTATTTACTGCTCCTTGGTAGATCACATGGGAACAGTGCCTCAGTGCCTCCTCTACTGTGAATGGATAAATGTGGGTATGCTGCACTAAAAGTTTGAGAAAACTAGAGGTTTCTGCCATCATGCAATGAACAACACACACACATTCCTTGTTCCTCAATGCTAAACTGCATCTCACCTAAGAAGGACCCGGGAGAGCAGGTGTTTTATAATCACCTATATTAGAACATGGTCTTGTGATTGATTATCAATGGGCAATATTTAAGAGCTTTCAAATCAAGGCTTTTGAGGTTGGAATGTTTTTGAGGATAAGAATGCTTAAAGAAAAAAAATGTTAAAGTTTATTTATTTGGAAGGTAGAGTGATAGAGAAAGGAAAAGATAGGAGAAAGAGATTCCCCAACCTGCTAGTTCACTCCCTAAATGGCTACAACAAGGAGGGCTGGTCCATGTGAAATTCAGGAGCCAAGATGTCCATCCAAGTCTCCCACATGGATGGCAGAGATCTAAGCACTCAACTCATCTTCCACCTCTTTCCCAGGTACATTTTCAGGGAGCTGGATTGAGTGTGGAGCAGCTGGGGCTTGAATTGACACTCAATATTGGATGCCATCATTGCAGGCTACACCTGTACAACTGACTGCTAGAAGGAATTTTTTAATGACTATTTTTAATGACTGCAATATCTCTAACCTCCCCACATCAACATAAAGCCAAATAGTGCAGAGAAATATCTCACTCATGCGTGCAAAGAGTAAACACCCCCTGTGTGCAAAATATTACATTCATACTCTGTCCAGCATAATAGTAACAAGCCTTGGTCTCACAGTACCATACTCCAAGGGCTCATATAATTGGTTTGGGGACTTAACAGAAGGGGCAAGAAAATAAAAGTAGAACCTGTGTCTGATTTGAATCTCAAACTGTGTCAAAACATGAAATTCTTTTTTTGTGAGATGAAGACTGCGAAGAGGTTAGGTTTCTGAAGCTATGGAAAAGTTAAGGGAGAGCATATCTGAAAGATAAATATGAATGTGATGATAAATGTGACATTGGAGTCTGTATTTTTCCATCCCAATGGATATGGGATAAAAATAATAAAATCTATGCTGAGAGGAGACTTTGTGAAGACACAATCAATGGCCTTAGTCACTGAACTGCTTTACAAATAATAACAAAAATCATAAACATGCAGCACTGCTCAAACTATGATTTCAGCTTCGGCGTGCTAGTGGTCCAGCCACTGGAATGTATCATTCCAAAACTTACTCCACCAATCTCTGTAACAGCTGAGTCCAATGTCAAAAACTGCCACACCTGGTAGACTGTGGATCTTTAAATATAGGTGGACATCATGGTCAGAGTGTGAAAGGCCGTGATGATGCAGGAATTTACTCATTTGGCAATTAAATCCTAGTTCCACAGTTGTGCTGAGCTCCAAAGACAACACAGCAAACAAAACTCCCTTCAAACTCTTAAAAGGGCCCACGTCTTCCATAAAAGGATGAAAACATGGGGTTATAAGTGCAAAACTGGAATAGGGAACATTACAGATGTCCTCCAAGAGCTACTGGTTCCATGTTTTCAGCGGAAGGAAACCAGGGAAGACTGCTTAAAGGAAGCAGCTTTTGACCCTGGGAGGAAAAGACTATAATCCACTGAACAGAAGCTCTGGAGCTGCACATGTAGAAACAATAAGAGTTCATCTTTGTGAGAAAATGAAATTAAAATGTAAATTTATCTGGCTGTTAAAAAATACCTGGAATCTATGCATTTTTTTTCATACTACACATTTCCTGTGGACTGTGTAAAGGTCTATCCTATAGATACGGAGATGTCTATGCATATATTTTTCCCTACAAAGACATTCTGCTCCATTATCACTCAAATTCCTTGCTACATTATGGGATGAACATCCATCGTGCCTGTGTGGAACTTCATGTAAAAAGGATGCTTTGCTTGTCCCTAAAAGATTATATAATAGCCACTCAACAGAAATCTTCAACAATGTTTTTCTCTTGTTTGTTATATAAGCGGGTGTCCTTTTTTGCAATAAACAAAAGGCCACTGAAGATTGCAAAACTACAGGGAACATTTTGTGTGTTTTTAAACACTGCTATTTGAAAGGTTCGCAAAGGCCATCGGATGCAACCTGTGTCTTTGTTTTCTGCTGTGGAAAGACCTGCACCAGCCGGAACTATAGCATATTGTTACAGCCTGAATCTCTCTCAGCATTAGGTCAGTGGTACCAAAGTACTCAACACCTCGGGGCTGTATTTGTTGGACAGAGACGTGTAGGCTTTCAGTTCAGGTCAAGGTAGATATCCTTTGTTCTAGAAGCAGTCTACCTTGAATTAATACGATCATCACAAAATGTTACAGTAAAAAGGAGACAGCTTAACTAGTAACTACTAGTACTCATTTGGTTTTTTAAATTGTGTGATAATTTAAACACAAAGCACCAAGCGGTACAGCTACCGAGTAAATGTCCAGGCATTCATATTTTTTTGATATACCCACTATCATCCTGCGTTCTCAAGGACATTTTGTTTTAGAATGATCACCTAACTCTGTCTTTGGTGGAGTATCATGGTGTGTAATTTATGTTTGGTCTACATAATTCAGCAAAAGCAAACAAAAGAATTCTAAAGTAACAGAAACTCCTAACTACTCACTCATCAATGTGTCCCCTATGCTGAATCCTACGAAATTTTGTGCAAATATTAAAACTGTAGTTTTTGGGCTTGGCGGCGTGGCCTAGTGGCTAAGGTCCTCACCTTGATCCCATATGGCCGCTGGTTCTAATCCCGGCAGCTCCACTTCCTCTCTATCTCTCCTCCTCTCAGTATATCTGACTTTGTAATGAAAATAAAATAAATCTTAAAAAAAAAAACCCGTAGTTTTCTATTTCAAGGAAAATGTTTATATTTATTAAAAATCAATTGTGCATAATTTGAGGCTGAGTATAGGTGAAAGTAAAGGTGTGAAGGGGATTTGGAAAATCTGAACTTACATTATTGAAAGATTGCTACAATACAAGAGAACAGAATGGGGAGAGATGCAGCTAGGAGTATGGTATACAACCCTGAAAGACAGGAAAGGTAAAGTTATCATGTTCATTTTCATTGTCTATGGAGATTCTTTTCACAAAATAAACTGGGTGTCAGGTTGAGCAGGGCAGAAGCGACTGACACCCTGCTGAAGTCAAGCCGACACGCCCATCCAGGAATGTTTGGAATGCCAAGTTACCCTAACCTTGTCTCTGCAGAGAAGGCCAATAGCTGCCATGATGAGTACCCTGTGTACACGTCACACACACGCGCAAAATCGAGGAGCTGCTGCCTTCTCCCATACCCTGTGCTAAGACATATAAAAGCCCAGTGTTGTATTCCCTGGGTAGCCATGTCCCTCTGTGGTCACTCCGCCTTATGGAAGCAGTCAAGAGCCATTTCCCATGAGGAGGGGAAGGGGGGACAAGGCAGGGAGACAGTCCATCAGATTCTTTCCCCAGACTAATAAAGCTCTTTGCCGGAATTAGAAGCCTCACGCTCTCACTCTCAATGACCCCTAAACCTACCCTGGGATGACCAGTCCCTATGACAGCACAACATGTCAGTCAAGACAGCTATCTACAAGGCATGATTCATCATCTACCTGAAAGCAATAGTATCTTACCTACTCAACATCCCGGAAAATACCGTAAGGCAATGAAATTATCTTCCTTTAAACTACAACATACTTTTCTCTGCTTTCATCATGACAGATTAATATCGAAACTGAACCCCTGCCTTGTCTTTCATCATTTTGTCTACCGTACAGTAAAGCCTGTGCTCTACCCTTGAAATTAGTGTTCCATGGCACTGGGTCCTCTTGGAAAGACCTCCTCCTAATCACTTCCTTAATAAAGCTCTCAGGCTATGCAGTACCTCTATTTACCTCCCCGTGAAACTACATCAGGAACTTCACTGCTTTTCTGCAGCCTCAGACAACAGAAGCAAAAGTTAAGCACCAATCAGAATCACCTGGAGCAGGGTATATTCAATCACTGAGGACTGGTCTCCACCCCCAGGGTCTCCAATCAGAAGGTCAGGAGTGGACGGACTAGCTAGCAAGGCTTCAGGACCTGCCGATGCTGCTGGCCTCAGGGTCCTAATCTATAGGGCCTCAGGAAACCATTTTCCCTTTTAATTACCCTTTAGTTTGCAAGGGCTGACTTTTATAGACTTGAATGTATACCTAAAAAATAAATGGCAACTAACAGAGGATCTGAAAGGTTTATTTTTTTTTTTCTTGTTAACACAAGTGAGTTTCATTTATTGAATGGCATGGTATCATTTTGGTTTCTGAGAGGTCTCTGTACACCTGATGTCCAATGCTCTGTCCTGGGTGGTTCAAATTACAGAATAAATGATCACTAGCTACCCAGGTTGCCACTTGGCCCTAGGCTTTTTTGCACAATTTTCACAGACGTGCTGCGCTCTTCCATAGCTCCTCTTTGAGCAAATATTCTCCGATTTGCATATATGTAAAAATCTCTTCAGGGAAACCTATTGAAAATGCCAATTCTGTGTCAGTCCATCTGAATTCAACCTAATATTGTGTATTTTTTGGAACCTTCGAGGATGCTACTGATGTCGAGGTTAACAGTTCATGGGCTACACTTTGAAGGAAAAAGGCATTGGGCAGCATGAAGAAATCCAGGACTTACGCAAAAATGTTGACCCTGTTCTTTAATTTCTTAATGAATAATTGTACAGATTTGTGAACTACAGTGTAGCAGTTTAATACATGTATGCAGTGTGCACTGATCAAATCCGTAGAATTAACATTTCGCATTCTTTGGTGTGACTTTGCAATGAGAGCCTGGGCCCCTTCTATTTGCTCATGAATGATGTTACCCTGTATTGACAGAGTCTGCTGTACACCCATGTTGTGGTCATAATCAGGAGATATTTATTCAACTTCACAGCTATCTATCTCTGGCATTCAGTATGAACCAAACACCAACAAGCCTCTATTCCAGCAATAGCAGATAATTGTCAACAGTCTTCTGGAGGATCGGGGTACATTGCACTTGCACATTTCAAGGCAATCTGACATGCAGGACTCACAGTAAGATGTCCTGTGCCCCTGGTTAGGGGCAGCATATGCTCCTCACTCTTGAGCAGACCATTCTCCGTAATGCCCAAGGAGGATGTGAGCATTTGCAGCTTGTTAATGAAGAGCTCTCAGCAGAGCTGTAGGAGAGCAAAAGAGAACGGGAAAGAACAGAACTGTAGTCTTAACTCCAACTTCATCTGATGCTGAGGGCCTGAAGCATAAATTAAACAGTGGCGTTGTCAGGCCTTGGGGCAGATAAGCCAGCAATTTTGTACCCTTTTATTTCTTAGTCATTGGTCTCATAGCCAAGGGAGTGTCAATGTGCCAGGCAACTTCAGAGCAGGTGGTTCTCATCTGCGGAATGACTTCTCTAGAGGAGGGTGGTACTATGAACCTTGTGTGGCTGCTCTCCTACAGCAGAGGGACAAGCCTACAAGTCAATACGACTGAGGAGGGAACCAACACTGCCCAACGCATGGGAGGAAGACACGGCCCATTTCTGGATGGATGGATGGATGGATGGATGGATGGATGGATGGATAGATGGATAGTTACAGATTGCTCAGAATGGAGACTTTGTTCAGTGGGTAGATAGAGAAAGCCTGTCCTCACAAAAGGTTTTTAGGAGAAAGAAGGCAGCTCATGACAGAAAGAGATAGAGACAGAAAGGTGATGTGGAGAAACAAACTGTTAGCCCCTCGTGACCCAAGACAGAGGGGCACACCTATGGTCCAGAACAAACCTCAGAGTCTTTAGTGAGGCCTCGGTTAGGAACTCAGGGACACAGGGACATGTCCTGGGGAGTGTGTTGGCTTAACAATGCAGGCCCTGTTCCACAGAGCCTTCCCCAAGACAGACTGGCAGCCCCTGGCCACTCTGTTGGGGGTTTCCTTCTGTCACTTTTCCCCAGGCTTCACATTCCCCAAGTTCAAGTTCATGCACTCCCAGGAAATCAAAGAGGCCTCTGTCCTATCAGATGACAAATGCCTCATATTCTTGGCACTCCCCCAAGAATGGGCAAATACCAGACTTCCAGACGTTCATAAATGAAATTCCAAATTCTAGAAAATTCTTTCAGGGGCAGAAGGAAGAGATGAGGTGAACAGAAACTTTTTTTTTTCCTAGCACAAATGTCTGTACATTCTCTTTATCTTTCTGGCTTTAAGCAAATTTCTGCAAAACTTGGATAAGTTTATTTTAAATGTCCTAATAGACAATGTTTGTGTCCCCAGGATGTGCATTTTAAACATTTTTTTTCTGTGCTAACACCGTGTAATGCTTTAAAGTCTTGGAAGGTGCAGACCTTGGGGGATAACTACAATGTATTCTGTCTATTCACCACCTTAAAATTAAATTAGAGGAGAAAAAAAAAACTGTATTAGCAAGAACTGAAAGACGTTGTCTAGACGGCTTCCTTTGGGCAGAATAAACAATGGCCAGGACAGCTACATACTCTACCTACTGGGAAACGGGCCTTTGTAGGCAGCTGGGGAGTCTGGGAAAAGAGGGGGTGC
Source organism: Ochotona princeps (assembly GCF_030435755.1). Taxonomy (NCBI): domain Eukaryota; kingdom Metazoa; phylum Chordata; class Mammalia; order Lagomorpha; family Ochotonidae; genus Ochotona; species Ochotona princeps. The sequence continues at coordinate 32,449,662 of NC_080853.1, read as the reverse complement.
CTGGGAAGACACCTGACTGTGCCAGAGCATGACAGCAGGCTCCAGAGTGTCCTGGCTCTCTCGAGTCCCACAAGGCAAGCAGCCACCAGATTTTGCGACAGTGGCAAACCCCTGTGTCACTGGAGTGAGAAGAGGTAGAGGACGCACTTATTCTTTCTTCTGTTTCTGAACTTAACTGATGTCTGATGTAACACCTGATCTACTTCCCAGGCCTGTTCCATCCACTGTCCACGTCCATGAATGGTAACCCCATTCTTCGAGTGGACTGCACAAAAATACTTTCAGACATCTTGGTTTCAACTCTTTGTTTTACAGCCTATGGCCAATTCCTCCACTAAGGTTACTAGCATTCCTTTTCAAGACAAGATGTAGAGTAGCCGTTTGCCCCAGTGGTTAAGGTATTTGTGACCCATATGTGTTCAATTCCTGACTCTGGCTGCTGACTCCAAATTCCTGCTAATGTGCACACTGGAAGGCAGCAGTAATGACTCCAGTGACTGGGTTCCTGCCACTCACATGGGGATCCTGGGTTGAGTTCCTGGTGCTCACCTTGGGTCCTTTGCCTGGGACCCAAGCATGGCTGACTCCCTTTCCGCAAGTGAGTCTTTCCTGAAATGTCACTTAAACTCCCTATTTAAATAGTTATCTCCAGCTTTGGCCATCATAATCCCTATCATCCTCTTGATATATTTTTCTCCTTTGTTTTCAGCATCTTAAAAACATACTGAAAGTTGCATTCGTGTCATTATTGTGCATTTTCCCCAGGAGAAAGTAGGAACTATGTGAGCAAGGATTCTGCTTGCTGTGTTCACAGATGGATGTATGGCTGCGCTGCACACACTAGCAACTATATGAACATCAACAAGAGTCTTGCAACCTGCCCAATACTCAGCCAGTCATTGTGCTGGGCACTCAGAGTAGATAATCAGCAAGCAAGCAGACAGGGCTCTGGTTTTACAGAGTCTATGATCTAGAGTTTAATGGGGCCAGTGTGGTGATATATCAGGCTAATCTTCTGCCTGTGGAATCAGCATACCATATAGGTACTGGTTAAATTCCCAGCTACTACACTTCTGATCCAGCTCTCTGCCTACGGAATGGGAACACAGTGCAGGGTGCCTAAGGTCTTTTGGATCCCTGCACCCATGTGAGGGACCTGGAAGAGGCTCCTGGCTCCCGTCTTCAGAGCAGCACAGCTCTGGCCATAGCAGCCGTTTGGAAAGTGAAACGTTGGATGGAAGATTTTCTCTCTCTCCCTCTCTCTCTCTCTTCCAGTAATTCTGACTTTCAAATAAAATGCAATAAATCTATAATCTAGAGTTTTCGTATCTCTAGTAGCCAGTAGTCATATGTGACTTTTCATGATAGATTAAAATTAAATAAATAAATATTCAGTTTTCAATTACATCAGTAACTTTTTAAGTAATCAGTAGCTAGACCTGAATCTAAATAGCCTTGATATTGCAGAGGTCTCTAAGAGAAATTAAAATATGAAACAAACAAACAATAGCAACAGCAACAAAAACACACCCCCTATTTAGTTTATGGTATAAATACTTTCCTTATTATAAAGATAGAATGAGTGTATTTGATTTTTCCTGCTATTGTCTGGACCCTTCTCCTAGTTGGGAAATATTTCAAACCATGTGAGGCTTGTGGAAATGTAGAGCTACACTCCAATCAAGAAGCTGAAAAACCCCAGATGGATATTTCCCTCTCCTATATCTGGCATCTGGGTGGTAGGATCATGAACAAGCTTGCGTAATCAGATGTTTCTACAAAGGATTGCCAATTATGATTTACAGGCACAAACTGCCACGGAGCAGCCACTTGGATCCCATATGGTCATTGAAAATGTAGTATGTTGAGACAGTTGATGGGCTCACATTCTATCTTGTCAATTTCAAATTTCAACCCTTTACCACATCTACCACATATCTGAGCTGGCAATAATTCCTAAGTCATTGTCCAACGGCAGTAAAAGTTGATTTGTATGGCTCGCAGCTGAAAAGTGTCTCTGATAAAATGTACTAATTAAATCCAAATCATTTGGTTTAATAAGGCAGGGGGGAGATCCTCCTTCTCTTCTAGGGTTTCCACTTGGAGCCTTATAAATTAGACTGACAAAGTCAGACTCAAAACACAACTGTGGTAAGTAGGTATCTTGAGGATCTCATAGCCAAGGTTATGTATCAACTTCACAAACAGCAGTAAATTTAAAGAAATGATAAGATAAAGGAAAAGCACTTTAGGCTTCCACATGTTGAAAATTTTAAGAAAGCCAATGTCTGAGGAAATTAATGAGAGAACCGCTGATCTTATCACAGTGTGTTATATAGACTCCTCTGTGCCACACCTGGATTGATGAGGGTCTGGAGTTGTCACCTGTAATTAATTATTGTCCTTTCCAAGAGGGAGTTGAGGATTTCTCTCGTATCTGTTTTTTCCCTCTGTTGCCTTCCACGCAAAACAATCCTTACGCTGAACTCGACAATTTTGAGGTGGCATCTTATGTTGCACTTCAAATGACATATTTCCTAGTATTTTTGTTCATATTGAACCTTGGACATAGATTCTGGCTTCTGTGAAAAACATAACTCCCAGCTGAAAATCAGCAGTAAAAGACAGCCTGCTCAGATATTTGGGCTTGTTTGTGTGGCAGAATTAGCTGATTCGACTGATTGTGCATTTGATGATGAAGGAGATCAGAATGTAAACATTTCCAGGGCCATGAGTTGCTCTAGCTTTGATCAGCCTGTCAGATTCCTGGAAAGCTGACTTCAAGTGTGAGGCTACATCGGAAATTCTGACATTAAATACTCCATTGTGACGTGTATGAGGTTAACCATCAATATGATTGCCTTGTTCTTGTCCACTTAGCACGTTTGTCAAAATGAAATGCACTGAGTGCACTCGGCTAGTAAGAGTGCTTCCCAAGACTGACAATACTGATAGCATAAGATTTTGGATGACTATTTAGCATAAAATCATATGCACATATGCATTTATAGTTAATTTATACTCCCCAAATGATTACACTTTTAATTTTATGTACCAGCCACATTGACTCAATTGGCATTTATAGACAATTTTACCTAATAATTGCCAATATATATTCTTCTCAAATGCAAGCAACGTGGGATTATGAAAACAAAACAGACTGGGGTATAAAAATACTCACAATAAAGTCAAGTGATTGAAATGCTACATAGTATGTTCTTTGCCCCTGATGGAACTAGATAATAACTTATCTAGAATAACTAGAGATGTTTGGAAGTTAGTGTACTTACAAAACAACCCCTAACTAAAAGAAAGCTCATACAGGGAGTACGAAATATTTCTAAACCATCAAAGTAAAGAGTCTAAAGGAATTCAAGTGGAAGAATCTTCTAACATCATGCCCCAAGATAATACTTATGATGAAATCCCATCTAACATCTGTACAACACTTTACTGTTTATATATAGTCTAACATTTTTTTCTTAATCGCCACTACAGAGGAACTGTAGCACGGCCCATAACTGTCAGCACGGCCCAGAGGCCCAGATCGGCTCCTTAGGGTATGATAAATAAGAGCCTCATGGGTAATTTCATAGCAAGATGACCTTGTCCCTCTAATCTGGCCTGCAGCCCCTCCCCATGCTGTCCCCATGCTCTGCCCCTCCCATTCCTGTATCTTAACATATTCTGTTGTGTCCCTTGAAGTGCGTAATAATAGCCAAGAGTGTGTGTATATGCACTTGCATGTCTACCTGTCTGTTAGATAGTTCAAACCAAAGGTAGCTATGACCTATCCTTTCCTCCTCAGTAAATAGGCGAAGACTCATCTAAACCTGCTCAGTCCAACTCCACTGCTTCTTTATTGTAGAAGCACATTGTGACCCTGGAAGGTCAGTGAGCACAGGATTACAATTGATAGGCTATTTGTATGAGAACAACTGAGTGGGTACCTCGGAACACAGTCCCTACAGGTGAGTGTAAGAACCACGATGAGGAACAACCCAGACCAGGCCAGAGGAAGATACCCACCATCATACATATGGTATAGGTGGGGGGCAGACCAGGCTGAACCCGTTCACATCAACTGCTGGGGAATCCGAGCACCAGCATTGAGTGTGGGTCAGACCAGCTTCGGTCGCAACACATACCAGTGCACATTAAGGAATGCCAAGGTGAAGTGAGCCATAACAGAGATGGTTACAGTGCCCAAACAGCACATGTGAGAACTGGAGGGTGGGGGAGGAGGCAAAGCCGGCAGTGGAATGTGGGCTCCCCTACTAGACAACCACTCCCACTGGAGAGCATGTGTTGGGATGGGGGCAGGCCAGACCAGGCAGGGCTATAACACCTGTGGGCCTCATGTGAGCTGGATTAGGGAAGGGCCTGATTGGGCTAACTGTTCTGACCAGTGCAAGCAAAAATTAGAGTGGGTGAGGGTTGGTTGGGCTTTGCCACATCATCAGCTGGCAGAGGTTGGCACTGGGGGCTAATTATGTCAAGTTAAATGCCAGAATCACCTGGAGAGTGCATAACCTGGGAGAGGAGTGGCCTAGTAGGGAGATAGTGGGCACCTCCCTTGTGGGCTACCACTCCCACTGGACAGCACAAAAACCAGGACAGGTGCAGGGGTGGCTAGACAGAAAGGCACCTGCCAGTATATGTGTTGGCTGGATAGTAGGCTGGTAGGGTTGAACTAGGCTTCAATGCCCACTGACAAGTACCAGAGCTGAATGGGACGTGGGTCAGACTGAACAAGCCTGTGGTACATACTAGCATGCATGGGAACCAGGGTAAGGGGGCAGGCCTGGTGGGGGTTATGGGCAATCACACCAACTAGGCTGCAGCTCCCACTGGTTTGCATGAGGACCGAGTATGAAGCGGGTAGGATCGAGCTGGACTGCAACACCCGTTGGTTCAAGTGGAAGACAGGGCTGGAAACAGAACTGACCCGGCAATTGCAACGACTAGCGTGTGCATAAGCTGATTGGGGCGATGGACAGTGCCGGACCCTGTATTGGCAAACTCACACAAGAATCAGGTTTGGCATATCTCAGATGAAGTTTCTTTGGAGAACCCTCCAACTGAACTGCTGGTCTATAAAGTCTGATGCCACTAATAAACTTAGGCTTTTGACCATCAGTCAGAGTCCACGCATGTTATTATCGGCTCCATGCACCAAGTCCATTGTTGCAGGACAACGACACTTTGTAACAAGATCTTGATCTTTGAATACATTTGGTACTGAAAATTTATTCTACTTCAAGTGGTGCCCCTAAATTCACAAAAGGTAGTAAAAGTTTCAATTAAAATGAAAGAAACAATTATCATGAAAGTGTTTACTTTGTACATTTTAAGCTTAAGTGACAATAGTTCTGTGTGAGTTGTTAGGTTGTTAGACTATACAGTGAATACAGTAACTTATGTGTATATAAATAATCCAGATATGAATGTGTGAACTTTACATATCTTTCAAGGTACATTTGATTTCTCTAACATGATCATTAAAAAGACAAAGTAAAATTCAGGATTTTTTTGCTTTTCCCAACGTTTCTTCTTAATTTTCGATATTTAAATAACTCACCTATAAGGTACACATCTGATCAAACTGTATCATTTCTTTTCTTCACTTGTTAATTCACTCGGTCTCTTTCTCATCAGATTGGGATTGAGGAGCATGCTTCAAAAAAGTTCACCAATGTTACATTTATTGACAGCATAAAATCCAGTGTTTTTTTGTAAGAATCTCAATTTTTTTGGTAATCGGTTACAATGTATTCACATTATACTGCAGAATATTCATAATCTCAGAGTACGGAAGATGATGTTAAGCAAGGAGAAACATTTATTTCGGAATTAACTTTACATGAGATACTTTAAAAGTTTATGAAAAAATGAATTCAAAGACAGATTTATTTTAGTGCAAAAAATTTCACATGCTCCTCCGTGCGTTAGCTTGGAAAGGGTCCACATCACTCCTCTCACATATCAAAGAAAGAACTTTTCATACTTTCTCCACTCTTCATGTTGTTTGGCTTCACTCTCTGCCAGTAACGCGCGAAGAAACCAACTGAAGACTCGTCCCAAAAGAATGGTGGTTTTCTCATTTAGAAAATCCATCTAGCCAGAGGCAAGGCTCTGACGTCTTTGGATTTTTAGCAATTACTCCATCTTAAACAGTATCCTGAGTAGAGCATCCATACACCACATGAGCTTACTGTTGAAATGACTATAATCTGTCCTGCAGTTCAGCACATTTGGAGCAGCTGCAGTGATCCCATTGTACAAAATTGGATGGAGGCCTGGCACCATGGCCTAACGGCTAAAGTCCTTGCCTTACACGTGCCTGAATCCCATAAGGGCGCCGGTTCTGATCCCGGTAGCCCCACTTCCCGTCCAGCTCTCTACTTGTGACCTGGGAAAGCAATCAAGAACAGCCCAAAGCCTTGAAACCCTGCAATCACGTGGGAGACTCAGAAAAAGGCTTCTGGCTTCAGATCGGCGCAGCTCCAGCCATAGAAGCCGCTTGGGGAGTGAATCATCAGACGGAAGATCTTCCTCTCTGTCTCTCCTCCTCTTTGTATATCTGACTTTCCAATGAAAATAAAATAATTCTTTACAAAAACTGTACGGAGTACTCATCTACGGGCAACAGTGCATTGAACTTAGCAAGGGCTGCCTAAGCTGCTGGAGGTGAAGAATAGAGCTGTTATCTCTCATTCTCAACAACTCATTCCCCATCACCTTGTTCTTGAGTCTGCTAGTATGCTCTCACTGTTCCTCCTGAGATCCTGGGAGCCAAACCTTAAAACCCACCACAGTGATTTTCCCAAGCTCCGCCATGATCATGTAATACTCAGTTGAAAATCCACAGGAGTACTCCCTGTCTCCACCCCCCCCCCCACCTTGACTTTGGAGATAAAGTCCTTTCTTTATCACAGTTTACAAGAGTTTTTTTTTCAAAATCTGGCCTCTGCCTCCCAGCCTCGTTTTTGTAACCCTGCAGGCCCTTCACTGTGTTTTCCAGTGGATCGGGAACCAATTTTAGCTCTCCAGGCTCGAAGCTCTGCAAGCCATGCCCTCAGGAACCACTGTGCTTTTGCAAACCTTACTCATCCCATCTGCATTCTTACCACACTCACTGCCCTTTTTGGCAAGAAAGTTGTTGCAGTTTGTGTTTAAAATCTGTGCTTCCATTTGTGTTACATGTCTGTTTGACATGCCCCAAAATGTACTCACTCATCTTTGATTGGTGTCATAACCTAATAATGTATTCTATATACTGTCATGCATAATGGGAGTACATTCTAAGAAAATATATCACCAAATGATTTTCTTGTTCAAGCGTCATAGCTTATACTTCCACAAATTCGGGTTGTAACTCAACAAGCAACATCATCATGTTGGAGCACTATTGTACATGGAGCCCATCATTGAGAGAATCATTGTTGTGCAGCATGTGGTTATAATTTTATCTCCTCGTATTTGGGGAATTTTTTTTCTAACATGTATTTATTGGGCTCAGCGTGATAGCCTAGTGGTTAAATCCTCATCTTGCATGCACCAGGATCCCATTTGAGCACCGGTTCATGTCCCAACTGCTTGATTCCCACCCAACTCCCTGCTTGTGGCCTGGGAAAGCACTAGAGAATGGCCCAAAGCCTTGAGAACCTGCACCCCTGTAGGAGATCTAGTAGAAGCTCCTGGTCCCTAGCTGCAAATTGGCTCATCTCCGGCCATGGCTGCCACTTGGGAGTGAACCAGTGGATGAAGATCTTTCTGTGTCTCTCCTTCTCTCTATAAATCTGATTTTTCCAATTAAAATACATACATACATACATACATGCATATATGTATCTTTTTTTAAAAAGCTGTATGGCCACTAACTACCTTTAGAACTGTATTATGGTATTATAGTGCTTGTCATAGACAACATGTTCAGTAAAATGAATTTTGAGTTTGAAATATTGGTCTTGATTATCTAAGTGGATACCAAATACAGTTGCATGTACCTATTCAAGAGGAACAGAGAAGGAGATTCCTCTTGTACAATGAAGGAGCAGTGTGAAAACAGACCAGAAACTAACCGGAGCTGCTAGGTTCCAAGGTTGGGATGTAAGGCTACAGACAGCTCAGAGCTCTCTAAAAGCATGAGTCCCAAGAAACAAATTGAATTCCAGTGTTAGGAACACTCAAAGTTCTATCCAATCACTACTTACAGTTCAGTTCAAGATCACAGGTGATGACATAGACTAATACATCCAGATGTGGCTCGTCCAATGATTATTATCCAGAGATAAGTTATCTCCAACCACTACATCACACAACACAAAACCAACTGTCTTGTGAGAGACAAAATAAACATTTCATTCTTAAAAGGACAAATATGAAACTCCGCTTTGTGCGCATAAACACCCTCCCCTACAAGCAGCCTGAAGGTAAGAGAAACTTCTTTGGTAGACTCCATTCTGGCTTAGCCCCCACTTGTGCCTAAGAAGTCAAGGAATCCTTCTTGTCCATAAACTTCCATGGCTGTCACTATGGAGCACAGTGGAGAGACATGCAACTTTGCTAGCCAGAGTCTAGATTTATACTCAAGTTCTCTGACAGTTGTATTACTGTTTGATTTTGGTTATTCTCACCACGCATTTATTAAGTTTGTGCTCCTTGTGAGAGTCTCTGTCAGGCACTGGGAACAGTGGATTAATACACAAAGTCCTTCTTCTCATACATCTTACATTCTAGTGAAGGCAGACTGAAGATTGTTTTAAAGTTCAAACAACCCAAAGTACTTCAGTCCTGGCTCCCAGTTTCTTTGGCAATGCAAGTGTTTCAAAAATTTAGTACGCTTACGTCACTACATAGTTCTGATCCTAAACATAGTTCTCAAATCTGTTTTTTGTTAGTTTGTGTCTCAGCCAAGTCTTTCCTTTTTAGCTAAGGGCAGCTATGTGAGGGCAGTGGGGGTTACTGGGAGGAGGGGGACAACAGACTCAGGTGAGAAGAAGGTAAAGTCATTTGTCTGATATTTGTCTCTCACTGAATCACTCTACTTAATCATGAAGGTTTTCTAGAAGGTTGTCAACCTAAGCCTTCCATTTTATCTATTATTAAGTAAGGGCCCAACACTATAATAGATTATTTTGATTTCCTTTGATACTTTAAAACCAGTGCTTTTTTGTTTCTCTTGTTGTGACATCCTAATAAGTTCCCAAAAAAGTCATTTATGATGGCCAGTACACAAGTATACGGACTTTAGCCACAGTGTGAAGCGTTGGGATCCATATGGGTACCAGGTTCGTATCCCAGATCTCTGTTTCCCAACCAGCTCCCTGCTGATGGCCTGGGAAAGCAGCAGAAGATGGCCCAAAGCCTTGGAACCCTCAGTCCACTTGGGAGATCCAGAAGAAGCTCCTGGCTCCTGGGTTCCGGTCAGTTCAACTCTGGCCATTGCAGCCATTTGGGGAGTGAACCAGCAGATGGAAGATCTTTCTGTCTCCTCTCCATTAAAAAAAAAATGGATCTGATTTTCTAATAAAAATAAATCCTAAAAGCAAAACAAAACAAACAAAATAGACCAGAAAAAAATGCTGACTTTTCTCTCTGCTTTGTCTAGAGTTCTCAGAATTTGTACCCAGACCAGCAGGATCTATTGGCTGGAAAGCTTTTTGAAACCCAAATTCTCAGCCCACTTTTCCTGAACTTGCCAGTGAGCGTGCAGCCCAGGAAGTTGTGTTTTCACAAGCCTCCCAGGAGGACAGAAACAACACACGCTAACAGTGACACCTCTGCTCCAGAATCACAGGGCTGGGCCTATGACTTTATAACCAATGGGGACATGCGTGGCTGGAAAAGAGAGGGATGATCAACCATTAGGCTAGTCATTTTCAGACCTTGAGAAAGCCAACCTGATGTTTCCTGAACATATTTCGTTAAGGTAAGAGTTGTGTTCTCCAGTAGTGTTGTGCCTGCAGTTGGCTTCCATAAATCCACTATAGACAATGTCATTGCCCTGCTGTTCCTGTCTGAGGAGTGCTCCTCTGTCCTTTGGGGCTCAGGTTCCTCTGTGTTCCGAATGATCTCAGAAGCACTGTCACTTATGGAGTTTTATGCTTTTGGTTATTAGAGGAAGTATATGCCTCAAGCCCAGCTGAACCCACTAACCTATCCCTATGACATTACAATTAGAGGCAAGGCCATGTGACTCAAGCACAGTTGGTCAGAATGTAATCAGAGCCAATGACTAATTGACACAGGGACACCAAAAGCCGCAGCTGTCTGTTCACCTGTCCACAAGGCTGAACCGGAAGCCAGGCTGACTGGGTCTGGAAGGGAGATAAATACTATATGCTGTAACCTAAGACTCTCTGCATTGTGTTACCTTAACACAAAAAGAAGCTATGTTTTTCCCCACGTAAAATCCAAGCTGGATGATTTGGGACAGCAGGCAATCTTCCACACACATCTTTATGGACCTAGGCCCTTTTCCTCTTGTCCCTCCGCCACGCTACATTTGACCCGCAATGATTCAGGCAGCCACACCTCCTCCCATGAGAACTCCCAGTTAGTAGCTGACAAAATGGCAAACAAACAAACAAAACAGCCTGCTGCTTCAAAGGAGAGTGACTCTGTGACTGTGCTCATCCTTCCCAGTCTCCTGCAGGACCTAGCCGAGGCTGGCCCTAACCGAAAGGAATCCTATCTTATTACCCTCCTGGAAGGTTCTCCCAAGAATCTCTCCAGTTCTACTTCTGAAGAATCCCTTCATACTCATATTCATCTTTTTTATTTCTATTGTGACTATGCTCATCATTTCACCTTTCCAGGCATCCAACTTTACTCTGTCTTTTTAACCTATCCCCACTAAGAATGCTTTTGAAGAACTTGCTTCTATTTAAAGGATTCTGTAAAGCTCTCCTTAATACTCAACTCCCATCCTCCACCTGTCCTACATCTCCACATTCTGTTTGACCCCTTCAGCCAAAGTCTTCCATTGGAGTCAGAGGTTTGCATGCCTGTCTTGCTATGTGAGGGTCTGTATATCTTTCATACATGGATCCTTCATACATAGAGTGATTTTCATAGATTTCTCTTCAAGATGTACATCCAAAATATGCTTGGGTGAGGTGACCTTAGCCAGTTTTAGGGGTCTTGAAGGTACCCCAGTTTACAGCAGAGCTAGCACAACAGAACAGAAGGATCAGGAAAGATTAATTTGACCCCAAATAACTTTTGAGCTTATGAGGACATATGGGACAAGGAGAGGAGTTAATGAGAGGGAGGCACTCGACTTCTATGAATTTAATAAAATGTTCATGCTTAGGGAGCCGGCAGCCTGGTTTTCTCCATGGTCAGTCAGATGATAAAAAGCACACAGCTCCAGGAGGTTGCTCATGTGCTCCTTCTCTGGTGGAATGAGTAGAGTCAGGCCATAAGTGAAACGCACCGTGACCTAAAAGCAGGAGAGGCCAGCTGGGGACAAGGGGTGCCAACAGAACTCCCCTCTCAGGTTCCCGTGAATTTGTAATGCCAGTACCAGGTGAGAGACAACTGTCCATGAGAGTGTGTCCTGCAGAAGTGGGAAGAATATGCCCTTGTGACATCTGACTTCTGGTCTCAGGACTTCTCCAGACACCATCAACAGAATCAGAGATGCTTTCCTTTGAATCAAGGGGGCTGTTGTTTATTGCCTGTTTTTTATTTTTAAAACCATTTTTATTAGCCAGGAATGGAATTCTCACAGGAGAAGCCACAGCTTCCCAGGTCATTACAAGTACAGTATTGTTTAAAGATACAAGCCCAAAAATGTCCTCCCACACACTTTTATGAGTGACTAATCAGGGCACTGGTCATTTGGATATATGGCCTAAGCCATTTGGTATCACTGTTTAAAGCCTAATTTTGACCTGAACGTCTAATGTATCTTATCTATAGCTTCAATTGTAAAAGAAATCATTATTTTATGTACAAGTGAGCCTTTAACATATCATTGATGAGTAGTAGCATTCTAGCTTCAGAGATATTAAAATGTGAAAAGATACATAATTTATAGCCAAAGTAACACAACAGTCTCTAGGCTTTGGTTAAGCACTCTGGTATGGAAATGAATTTTGAGTCAGGACTCAGATTTTTGCTCTGCTATTTATTAGTTAAGCAATTCTGGAAAACTTTCAGCATGAAATATAATTCTTTTTTAAAAAAAGATTTATTATTACTGGAAAGCCAGATATACAGAGAGGAGGAGAGACAGAGAGGAAGATCTTCCATTCGATGTTTCACTCCCCAAGTAAGCCGCAACGGGCCAGTGAGTGCCGATCCGAAGCCAGGAACCAGGAACCTCTTCCGGGTCTCCCACACAAGTGCAGGGTCCCAAAGCTTTGGACCGTCCTCGACTGCTTTCCCAGGCCACGAGCAGGGAGCTGGATGGGAAGTGGAGCTGCCGGGATTAGAACTGGCGTGTACATGGGATCCCGGGGCATTCAAGGCGAGGACTTTAGCCGCTAGGCCACGCTACCGGGCCCTATGAAATCTAATTCTTAGAACAAATAACAGCCTTTAAATTGCAAGGCCATTGGGGATATTTGATGAGCCAATACAGGCAAGATTTGTAGTACATAGTAACAGATGTTGACACATGTTCCGGTTGCCTATTGAACAAGCCGTCTTCACCACTAAGAGAACACCAAATGTTATTTACCTGCCTCCAACAGTCACATCTGTCAAGAGAATCAGGATTGTCCTGAAACCAGGGCTGGAATTATAATTTGCCCATGCCAAACTGAATTGTTTCCTCTTACCATGTGATTGGTTTAAGCATATATGTGTGACATAATTCTACCCTATGGGATAGGAGGGAATGTAAGGCTTTAAAAACGGGATGTGTTTGGAAGATGCTGTTCAGGTGCAAAACCTGGGATGAACTATGAGGTATGCAGTGCCATGATGCTAAGCATTACGGGGCAAAAACCAGGAACCTGTGGGTCTCTGTGGATACTAGTGAGCCATGGGGAATGAGTCCAGTAATCCCCTATCTTCACACTCCTTCCACAGAAAGTAATGAATGGCATCATTAAAACAACTTGCTTCAATTTTCTATTATTTTTTTTGTACTAGAAAAGGCCTGAAATTAATGTAATGATCATTAACTACAAACTTACGCAATTTTTGCTGCTGTTGTTATTTGATTCCTTCATCTTGACATTCCTAATTTTCTTCATCCATCATGTGGAAGGTAAGAAGACATTTACTTTTGAAAGTTGTCAACAGGATGGACACGACAATGCATGTGAAGTGCTTACCTTATAGGGAAGCCCAAAGAAAGTACTCAGTGAGATATAGTCCCTTTTTGTCCTTTTCCTCTTCTACCATCTCTCCCTCCTAGTATTATCAATGTATTATCACCATATGGGCCTATGCTACAGACTTCATCCTTTCTTCACAATTGCATCTTAGATCTGGGTCGGGTATACTTCACAATGAGCAGGGTACATCGCCCTGCTGACTTTTAGCTCAGCCACCTGTCTTCCTTTGAGGAGCAAAATGTGAGAAGCTGTAGCCTACGCCATGTCTGCCCAAATGGTTTGATTGTGTTCATAGAATTTTGCTCTCTCAAGTCATTAGTATTTGTCACAAGATGAATATGCCACACCTGGCCTCCATCCCCTTATCCTGGGCCCAACAACGAGAGATGTGGGGAGCAGATTTAAACCAAATGTTAGTCAGTAGCGGAGCTTGTCTGGCAACTTGCACAAACAGAATCCGAAAGCATAAATGTATAGTTCTTTAAGTCATCGAGATTTGGGGAGTATTTGTTACACAATAGTATTGCCATGGCGGCGGGGGAGGACTGGTTATGTGCCCTCCCATTCAAGAAAAATTAAGAAAAAAAATACAACAAAACCTTTCCAAATTTATTTACATTATCCGGGGAGACCCATGATTTTGAGATAGACAGAGAGACAGTGGGAGAACTGGTCAACCTGTGGATTCTAGGTTGTGCTATGCTAACCTAAGCTAGGAAAAACATCTCCTTAGGTGAGCTTGTCTCCCATGTAATTCAGCTGGCAGGCACCGGCCGGGTTATTTCTACAGCAGGGCCTCCATTAGTGGAGACAGAAAGGAAGTTGGTTGAGGTGAACTTCAGGGAAAGGGAAATGACGGACGTTTTCAGGAGTATCACTTAATGATGCCACAGTGAAATTAAATTACTCGGAGGGAGATGAGCCTGAGACACTGAAGCTAGAGTCAGATGTGGAAAACGCAAGAAAGTGAGCTAGTGAGATACAAGGAGAGATCCGAAAACCAGGAATCCAAGGTACGAAGCACGAATTCCAGCAAGGAGAGAGAGCCGGAGTTGAGATGTTCCCAAACAATCCCCTGGAAAACATCCGGAGCTGAAAGCAGCGAGTGAGGAGGTGAGGGAGAACAGCATCTGGCAGGTCCAAGCCGTGCTCCAATAGGTTTAAACCTTTTGTACTGGAAACTATCTGCTGTTGAGCTAGCAATGAGTGGGGGTGGGAAAGCTGTATCACATCCCAGGAGTCACAACGGTGGCTCCTAGGCTGGCTTCCTAACTGGCCCTCTCATTCGTGCCTCAGGGATTCAGGTGCAGAGTTCCTCACCCTCATCTTTGGCAAACTGAAGTCTGCCTTCAGCCCCAGCTCCTAGCAGAACCTGTGCTTCCTGGTACAAACCCGGATGTCTGCACATGTTGTTGCCAAACTCACCTCCCGTCTGCTGGTGTCCTGCTGCCTTTCCCCCTCACTGGTCTTCCCCGGGATGACCGCTGCATTGACCTGCACCTGCTGCCAGGCCTTCCAGCTCGTGTTCCATGTCTCACTTGGCCTCAGGAGCTTTCACATGTCCTGTTTAGTTCTCACATCCTGGCTGTTCTTCACCGACCTTGTTGTGGATCCTGCACTTCCAGCATCAGACACGTAGATGTGCCTCCTAGGTGACCTTCTCTAACTTCCTGATCTATGAAATTATACTTTTAGAGATGTGGCCCCTTGGCTCACAGTAAAATATTAATTCCCTGTGGGAGAGACCCTATTAAGTCTTGCAGGGAATTGCTAATTTACATCTTAATGTGAATGAGGTTATTGAATTTTCAGCCCCTCTTAAAGCAATCATTGATGGGGGAGGGGTTGAGCAGGAAGAAGGCAATCAGCAGGTAGTGATGTCAAAGGGTCAGAGGGCTATAGGGGCAGGGAAAGGAAATCAGGGAAACATGTGGTCCTTGGTTTCTGTGAGGCATTTATGTGTGGATAATTGTTCTAAGTTCTTCTCTTCAACCTTGATGAGTGCATTTTACTTTACTTGAGATTTAATTCTTACTGGCTTATCTCCGAGCTGGAGTGAAATAGTGTGTTTTTGATAGCAAAAGGATTATTAGTAAATTCAGATCCATCAGGATGAAAAGAAGTCAGCATTGGGAAGATGCTGAGCCTATAGGATCCTGAATATAAACAACATACAAAAATGTGTGGTTATTTTGTTGACTGTAGCTAAAGAAAATGGAGAGATTTCTCAGAAGGGCCTGATTTCTCTGCTGAGAGTATGAGAGTATGAGTGTGGTGAATACCTTACTGGATCATTCTAACTTAGGGGTCTGATCCGAGGTGCATATTTTTAGAACTCAATTTTGCTGTGCATGTGCTACATTAGTCTCAAAGGGCTGACTCATAGCTGTTAAACTCACGGGAACATGAAGAAAGAAAGGTACAAGTGTGTACAATGCCGTTCACCCTCACTTGCCTGCTTCTTGCTCCTGCAACCTAAGTGTTAGCCCCCCATAGCTGGTGGAGCAATGCATAGTGTGAAAAGGCTTAGGCGCCCCGCTGTAGGTGAGTTCCTAGGTGCCAGGAACCAGACTGAGCACTTTCTCATTTAAATGTCAAAACTGCCAAGAGGTAACTGTTACAGATGAGGGTTTTTATTCCCCTGGTTAACTAGTTAGAGGGATTCAGAGCTGGACTCAAACCCAGTTGAATGAGTCTGGCCAAACAAACTAGCTGTTCTCAGGTTTTCTGCAAAAAACTGAGAGTGGATCCAGATGTGGAAGAATGGTGATGTTGTAAGAACAAGAAAGGAAAAGAAAGAAAGAAGAAAGAAAGAGAAAGAAAGAAAGAAAGAAAGAGAAAGAAAGAAAAAGAAAGAAAGAAAAAGAAAGAAAGAAAGAGAAAGAAAAAGACAGGCATGAAGCATCCAAGAGGGCTCAATACAATTCTAAGTCTGCACCTCAGACTGGAATTTTGGGCTGGTTGGGATATATAAAACTGGTAGATAAAAAGAGGCTGCCTCTAGAAAGGCACTTGGCACTTTTTCAGACAACCACACTGATGTTCAGTAGGACTGTATGTTCCCTCCATGGTTCGACATTTGTGAAGTGAATCAAGGCGAGGGACTCCAACACCCTAACTTGATCAAAGTATCTGGGCTGGTTTAGCATATGTGTCACCACGTGTCTACTGTTAGACATTGATGAGCATTCCGTTCTTAAATTTTTCAGTTTCATTATTCACTGGAATGGGTCCTTTAATATGTGTCATTATCTGCAAAGTGTTTACATGTTTTGAAGCGACTGCTGTAAGTGAAATGTTAGTGTCAGAGTACATAAGTATTGCAAATTGTTTTCAGTAATATTGACACTGCTACCAGCTAGGTTGGAGTGTCCACTTCATCTACATTGTGTGGTCACTTCAGGCTACCTTTAGCAGTTCATACTGAAACACATCATCTTATTTTACATTTTATATGACTGTCACAGAAAACCATTTTCACTTCATTTATTTCTTCCATTAATTTTCTATTCCTGCCCCTTAAAACTATTTTCTATTTGAAAGTGACAGAGATAGCCAGAGCAAGAGAGAGGCTTTTCATCCATTGGTATACTACCCCCAAAGGCTGAAATGTCTGAGATTGGTCCAGTGTCCAGTCCCAAGCCAGGAGCCCAGAACTCCATTTGGGTTTCCCACATGGGTGGCAGGGGCCCAAGAACTTGGATTACATACTGCTGCCTTTCCAAGCACATTAGCAATGGGGCTAGATTAGAATCTGAGCAACTGGAGCTGAAACCTGAGCTCTGCTATTGGATGCCAGAATTGTAGGCAGCAACTTGGCTTCTGATGCCACAACACCAGCCCTGCCTGTTCATTTTTGAGACCATAACATCAGCCCAACCCTCCATGGTCTTCTAAGTTGTAGATCTCAAGAGATCTATAAAGTACAGAAAAAGCATATCCAAGACGAGTAATGAGTAATGAGTCTGCTCATTATTGAGGCCTTTTGCTTTTGTAGAAAGCATCACTTCTGGGGCCAGTATTTACCTCAGTGGTCAAACACCACTTGAGCTGCTGGCACCCTGTCGTAGGGTTGCCAGGGTTTAAGCTGTGGCTCCACTTTGTGTTCCAAGGTTCTACTGATGTCCACCCTAGCACGGAGCAGGTGATATGCTCATAACTGGGAACCTGCCACCCATGTAAGAGAACTGTGTTGAGTTCTAGACTCCTGGCCTTGACCTGGCTAAGTCCCACCTGTTGGGAGAATCTGGGGAGTGAACCAGTAGATGCAAGATCTTTCCCTCTGACTGCCCCTTCTTTCTCTCTGTCTCTTCTTTGCCTTTCCAAAATGATTATAAAATAAGAAATAATTATAAAAACAAAAGGAGTCACTTGGGAGAATTTTGCGATCAAGCTGACCAAATATTTAGGAACCATTGCCAGTTCTTCTATTCCAAGGCTTCTAAGAATGTTGGCTTCTAAAATGTTCTAAGGATGTTGATAAGAAGTATCTAAGTTTATAAAATGAAAGTTAAGTAATAATTGAAATCATCCATGGTAATCAGTGGTTCTACCACATGCTAGCTAAAACTTAGTCATCCCAGGACATCTAAGTGTTTATTTAGAGTCTTTGTTACTAGATACATTGTCCTAAGAATGGATTGGTTTCTTAGCTTAAAAAATGCTAACATTTGAAGATGAATAAAAGAGAAATAAAGTTACTCTAGAATGTTAACATAGTGTTATTTAAAAATGAGATGTTTTAAAACTCCAGGAAAATGTCAATGCAAAGAAAAACACAATAAAGTGTGTTAAGCACATCTGTTGAAATTCAGTGATGATGAGAGGAAGGGTTTAAGTTCAGACTGGGGTTAATGGCCAATTAGTAAGTCTCAGGTGATAGTTAGCTAGAGACTGGAAAATAATGAGAAACAAAGAGAATCAGCCTTTCTTCCGTGTCTCAATGATCTCAACATGAGGTAAGGTGTTGGGAGACACTGGTCATCACCTTGCTCAAACCAAGACTCTTTAAGAGAGAGAGTTCACTTTGTAAGTAATTAAAAGGCTGATGTCTGCCGTGACTTCATCTGATTTATTCCCAAGGAGACTTTACTGAGTTGGTGTCCTGGTGATTCACAGGGAAGGCACATCTTGTAGGTTCCATTTGATTTCTTCATTATCTTGGTAATTTCCAAATCTTGTTTAACAAGTCCAACGTTCTGTTTTTGTAAACTTTTCCCTCTGAATCTTTAAAAAATATACATGGCAAGGGGCCAGTGCCATGGCTCAACATACTAATCCTCTACCTACAAGTGCCCACATCCCATATATATGCTGATTTGTGTCCAGCTGCTCCACTTCCCATCCAGCTTCCTGCTTCTGCTTCTGGCCTGGGAGGCCAGCAGAGGATGATACAAGTTCTTTGGACCTGCACATATGTGGGAGACTCTGAAGAAGCTCCTGGCTCTAGGCTTCAGATTAGCTCAGTTCTGGCCACTGTGGCCATTTGGGAAGTAGCCAGGGGGAAGATCTTTCTCTCTGTCTCTGCTTCTTTCTGTAAAACTGGCTGTTCAATAAAAATGAAAATAAATCTTAACGTATATAATGTATACACGTGGAGCAACAGAAATTCTTATTCATTATTAGTAGGAATGCAAAGCGATACAGTCACCTTGAAAAACAATCAGGCAGTTATTTACAAAATGAAATACACTCTTATTCTAAAAGAACTCTGCTCGTTGATATTTAAGCCAAATGAGCTGAAAATTGACACCCACACAAAGGCCTGCATAAGGATGTGTATAGCAACTTTATCCATAATTTCCAGAACCTGGAAGCAACCAAGATGTCCTTTAGTGCTAAAATGAAGTGAGGCATCAGGCCATGAAAATGTGAAGAAAATTTTTCTATGAATATTATTAAGAGAAAGAAGCCAATTTGAAAAGCCTGCCTACTGTATGTGTTCCATTATATGACATTCTGAAAATGGCAACGCTGTGGAGAAAGTAAAAAAATCAATGATTGCCCAAGAAGGGAAGTGGACTGGGCATGTGGAATACAGGGAATTTTGGGGGAGTAACATAGTCTGAATGCTAGTACAATGAAAACTACAATGAGTATTATAATTTATCTAAGTGCATAGAATGTACAATACCAAGACTGAACTCCACTGTAAGTTATGGGCTGTGGGTGACAGCGATTTGTCAGGGCAAGCTAATTAATCATAAGGAATGCACCAATCTGGAGTACTGAAAATTGGGAATTCATGTGTAGCACGGGGGGTATGTGGGGAATGTCTGATTCTAGCAACTTGACAGTGTACCTAAAACTGCTCTAAAAATGCAGTCTGAATATGCACATTTATAAATAACATGGACAAGAATTTTAAACCACTGTTATCCAAGAAGCTGCAGAATACTTTTCCATAGAAAAACTAGAATTGGAAGATAATTCAAATTTTCCATAGGCTACTTACCTCCCCTCATTGTGTGTGTGCGTGTAGCTGAAGCATAGATTTAAAGTGATTTCTGTTTTATCCTATTAGCTATTTCCCAGGAGCTATGCTGAGTTGCTCCTCCCCTAGTAATGACATCCTGAAAAGGTTCTGAGACTTGGCTAGTGACTGGTTAGTCAGGATAGGGTAGGTCAAGCTCAAGTTAGAAGCAAAGCCAAACTTCTCAGTGGCTACATGCATGCGACATATTGTTCAACTCTAACAAGTCTCCCCAAAGTCTGGTGGCTCTCCTGGGCAGTGCATCCCAAGCAGTTGTTTTTCAGAGATCTGCCTGCTCTGGTCCAGTTGCATCATCCCAATGTAATCCTGGCTCTGGGAACTTATGTCCTTATTTAAAATTTCAACTTTTTATGTATCCTGGGGTTTCTTCATATTTATCTATGTTTTATATTAGCGCCCTGGTTAACCTGATTACTGTACTGTAGGCAGCCCCATGAATTTTGCACCTGAGACCAAAGGCCTTACTGGCCTCTCCATGGTCCTGACCTTGACTGGAAATCCTGTCTTGATTGGAAACTTGCCCTTGGGCTCTGGAACTTCCTGCTCTTCCAACATTCTTTTCAGCCGCATTGGACATTTTTGGGTTGAAAAAGACTCCCTTAGCTTCGTTTGTGTCTGACCAGCCACAGGCTTGTGCTTTCTTGGTGATATATTTGTCCCTGAAATCTAGCACACCGAAGATCTATTTGCCTGCTATCAGTTCCAAGCGACCGATGACCACTTTCGAGGTCTTTATTGGCCATGATTCTTTAGTCCTATCTTACTTCACTGATGTGTGTCATGCTCCATTTTCAACTTAATGAGGCCTCTCTAGAGCTTCTGGAAGAAGACTATCCACTCACTCCTACTATTACCTGGAGCTATTTTATTCACCTGGAGAGTCTTACTGGATACCATATTCTCGATCTTCCCTTTGCCTTGAAATCACTTAATCAATGGAAAATTCCTTCTGAAATTTTGTTGCATATTGTTTCACTTGAGTTTTTTTTTCCCTTTGGGCATTGGGAGCAGAGGGCCCTTTGCAAATCTGTGAGGCTCTGAATTTCTAGAATTCACTTCTTTCTATTTGCAAATTTGTAATTGTTTTCTGAGCTCATCTCTTTCTTTTCACACCTTTGCCAAATGCAACCACTAGCATCAACTCCTAAGGTTCTATTTTTCAAATCTCTTCCTCTGTACATCATGTTAGGCTCATGGGCTTCTCATACTAGGGAGACTAGAAGCTATGAAAAATGTCTGTATTTTATCTTCTGCAATATATGATTATACTATCTTGCACAGCAAACGGGAAGCAAGGTTGCAAATGGAAAAAAATTGTTGGAAGTGAAGCTTAACATAAAACACTATCCTGCATTATCTTGGTAGGCTCAACCTTAAACATGGAAGAGGAAAGTAGAAGCGAAACCGAGACATTAATTATGGGAAAGGCTGGGCAGGCTTTGGCAACAGAGGGAAAATGTAACAAGTCGAGAAATGGGGTGGATTCTGGAAGCTGGGAACAACTCGTAGTTTACAGGCAACAAGAAAATGCAAATCTCAGAACTATGCTGGCAACACCTTGAACTTTCTTAACAACTCAACTGAGAGGGGGGAAAAAGTGGTTGTTTCCTTGTGGCCTGCAGAAAGTTACACATCCTGGGACCAGCACCATGATGTAGTAGCTTAAACCTCTGAGGTGCTAACAATCCATATAGACAATGGTTCAAATCCCAGTTGCTCCATTTCCAAACTAGTTCCCTACTAATGGACCTGGGACAGCACCAAAATAAGGTTCAGGTCCTTGGCCGCTGCACCCACCTGGCAGACTTGGAAGAAGCTCCACGCTCCTGGTTTCAGACTGGCCCAACATTGGCTGTTGCCACCATTTCAGGAGTGAACTGGTAGATGAAAGGCTCTCTCTCTTCTCTGTAAATCTGCTTTTCAAATAAAAGTAAATAAAGCTTTTGAAAAAATTATACAGCACCTTGGCACCTTAATTTTAGCCTGTTGAGACTTATTAAGGCCTGCTGGATCATGAGACAATAAATTGTCATTGTTTTAAGCCTGGCTATTCATTATAGCAATAACAGAAATATGATAATACTGCATGTTGTCTTTAACAACTCTTTTCACAGTTATTTTGCTCCTGTACACACATCACTGTTAATTTCAGACTCTGATACATGATAGGTTACTCCCTACTATCTAACTTATAAGCTTTTACCTAATACTGTAGATTTCTATTTTTATGGCACCCTGCCTCCAGGATCAATTTCAACATTACTTGAAATAGGTAAAATTATTCATGCAGTTACAGATAAATCAGGAATCCCAGAAGCTTAAGAGAGGCTCAGTTCTTACTCATGGAAAAACCTGCTGTGGGCCCAGCAGACCTCAAGTGGTGACTCAGCTGTACCCTGCAGCCATCACACAACTTGTTTTTAATCTAACGTGTATCTTCCAGGGTGTAGGGAAAACACACGCTGGAGGCTTCTTGACAATGTCTGCTCCCACAGGTCACAAACGACATCTGCCCCTTTGGCTCATCATCTGTTGTCCAGAATTACAAACCACTCTGCTAACCCCGAAAGGGTCAAGAAATGCCATTCATGGGTGTGGACAGCCCGGAGAGCACTTGATAGTCACTAGTAGTATCTTGCTACACTTTTTTGTTGTTGTTTTCACTTGAAAAAGACTTCGGATTTGGACTGGACCGATCTAAACCTACAGTTTCAGTTGGTTTTGAATTACATCTGTTCAGAGATCTTCATATCTCCTACTCTGGAGACTCAGAGGCTTGGAAAGGGAAAAGCAACTGGATTACATCTTTTCCTGCACTAGCACCTAAAGAAAGGAAACACCTGGTTAACCATCTCTAGCTATAGAAAGAAAGATATGGAAAAATGCCAAAGCGGAAGGGAAGAAGTTGTTTCCTTAAGAGACTCTCAGTAGGATAAAGATGGGGTGAACCTTGGGGTACAGGGATTCCTGGATGATGCCCTGTTTGAGGTCTCTATGTAGCCCACAATTATGACTTTGTGGGGGACAACTTGCACAAGTGGGAGACTGGCATTTTGGGTGATGTTCTGCTGGAGCTTTACAAGAAGGGCAAATGAGCTAGGCAATGTAACACATGAAGAAGGTAGAATGGCCCCTAAAGAGCTCAATGCCAGTTCAGTCATCTACTGAAGAACCTATATTTTTCCTGACACGAACACAATTGTGGAGAAACTGGAGTGCTGCATGGATGGTCCTTACCCAGATCGCCCAGCCGTGCACACGGAATACCCCCTGGCACTAGTGAGTGCCTCATCTCTCCTTAATCTAACTCAACTCCTTTCTGCTTCTGTTTATTTTTATTTTTCTAAATTTAGCCCAAAGGCTGAGTCATTGAGTCATTAAGGCTCATAATCAGTTGGGTCTGGTTCACTGAAAAGTACGACTGTGCCCTTATGAAAATGACCTTCAAAGAGGCAGAAGAAAAATGTGCCCAGAGCCATTCACCAGATGGAGCAATGGTCAGGCTTCCCTGGGAAAGCATCCGTGCGACATTGGTAAGTCCTTGAGGGGCAGTGGGTAATAGCGGTTGTCTCCGTAGAGGCCATTGACAGGGACCCAGAGCTGCACTCTGGGCTGGGAGCTAGAGAGCACCTTCCAGAATGTCACTCGCTTCTGTGACATTTTGAATAGTTTTGAACAAAGAAAAACCTTTCCCACATGCCGGAAGCAGTTTTCAAAGAAATGGTCAGCCTTGAGATTTTTCAGTAAATCAATTCCTGGAATTATTATTGATTCTCTTTTTAAAAACAATGAGTTTGATTGCTTCTCGGCCTTTTGGCTAAGATCAAGTGTAAAAACAATGAGTTTGTTTATTTCTTCAAGGTGTCAGGGAATTTATTCAAATGGTAATGGAAAGATTACTTCTTTTAAAACATTTTACAAGTAATTGCTAGATTTCTTAGTTTGTCCGATCTTTGAATGCCACTTGTGTTAACTTGATCTTATGGTGAGTCTCCCAGTTTTCCATATGTTTCCTCTTACTTCCATGATAAATTTAGATTTCCAAAGGTAATTATAGAAAGACTCTTATTATCATGAATGTACAGGATTTCTGTATTTGGTCTTATGGTTTTCTTATTTTATATCTACTTATGTGTTTCTTCTATTTACTATCTATTTTATATTTTTACCTATATTTAAACCATATGGAGTACTTTAATTTCTATTTAAAGCCATATCTATATTTAATCTTTTATATGGTTTGTTAAATTAGAAATTCATCTGTTTTACTAGATTTTTAAATATTATGCTTTAAAATATATTTTATATCCTTTCTAAAAACAGAAATAATCAAAGCATATAACTATGAGTGATAATATCATCTTCTTTTTAAGTAAATATTGATTTGGGCCCCACACGGTAGCCTAGCTGCTAAAGTCCTTGCCTTGCACACACCAAGATCCCATATGGACACTGGTTCTAATCCCGGCAGCCCCCCTTCCTGTCCAGCTCCCTGCTTGTGGCCTGGGAAAGCAGTGGACAGTCCAAAGCTTTGGGACCCTGCACCTGCATGGGAGACTCAGAAGAAGCTCCTGGCTCCTGGCTTCAAATCAGCTCAGCTCGCTTGAGGAGTGGATCAGCAAAGTGAAGATCTTCCTCTGTTTTTCCTCCTCTCTATATCTCTGAGTTTCCAACAAAAATAAACAAATCTCTTTAAAATGTTTATCTATTTACTTTTAAGATTTATTTTACTTTTATCACAAAGTCAGATATATATAGAGGAGGAGAGACAGAGAGGAAGATCTTCCATCCAATGATTCACTCCTTAAGTAACCGCAATGGCCGGTGCTGCGCCGATCCGAAGCCAGGAGCCAGGAACTTCTTTTCAGGTCTCCCACGTGGGTGCAGGGTCCCAAGGCTTTGGGCCATCCTTGACTGCTTTCCCAGACCACAAACAGGGAGCTGGATGGGAAGTGGAGCTGCTGGGATTAGAACTGGCATCCACATAGGATCCCAGTGCATTCAAGGTGAGGACTTTACCTGCTAGGCCACCGCACCAGGCCCTAAAAATATTTATTTATGTGTTTTGGAAAGACAGATCAGATATATACAGAGAGAAGGAGAGACAGAGAGAAAAAGATCTTCTCTCCTCTGGTTCACTCTTCAAATGGCCACAACTGTCAGAGCCAAACCTAGCCGAAGCCAGGAGCTTCTTCTGAATCTCCCAAGCAAGTGCAGAGTCCCAAGGCTTTGGGCTGTCCTCCCCTGCTTTCCCACGCCCCAAGCAGGGAGCTGGATGGGAAGTGGAGCAGCTAGAACACAGACAGCGTCCATATGGCTTCCCGGTGCTTGCATGGCGAGGATTTAATCACTGAGTCATTGTCAAAATTGCCCTTATCTGTAAAGCACAGGTTTGTACTTCTCTCACAGGGATCAGGTACTCGTACACCTCAAGAAGTTGACGCTCAAATGTCAACTAAAGCTTCATTGTTATTATACAGAATGAGATTCGCATGACAAGCAATTTACTTTTTCCTTTGCTTCATTTATTACTCTGTGATAGACAAAATAACGCTCCCTGCTCCTAAGATTTCCACATTTTAAGCCCCCAAACCTAGAAAAGCTAAGGGGATTTTGCAGGCATGATTAATTTCAATATTGTGATATCAGATTGTGCTGGGGGATCTAGGTGTGCCCAGTGTAATCACTTAGACTCTTACAAATAGAAGAAGAGGAATCCAGAACATTCGGATTGTGGCATGGCAAAATTCCTTGAGCAGGACCAATCTCATTGGCTTTGAAGATGGAAATTAAGAGAGTGACACACTGGGGGAATGCAGGCTGCCACTAGAGGACTAGGAAAGGGAGACGGACAGACTTCCCCAAGACAGCGTCGAAAGGAACAAGTTCTGTGAGACCTTTACTCCGCTCACTGAGGTGTATTTTGATCTTCTACCTGGAGGACTGTGAGATAATATTCAGGTTGTTTTAAGCCACTGTGTTTGTAAGTGATTTGCTACAGCAAGGCCATGGCTTTCTTAAAATCACAGTAAACATTTATTAAGTAGTTCCCACATGAGACCCTAAAGGAGAACCAGGTAGAAGGTGGATAGTATTGCTGTTGTTTCTGTGCTTCAAAATTGCTGGTAAGGAAATATGTTGCTGTTCCCCTTGCAAATTACCTGAAAATCAATGGAAAAGAGAACCACGCGACTCTGTGATCTCTAGTAAGTACATGGGTATTGTTAGGAAATAGACACAGAGCAGAGATGCAGGGAAAAATAGGGGTAGAAATTCATGGCCAAATGGGATTTACTAACACAGAGAAAAATCAGTCCACAGAAGATGGCCACATGCTTTTCAGCAGCCTGGGCTTTTTATAGTTTGGATCTTGGGAGGTGTCCCTAGTGGTGGGAAAATTCCAAGAAAATGGAGTAGTGGGTGGAGACCTACTAGATTTGGCGAGCATTTTAATCAATCTTGATAGGTTTCACCCCCTGGGGAGGAAGAGGGTAGGGAAATGCAGACACGGGTGGGAGCAGGTTGGGCTGCCTTTTGGGCTGTGCATGCATCTCTGTTAACTCCCCAGAAGACAAAAGGTCAAACGTGTGTTCTTGCTCCCTTCAGGCATTTTATAAAATCCATCAGGAATGGAATAAACAGTAAGATTATTTGGAGGAAATTGCTTTTGTTCATAATGCCCATTTCCACCTCCCCACCCCGGACATTTTGAAGACCCTTCGTATATAAGCACTTGCTGCAACATTCGTGGGAGATCAAAGAAGGACACAGAAAAACACCTGACTGGGGTAAACCTAAGACTGAGAAAGGAGGGGAGGGTGTTCCAAACCACACGGCTTGCTCTGGAGCGGGGGGGAAGGGTTTTTTTTTAAAATTGAGCTATAATTCACCTGAAATTTTGTTTTTATTGTTAGGAAGGAGGCTTATCAAGAGTTAGCGCTTCCCTAGGCAGTTTGTCACAAGTAGGGTTGAGCTCAGTTGAGATGGCTCAACAGGCTAATCTTCCCCCTTACAAGTGCTAAGATTCCCTATGGGTGCTAGTTCCTGTTCTACTGCTTCTCTTCCCATCCAGCTCCCTGTTTGTGTCCCGGGAAAGTAGTGGAGGAAGGCCCAAGAACCCACATGGGAGGCCTGGAGTGGACTCCTGGCTCCTGGCTTCAACTGGCTCAGCTCTAGTCATTGTGGCCACCTGGGGAGTGAGCCAGTGAATGGAAGATCTTTCTTTCCTTTCTGCAAATCTCTTCCCAATAAAAATAAATAAAATCTTAAAAAAAAAAAAAAAAAGATTCAGCGTTGGTCAAGATTCACAAGCTGACTGTGTAATCCAGCAGAGTGGAGGAATAAGCACTTTATGGGTCAACAACTCCATGGTTACCTGTTTCGGAACTGGAAAGAAAGAAACGCAAAATTACTTCACAAAAGCTTAAGAAAAGGTGTCAGGGGGCACAAGAAGATACATCCATAGGGAAAAATTGAAGAGATTGAAAAAAAACCAAAAGCATGAGAATGAGGCCATAACAAGAAAGAGAAAAAAAAAGATTTGCTGAATAACAAAGTAGCAGACATGGGAAGATAGGACTAAGAAAACCCGAGCAAAATAAAATGTGAAATAAATAAAAATGAGAGACAAAATGATGTGTGGAAGGTCAGCAAAGCCAATCAAATGTACACACATAATCCCAGAAGCGGAAAACTCAAATAATAGGACATCAGAGTCATAACTTTAAATCTGAAACTATAAATCTAAAATCTAAACTTTATTTTAAAATCTTTAAATAAAACTTTAAATCTAAAATCTAAAACTTACCACTAAATGGGAAACCATTTAGTCAGCCCTCATACTTCCCCACAATCCCATTTCATCTTGAGAGTGACACCTGCAGTGTCCTTAAAGAAACAAAAGGTACAACAAACATCTTACACCAAGCCGAACAATCATTTAAATATACACTGAACAAACCAAAGTCGTGATGTCTGAGTATACATCCCTAATAGCTTAAAAATAAATTACTATCGGGCAAGCATCAGTGATCCAAGCAAATGGACCCTCAGTAAGGCCATTTCAATGCAAGATTAAACTTAAATCAAAAAGAAAAAAAAAATCCCAAGACATATAGCAATAATGTAAGCAACATTTAGGAAAGAAAGAGGAGAAAAGGCAAAAAGTAGTAAGTATATTTACCACCATTAGAGTTGGTTGTCAACTTTATAAATGTCTCAAAAACTTAATAATGAAGACATTGTTAACACTACTCAGGCCTAAGAAAAGTGATGTTGTAGCAACCAAAATTTGGATGCTGAAGAGGAGGAAGAGAAATGAGGACAGGCATTTGCTACTTTCCTTCTTTCTCATTGGAGATAGTGGTAATTAGCCTTACACCTGTAATATTCTACGGCATTATCATTCAATGGAATGACAAAGCTATTGAAGAGACTGAGGTTGCTTTACATACAAATATATTTCCAATTATTTGAAATACAGGAAGAAAAAAAAGAATTAAGAAGAGGGCTTCATCGAGTCCAACGAAAATCCCTATTATGAAGAAAATGCGTGGATTTCAATTTCTTAGTAGCAAAACCAGCTTGTCTTCTAGTTTTATTTCCGCAACTGTTTCAGAGTACCTTCCTATAAGTTTGTGCACATATACATGGGTAAAGCCTCACAAGGAAGCTGCATAAGGTGTAAGAATGTAACCTTTTTTTTTTCGGTGTTTGAATGCTTAGGAGGAGGTCTTCCTTGAATCTTGAATCTTGGGGTGCACTGCCTTTTTGAAAGTCTCTGCTGTTATTTCTTTTGCAAGGGAAAAATGAGTTACCGTTTCGCTTTTGGCCTCCAAAGTTTCACACTCTACTGGGGTGAGGCAGATAAACAGATAGCTCTAAAACAATGAGGTAAGTGCTATAAAATAGGAATGTACCAGGTGTTTGGGTGAAACACAGAGTCTTCATTCCTCCTCCAGGAGTTAGAAAAGCTGAGTTTTGAATGGAAAGAATGATTTAAGAGATATTTATAAAGCGGTGTCAATCAATACCACTTAATGACTGACTCGAGGTGTGATGTGAGGCTGTGGAAGAAGTAAAAATGACTCACTGTTTCTAGCTCCAGCCACGCAGTGGATTGCAGGGCCATTCATTTTTAGCTCAGCAAACATTTATTACTGCTTTGCTGTATTCCAAGCAGCCTGCTGAGCCCTGGGGATTGGAATGTGAGGTCCAATAATGCAGTGCAATAGACAGCAATGATGGCCATTATAGTGCTCCCCACCATCTCCGTTCACATCCCCGACAACACCCTCCCAAGCCACGCTTTGCACCTGAACGCTGGGTCCGACCCAGGGACTTTGCTTAATGCAACGGGGGATGAGCTGATGTGATGGAGAGACATGAAACACACTTGTACTCTGACACTTGCTCTTTCTAGAGCTTCTGCCATGACCATAAAGTTGAGATGGGGGAGAAAAAACCCTCTATGAACCCACCAAAGAAGATATACTCATTGCTGATTGCATTACCGTTGTTTTGGAAGGGAAGGGAAGCAAAAACATCACACAGATCCTCTGTGTTGATGATTTGTCTGTAAGTCTGGTGCAAAGAGCAGACTATTCTAATCATATATATGAGGGCGTCTGGAAGCTGGATCTGCCCCCGAGGCACCAGGTCTACGCCAAGGCTCTGTGAGGCTTAGAAAATGTCACCCCCTGTTTAATGCTGATGCAACCTCACGCCTTGGCCAGGGAACTCTTTCAAGCAGCACTCATCCCACTGGTCAGGTGACTTGGTCACATGGGGAGCCTGGTCTGCTAAGGGACAGGTCTGCCTGAGTTCTGCAGAGGTTTTCTTTAGATTTTATGGGATTCTGTCCTTCTAGACTGGGTCTTGTCCTGTTTGTTCTGCACGGGGTTGAACTGATGTGACAGTCACCTCAGGAACGGAGATATATTCTAAGCAACCCAAGAACATCAGGCAGCCTCTCTGCAAGTCAGTGTTTTCCAATTAGTTAAATTGATTGGGTCACCTGCTCCTCTAAGCCCCTCTTAGGTAGAAATTTATTTTTACACTTGATCTTAGCCAAAAGGCCGAGAAGCGATGAAATTTATTTTTAAAAACTCATTGATTTTGGTATGAATCAAAATGGCAAAACTGACTGAAAAAACAAAGTCAAAAATTATTTCTTAAACTTTTATTTATTTTAATTGGAAAGTCAGATATACAGAGAGGAGGAGAGACAGAGAGGAAGATCTTCTGTCTGATGGTTCATTCCCCAACCGTCCGCAATGGCTGGAGCTGAGCCAGTCTGAAGCCAGGAGCGAAGAGCCTCTTCTGGGTCTCCCACACAGGTACAGGGTCCCAACACCTTGGGCCATCCTCAACTGCTTTCCCAGGCCCCAAGCAGGGAGCTAGAAGGGAAGCAGAACTGTTGGAATTAGAACCAGTGCCTATTTGGGATTCTGGCGCATTTAGGGCAAGGATTTTAGCTGCTAGGATATCGTGCTGGGCCCTCAGAAATTGTTTTGAGTAGGTAAAAGATTTGGCTTCCTGAGGCATAGAGGAATTATAAATTTAACTGAATCGGACTTTTGTGATTCCAACCACACAGAGGCAGCGAGGGAAAGAATTTTAAGTCTTGTGGTGTACAACTAATATTTCTATTGTAAGTTAATGGATTTTTTTTCTAATCTTGTTGCAGCATTAGCAGCAACAGTAAGGGAAAAAAAATCATTGTATTTACAGGACTGTGAATTCATATGTAAAGGCTGGAAGAACCCATAGAATCATGCAATCATGCCAGAAGTTGAGCAGTCTCATTGAGTAGCATGTACTATTTCTGTGTACTCTCGTTTCAGTCTGTGAAATCTTGTCATAAACATTAGCTAAGCAGGAACAGTGCACTGATTGGTAAATCATGTCCCATAGGTTAAATTCTGATGCACAGTTTTTGAAGCTTCCGACTTTTATAACAGCACATATTTCTTCCATTTCAAGGGAATGTTTCGACATCTGAAAAATAATTTGTTGGAAAAATTTACTCCAGAAAAATCCTTTCTTTTTAATTTCAGAGCTGTCATAATTTGTTTGTGCTTCTTCATAAAACACTTAGAATTTACTTTCCCATGACACACAATAACCTTTATTCTCACAAAACAATCCATTAAACGAAGTTTTAAGTCCTCAGTAAGCTGCATTGTGCTGGTAATATGAAACTTACAAAGAAGTAACATAGTTGCATAGTAGACTTTCAGGGGCCTTCAAATGCACATTAAAATTTTATTTATTCTAATTTGGAGGCAGATTCACAGGCAGAAGGCGAGTCAGAGAGAGCACCCATCCTCTGGTTCGCTCGTTAAATGGCCACAGTGGCCAGAGATGGACTGATCTGAAGCCAGGAACCAGAAGCTTCTTCCAGGTCTCCAATGTGGGTACAGGGACCCAAGGCCTTGAGTCATCCTCCACTGCTTTCACAAGCCATAAGCAGGGAGCTGGATCAGTATACAGCAGTAGGATATGAACCTGAAACCCATATAGGATGCCAACACCAGGTAGATATTTAGCTTGCTATACTACAGCACCAGCTCCTCAAATATACTTGAAAGAAAGAAAGAAAGAAAAAAGAAAGAAAGCTCAATATTTTGCCATCGCAACAGATGGGAAAACAGATTTTATTATGTTTCTGTAATGACATACTTCAGCATAAGAGGGAAGAACAACAGACATGAGTACTATTAAGGATCACAGGCATTATCAGCAAAAGAAGCCAGAAATATTTTGTCTCTGGTCTCATGTATGAAGTCCTACACCAATGGAAAGCCATTCTGTGGTGTAAGAATAGTTTGACTGGTGTGGTGATGGTGGTGGTGGTGTGTCTGAGTATAGGGAGGGGTAATGACTGCGAAAGGGCACATATTCAGGAACTTTCTATGTAGGTGATGGTCACATAAGTGTTTATGTAAGAGAGCATTACTTGGGCTCTTACTTCAGATTTTTTGTTTGTTTGTTTCATGTGTCTACTTTATACCGAAGCAACAACGACCATCATAGAGCATGTTTGAACCTGTGCAGTCTAGCCCTATGCTAAGTAGGCTCACTCAAGGTCTGTTCTTCAGCAAGTAGTTTGGAATGGAATGGGATGAATGTCTCCATTGTATTTCTCTTTCTATTCTTCTTCCATACCCCAAGCGACAATTGATTTAACACACACCTCAGTGTTACGTTGTCTATGTGAGTTCAACCATGGGCAATTTGCCTTATTTTATTATTTTCTTCAGTTTTCAGTACCTCTAAAGAGGAAGTTGTAGTTCCACAGCATGCCATTAAACAAGGCACAAGGTTAGGGAGGGAATACTTTGGGGCAGAGGCGGCCCATGTTAGACCTGCTCGCGCGTTGCCCACCTTCTAGAAAACTATGGCTCTAACGAAGGCAACTGCACAATTAGGCCAGACCTGATCTCTTCCTTTCCAAAAGGTCAGCGTGTAAGGAGCTGGGTGGAAGCCGTGACTAATGTGTCACTTTAAATGGGGACAGGAGATGAACCGCCCTTCTTCTAAGGGATACAATGTGGTCTCTTGCTAATCCAGTTGAGACTATTAACCTTAAGGTCCTCATTGTTACTGTCTCCCTTTCTTCTTAGGCCAGAGTAACACCAAATAAGACTTCATGAAAGTCCAAGTAAGGGAAATAGCTGCCTTGGTGGTTTGTCTCAAGCCTTTGTTGTGGCGAATGCTCATTTACATAACAAGATGTTGCCAGGGACTTGATTATTGGAGTCAGCAGCTGAGCCCAGACTCATTCAGGGATCCAAATTCTAGAGAAAACTGTCACAATAATTGGGTCCACGAGTTACCTTACCTGCCTCCCTCCCTTGCCAACCTTGCAGCCTGGCTACAATAGGCAGTTTGCCTCCATTTTCCTTCTCCGGTTGCACACTGCGGAATGTTGCTAAGCTCCACTTTTTTTTAAGAGACTTATTTATTTTTCTTGGACAGACAGATTTACAGAAAAAAAAAGAGACAGAAGAGAAAAATCTTCCATCTGCTTGTTCACTCCCCAAGTGGCTGCAACAGCTGGAGGTGAGCTGATCCGAAGCCAGGAGCCAGGAGCTTTTGCTGGGTCTCCTACAGGGGGACAGGGTCCCAAGTCTTGGGGTCATCCTCGATTGCTTTCCCAGGGCACAAGCAGGGAGCTGGATGGGAAGTGGAGCAGCCAGGACATAAACCAGCCCCCATTAGGGATATGGGGGATAAACACCCAAACAGAGGTAAGAATTAGCCAATTGAGCCCTTCCTATATCTTCTAATGGACTCACATCACACATAGTCTAAAGCCTAATGTCCTTTTCTAACCCTAACAATCCCTAAGGCCACTGTGACCCCAGTGCTGCTCATCTCTGGCCTGTTAATCTGTTCCTTGATTATGCCAAGCCTGGTCAATGTTAGAGTTTAGGCTGCCCCTCTATTGGAAACACTGTTCCCCACGTATGCGTAGTTTTTTTTTTTCATTCTGTCAACACTCAAATGTTGCAAACTGAGTCCTAGTGAAAACAGTCATCTCTAGTCCATCCCAAGACATCTTTTCGTTTTCTTTCTCATGGTGATTCTTAGTATCACTTAGTGTTATACAAGATGACGCTTCAAAAGAGTTTATGAGAATGAAAATGAATACCATAAAAATACCATATACCAGGCCCAGGATGGTAGCCTAGCGGCTAAAGACCTTGCCTTGCATGCACTGGGATCCCATTTGGCCCAAAGCCTTGGGACCCTGCACCTGTGTGGGAGACCCAGAAGAGGCTCCTGGTTCCTGGCTTCAGATCAGCTCAGCTCTGACCACTGCGGCCGCTTGGGGAGTAACCATTGGACGAAAGATCTTCCTCTCTGTCTCTCCTCCTCTCTGTACATCTAACTTACCAATAAAAAAATAAATCTTTGAAAAAATAAATGAGTTATTTAAATCCATTTTCATAGAGTTTCTGAAGTGTCTTTACATTCAATTTTTTTTATTTATCTATTTTCATTTTAGTTGCAAGGCAGAGAGGGAGAGAGAGGGAAAAAAAGAGATTTCCATCTGGTGGTTCACTGCTTACGCCATCCAGGGCTTTGCCTTGGAACTCCATTTGTGTCTCCCAGGTGGGTGGCATGGACCCATATACCTGAGCCATCATCACCTGTGCACGTTAGAAGGAAGCTCAAATCAGAGGCAGAGCTGGGACTTGGACCCCCAGGGGGTGTGTAGTAACTGACTTGCCCAATGCCCATCACTGGTCTTGCATTGTTGGTATGTTATTTTGCATCTCTGGTAGTGGCAATGACTGTCTGTTGTTGACCTTACATCCTTGGTGGGCAAAGAATGTTAGCTTTTCAAAACTATTTGTTGAATAAATGGCAGTTTAATAGAGTAAATGTTAAATTGAAGATGTTACAGCAACAAGAAAAGACGGCAGGGATCTATTTTACCAGTGTATGCAATGAGAGCTGGAATTGATCTCTGAAACTGAGTAATCTGGTGGCATGGGGTTGGTTTTCCAGAAGCTGCCACTTTGTTTTGTGTCAGCTCCCACCAAAAGTGAAGTTCAGAACCTGGACATGGCCTCGTGGCTTTCCTTGCGCAGAAGAACCTTAGCCAACGTAGTATGAGAGATGATCCTGACTTGGGCTGCTCTTCCTTTGTTACTGGGAACCAGGAGCTCCCACCTTGAACAAAGGATGCTTCATAGAATTGTGAGCCGTCTAAGAATTACTATTTAAGGTGATTGCATTTGGGTGTGGCTTGTTACACAGCAAAGCTCACCGATACAGTGTATTTGGGAGCATTTTTGTACCATATTAAGTTCTACTGTTAAAAATCATCAAGACACGTGGCTCTTGCCTTCCAGCCCATCCACCTGCAGACTATGCCGGATGCATATAGGAACACAGCCAGCCGAGCGTCAACTTGGCTGCTTGTTAGTGGCCTCATGACCTGGGGCAAACTGCTGAACATTTATGAGCATTTGCATTCTCATACATAGACTTAGAAAACGGGTTGAATCTCCGGCTGCTCCAAGTCCAAGTTAAAGAACATCAACCTGGCATGGAACCAATCAGAGGTGCAGATGCTCTGGTCCCATCCCAGCCTTGCTACACTAAAATCTGTACTCTAACCGGAGCCCCAGGCCATCTGTGCACCCACTGCAATCTGAAAAGCACTTTTTTTTTTTACAACCCTGGCATCATTTTGAACTCTGCACTGTGAAGGTACCCTCCTCCTCCACCCCCCCCCCCTGCCACCAGCTGTCCCCTGGGCTCTGTTTTTACTTTCCACTCTCGCATGGAAATTTGGAATGAGATATTTTTCTTGGATCAGCTGCTGAGGAGGTTTTCCCAGAGCACAGCTGAAATCGCTGTTCACAGTTGCACTGGGTGGTGGTCAGTGTGCTCTCCGCCCTTGCTCCTTTAAGGATGCTCTGCGTGCAAACTTTGGATGGTTGTCCTCCCCTCTCAGTCCCTCCTGGAAATGGCCTTCCACCTCTCCAAACGGCCTTGCCCCCCAGAGCCTGCACTGCTGTTGGCACACTATCTCCCCTCCGCTTCTTCCACTCAGCTCGCTCCCCAGCCTGCTTTCCTCCAGGCCATTCCGACCTGCTCCAGCGGCTGAGCATGCCCAGTTCAGCGGCGAGAGCACGGGCCCCAGTCCCCAGTGCGCAGGTGCCACGTCGTCTCCGGGTTTTGGTGGCGGCCAGCTGGGAGCAGAAGGTGGAGTGGCGTGGGGGTGGGGGATAGGAGCCCTCTGGGAGTCCTGGAGCAGCTGTTTGCCAGGGTCCACACAAAGGGTGATGCTAGGCTGAATGCCCTTTGGGTCTAAGTGTGAGTGTAGCTAGGAGGCACTCCGTGGGAGGGTCGCTGTCGGGCGATAGAGTGCCCCGCACTGCCTGGAGCAGCGCCTCAGCATCGCAGGGACCAAAGTTTGGGGAGGGGTGGTGGTTTGCATAGCTGAGATTGCACTTGGAAGAAGACTTTTGGGAACCACTTAATCTCTTCGTGGGTCAATAAAAGAACTAATATAGTAGTGCTTGCTTTGGAAGGCGGCTTCACAGATTAAATGAATAAACAGCATTTACAGCGGTGTCTGATGCTTTGCAAGGGCTTGAAGTGTTGGTTAAACAAACGTAAACAATAAGCACCCTATCTGAGCCAGAGGCTTGGTGGCACCAGTTTCCGCCAGTCTGGACCCCGAACCCCCCACTCCAGCTCGCGGTTCCTAGCGGGCTGCCAGACTTTCAGCCAAGGAGGTGCTCCTGCTCCTTTCCCACCTGGATTTCGCGCCCAGCGCCGCCGCTAGGAGCGCACCCCGACCCCCGGGCGTGGCGCACGTGCTGCGGCCGGCCGCCGGCGAGACCCCTGAGGAGCGCGTAGCCACGCGGCTGGCCTGGCAGCCCCACCCACCTCGCCCAGGCGCTGCCCCTCCACCGGCCCGCGAGGCTGAGCGCCTGCCCGCCCGCGCCCCCTCTCCGCCCTGCAGGCTCCCGGCAGCCGGCGGCCTGCCCGGCCCCTGCCCACCCCCAGCCCAGCCCGGGCGCGCCGCACTGGGCATGCTCCGTAGCCTGGGCAGGTTGGGGCTGCGAGGCGACAGCTCGGGCTCTGGAGCCGGGAGGCGAGGAGGAGGAGGAGGGAAGACTCGGGGGCTGGGGAAGAGAGATCCGCGGGCCACGGAGGGGCGGCCGGCCCGGAGCCGGGAACACGCAGAGCCCGGCGGCCGGCCGGCGGAGCGGACCGAGGTTGCTCCGTGGGCTGGCCTGGGAAGGACCGCGGAGACCCCGGAGCGCCCGCGGCTGAGGTAAGGACCGCGCGGCGGGGAGGCGGGGAGGCCGGGGAAGTGGGGGGGCGGAGGCAGGCGGGAGGGCGGGACTGGGGCGCGCTGGGAGGGGGCTCGGCGGCCGCTCTTTATGGCGGGAGGGGGTTGGTGGCGCCGGGAGCAGTTAGTGAGCTGCACCGCAAACAAGATCGATCTCTCCTCTCTCACACACACACACACGCACGCACACTCGCGCGCGCACACCCCGGGTCTCCCGGAGGCGGTGGTGGCGGCTGCGGCGACGGCGGTAGCGGCCGCATCCCCGGCAGCGGTTCCAGGCAAAGTGACAGGTAGGAGAGAAGGCATTACGGGTCCCGCCTGAGGATGCTCCTGCCTGTCCCGGCTCGCGCGCGGGGCTTGTTTGCTTTCGGAGGGTGCGTCCCGGACGTGCGCGCGCGCGCACCCGGATGCCCTGCCGGGGAGCCGGTGCAGGTGCGGGGTGCTAGGCGCCCGGCGCCCAGCGAGCACGGAAGGCAGGGGCCTTCGCTACCACCTTCTTCTCAAGTAATCGCCTCTTGAATTTCCTCAGACTCTCTATCCAGACCTGTGTCGGCTTCTGGGCTAGAAATAGCTCGGCTCGACGTGTATATGATTATTTTGTTTGGAAATAGTTGGCACCGTGCAATGCATGTAAATGTGTGTGCTCTTCTTACCCCTTCTGGGGGCATCGTAGACGTAATGGACTCTCTCCACCTCAAAACAACTGTGTTTCGGCTTTCTAAAAAAATCCTTTACCTGGAGGACATTAAAGATTGCTTTATTTCCAGAATGCTAAAGTTGCTTTTTTTTTTTCCTTAGCCAATTAGACCTTGTCTATCTAGCGCAGTTCTTCTGAGTGTAGACTTTGGAAGACTACTGAAGCAAAGCAGAAATATGGAGTTCGCCAGTTTTAAGTGTGTCCAAGTGCAACTTTATCTAGAATCATGAGCTGCTTTTCTAGAGAGATGCTAACGCTCACTATTTTTGCATAAATAGGATGGAGCTGAGAGATCACTATGTTCTAACATTTGTAAAACAAACTCCTGAGCTGATTCTAGCCATTGTGCTAAAGCACCTATTAGAAATTTAATTTTGGCCAAAACATCCATGGCAGATTGCCCCCCCCACACCCTTTTTTTTCATGACCAGAAATATGATATATTGTGGTTTATAAATTTAAGTTAAGGGTGTGTGCAGATAGCTGCTAAATAATCAATTCTGTTCAGTTGACAGTAATGTCATGCAGGCATAGGCATCTATGTAGCATCTGCAAATGGAATTCCATTTCTGCTTTAAAGAAAATTCAAATTCATAAAGTAAACACGACCAGGAAAAACAACAAATGACTTTACCTGGGGAGTCTCCAAGGGGTTTGAAGAAAGTGGACTCCTGAATATAGGAAAACTCTGGATGTGCATTTCCAACTGTCCCCTGTTAGTGCCGGTTGAGCAGAGAGCTGGGGTTGTGCACTCTTCAAACCTCAGTGACCTAAGTTATGGAATCATAGAAAGATCAAAACTTGAGCGCGGCAGGGGCATGTGGTGTAATCCCTGACTGTCTGTGTTATGTAATCGAGACTGCTGTGTTTTTCATAGGACACGT
Organism: Ochotona princeps; assembly: GCF_030435755.1. Classification (NCBI taxonomy): domain Eukaryota; kingdom Metazoa; phylum Chordata; class Mammalia; order Lagomorpha; family Ochotonidae; genus Ochotona; species Ochotona princeps. The sequence continues at coordinate 32,411,465 of NC_080853.1, read as the reverse complement.
GCGTATTTTTCAGCGGTTGTATTGATCTGTTGTGTCATTTTATTTATTTATTTATTTTGGGGACGGTAGAAGTTGAGTAAGTGATTGTGTCTTGGGAGAACACCTGTTTTCATAAAAATCCAGGGCAGTTTTTATTGGCATTTGTATGCATCGGAGACTCTTGCTTTTAGAACCCGTCCAGTGGAACGTATCACAACCCATCTAAAGGTACTTGGTGTTAGAGGCCTGAGACTCCTTCCCACCGCCGTGTCATTGTTGAACCGTCTCAACTTAGTTCTGATGTAGCTTTAATGGCATCACCAGCCAGCTGGGAATTAAATTGCTGATGACAATGCTAGTCTCTGAGTAGCTGTCAAAACAGACTTTCTAAGACTCAGTTTGATCACTAGGTGCACATTAACATTTGTCAGAAAAATTCTACCTTTATTTTACAAACGTACGCCTACACGGAAGAGCTTTATTCTGAAATATTCTTTGGGAAAATTCTCTATGTGATGCTGCCTGGGTGTCCTGGCATCCTGCTGCAGTATAGCTTTAGCTTATAAGATAATGAAAGGTGGAAGTTGGAAAAAATATGTAGTGTTACCAAAAGGCTTTTGCAGAACTGAAAGTTGCCATCACTTCTGAAGTATTTCATTCCCTTGCAAAGACCAATCACTGCTGCTAGCCCAGATATATATATATATATTATAATTATTAGATTTTATATATTTAAAAATATATATTATTTCTCCCAAGAGCATATCAAATTGTCTTTAGATGAATGTGTGTTGCTGATTTTGTAGCATGGAGCAGTAACATTTGGCAATCTCAGCGAACATGGTATTTTGGTGGGATACTATGAAATCCATTTTGGGTTTTGATTTATTCAAATTAAAATGATGACTAAATACTTGCTCAGAATACATCCCTGTCCCACCCTGCAGGTAAGCTTGGACTTCAAGGCTGCTGTGTCGTTTTCCTTGTGTGGGATCACATTGGTGTGCTGATTTGTGAAAGGATGTGCTGTAAGGGAAATTGCCTTCTGGGTTTACAGTCTGAATTTTCATTCCCTGTTTTTCAGATGTAGTCAGTAAAACTCCACAGTCAGAATCAATGAACTTTTTTCTCAGATTATTTAAAAATACGTATCAGAAATGATCACTTTAAAAAATTTTTCAAATGTGATTTTGTGAATCAATGTTACCTTTCTGGATCAGAACCCTTAGGTGATGCAGTATTTTTCATGTTCTTAAAAACTGTCAACAATGAACTCAGATGTTTTCAGGAAAGTATAAATATTTGTTGACACCTCAAGTTATTCAGCAGATTGTAACCAAATTATTGTCATTTGTGATCACTTTAAAGTGAGGATGAAATCGCATGTTTGTTAGCACGGATGACCCAGGTTTTTAATAAACTGTCTATCACACCGAATCCCTGCACAACCAAGAACCTGTGCGTTTGATGTGCAGAATGAGGTCAAGGACTGGTGCAGATGCTTAAATGATCACTCTGGGTATTTCCTGTCCACAGTGAGGTTGTCAAAGGCTGCTTTCACTGCGTGCTGTGAACTTCAAGTCTGTCAAGTGGACTGGACGGAAATGGGGCTTTTCCTCACTGACGGGTGGTACGGTGCATCGTCCATAGGTGCCCAGATATGAACCGTGTCTGTAAGGACGTCGCTTGTTTCTCAACATTGAGCATTCCACGTTTTCTTCGTTCCACGTTTAGAAAGATAAAAATGGGTTTGCATGTTTGGAGTTTGATTCTTTTTTTTTTTTTAAGTGATTTATTTGTGAGGCATAGCAGGTTGACACCTCTGGGGATGGTCCCGGCTCCTCTGCTTTTAAACTAACTTTCCACTCATGTGCTTGGGAGACAGTGTATGATGTTCCATGTACTTGGGTTCCTGTCGCTCATGTGGGAGATGATTGTATCTGGCTGCTGGCTGTAGCTTGCCACAGCGATGGCTGTTATGGTCAGTTGGGAAGTAAACCAGCAAATGGGAAGGGGTGTGTGTGTGTGTGTGTGTGTGTGTGTGTCTTCTTTTCTCTGTCTTTCCACCCTTCAAATATGTCCATAGATAAATAATAGAGTATTTTAAAAAGAGGCAGAAAAAGAGAGACACAGCTCTGATTTGCTGGTTTACCATTCAGGTGTCTTAAAGGCTGGGACAGGCTGAGGGAGCAGAAGGCAGGAGCTGGGACCTCACTGCTTGAGCTGTCACCTGCTGCTTGGCATGTTGCCGGGACAGAGCAGGGAGCCAGAATGGGAGCAGAACCCAGTGTTGGCCCCAGGAATTCCAATATGGGATGTGAGCAGTCACCTGCTCTGCCTGCTCCCAGAGGCTACGTTTCTTTAGCTGACCGACTAGAACACATTCCTGAGTGGGTGAATGAGAAGTTTGCGTAAAATATCTTTGTTAGAATGAGGATGTTTCCCCTACCCAGCAAATCGTCCCAGAATCACTATTGTTTGTAAGCCCATTTCACTGGATTGCAACAGCTGCCTCCGTACCCCAGAGTGTGGCTGGAACCTCATGCCTTTGGGTGTTTATCCTAGGCAGAAGGTATAACCCAAGTACTTTGAGATGAGAATCCTAGTGCTGTATGGCTCACATCTCAGCCAGGGGTCCTCGTGTTGAAGAAGTGAATGGCCAGCAGCTTTTATGTTTCCTGCAGGAACTCCATGCATTTTTTTTGCTTCCTTCACTTTATGGCATCAGAATTGTTGAAAGTGACATCGATCAGAAATCTTTTCTCTGAATGACTCTCTTGCTCCCTGGTTCATGAACTTCTGGTGCGAGTGCTGAACACCACGTGACCACAGAGTAGAGTGGTTTTCCCCCTTTGATTGGCATTCTGCTTAACAATTCCTCGTCCACCATCCGTTGGTGTTCCAAGGCCTGGGAAATTCCACCCCTAGCTGCCGAAGCTACCTGGTCTGGGTAGATCATTGCTTTAAGACACAGTGACCTTCTAAAGCGTGCTTTTGCTCCTTAGCAATTAGAGGATGTTTTCAGCTCTCTGACATGAATAAATTGAAGTAGCCATTTCCTTAGAAACAGGAAGACAAACGTAACTGGAAGCAATTAGTTCTAAGCAGCTCATCCAGAGCAAAGAGGTTGCAGACCACTGAGCTTAGATTTGATAACTCCCCATCTCTCCTTCACACCACCCCACTGAGGTCTGAGCATGACTGCAGGTGTAGCTGACAAATGAATTCCATCTCAGTTTTCACTTACTTCCAAGTGACAATTAGATAAGTGCTTCTAGATATTAATAGGTTGTTATCTATCTATCTATCTATCTATCTATCTATCTATCTATCTCTGTATTTCCATACATGTCCTTTAAAGCTATTACTGAGATAAGTATATTTCAATGTAACTGACTCCCTTTGTACTTTTATAGATTTCACTTCATCTATTTAAAAATATTTAGGCTGTGTCAGGTGTTTTGGCCTGATTGCTGACTGTATTTAAGATGCCTGCATTGCTTATCGGAGCACCTGGGTGTGATGCCCAAATCCAGCTCTACTCGGTTCCTGCTAATGCAGACGCTGGGAGGAGCAGCGATGGCTCACATGATTGGGTCGTTGCAGGCGCATGGGAGACCTTGAGTTCTCTGCCCCTGCCTCCAGGCTCTGGCCCAGGCCTGCCTGTTGCTAAGCATTTAAGGAGTGAACCAATGGGTCAATGTTTTGTGTCTCTCTCTCTTTCTGCCTCTTAAATAAAATAAGAGGGTCAATAGAACTCACCTGACTGCAAAGGAGAGGTTCATGACTGACACAAGGTGGAGAACGTCCGTTATAGCAATGTGTCCTTCCAAAGCTGGGGCCTGGGGGCCTTGGTGGGAGCCTGTACTGTGGATTTGCTTTCAACAATGCTGACTTGTGGAGATGATCTGGCATTGGAATTAAACAGACCTAAGCTCAACTTTTAAAGGGATTATTTGTTTATTTGAAAGTCAGAATGGCAGAAAAGATATATAGATGGATGAGAAAGAGAACTCCCATTTCCCTGCTCCCTCCCCAATGCTCATGACAGCTAGACCTGGACCGTACTGAAGTTGGAAGTCCAGCTATCTGTCCAGGTCTCCAGCATGCCTGCTAGGGAACCAAGCACTGAGGCCATCTTCTGCTGCCTTCCCTGGTGAATTAGCAGGATGCTGGATCAGAAGTGAAGCTACTGGGACTCAAACTGACACTGTGATCCAGGAGGCTGGCATCAAAAATGGCAGTTTAACACACTACACCACAGTGACCTCTCCACAAACTTGGTTCTGACAGTGGTCCTCATTGGTGTTGGACCAATTCTGAACATCAGTGGCCCCACCTGTACAACGAGAAGCATAACCATACAGGATTGAGGTGACTGTGTTGTAACAGATTCGAGGTACTATGTTGCTGCTGTTGATATAAGCACTTTTGCCCCTTCTCCTCCTATTACTAGAGGAGTGTTATTGTTGTACTCTGGTTTGCTGTCAATGGAGCAAATGGCGTGCACCTGCCTGAAGCATGATGAAAATGGTGGTTACTAGAAGCCAAGAATCGTAAAGGGGAGAGAGAATAGTTTGACAACAGGTCCAAAGTTAGAGACAGTGTGAAAAAAATTCTAGTGTTCTGTTGCAGTATGGAGACTATACTTAGCAATAACATGTTTATTTCAAGATAGCTGGAAGAGCGAGCTTTGAGTGCCTATACCACAAAGAAATTATAGACGAGGTGGTAGATATGCTAACTACTTATTCGTGATCACTGTACATTGCAAAGCTGTGTTGAAACTGGGGGTTGTGGGGGCCTGGTGTAGTAGTCTGCTGGTTAAATCCTCACCTTGCATGGGCTGGGATCCCATATGGGCACCGGTTCGTATCCCCTCCAGCTCTCTGCTTGTGGCCTGGGAAAGTAGTAGAGGATGGCCTAAGGCCTTGGGACCCTGCACCTGCTTGGGAGACCTGGAGGAAACTCCTGGCTTCATATCGGCCATTGTGGCCACTTGTGGAGTGAACCAGCGAATGGAGATCTTTGTCTCTGCTCTCTGTAAATCTGACTTTCCAATAAAAAGAAACAAGTCTTAAGGAAAAAAAAACTCCACAATATGTCTTACAAACAGGCACAGTTATTGTGTGCCATGTAAAAATGTCTGTAACATTTATAAAGGACACTTGCTATGCTCCCTTATAAGTACAGAAAATTCCAGTAACCCCAAGGGGAATTACCAGATCTTCTGGACTTGCCTAACCCTGACAGTATTAGGGTAAGTGTGCCCACACATTAGCTCAACCCTAGCAATCGAAAAATTTTGTGACCATGAAGTTTCGAAATATAGCACAGTGATGCGTTTGCTTTCCCCAGGGCCCCAATGCCTCCAAGTGAGCATTTTTAGGAAGGCCTGGAAGGAGACGCCACTGTTAAAAAAACTTGGGAAGGGGAGCACTGATGTTTACAAAGAACCGTCATGACTCCTGATTTCCCACAGTGCTGCAGTGAGGCATGCAACTTTTCTGCATTATGTAGTTAAGGACTACAAAAGAAAGCAAATAAAACATGACAGTTGTAGAACATTTAAAATACACCACTGGTAGGGCACTCCAAATATGCCACTTCAGTTAATACCCCTTCCTAGTAGTCTAACAGTGTCTTCAGTTTAGATATTAATCACCTGAGGGACTTAGAGATTTGTAGCCAGGGAGGCTGACACTAGAATGCCAACTTTTAAATGCTATATTATGTTACCTGCCTTTGAAAGGTTATGGGCTGGGCCCGGCGTGGTAGCCTAATGACTGAAGTCCTCGCCTTGCACGTGCCGGGATCCCATATGGCTGCTGTTTCTAATCCTAGCGGCCCTGCTTCCCATCCAGCTCCCTGCTTGTGGCCTGGGAAAGCAATCGAGGACAGCCCGAAGCCTTGAGACCCTGCACCCAGGTAGGAGACCTGGAAGAAGCTCCTGGCTCCTGGTTTCAGATTGGCTCACCTTCGTCTGTTGTGGCCATTTGGAGAATAAAGCAGTGGATAGAAGATCTTCTCTGTCTCCCCTCCTCTCTGTATATCTGTCTTTCTAATAAAAAAAAAAAGTTAAAGAAAAGAAATGCTGTGTGTGTGCTGGGGTGGCATGTTTAGCCCAGTGGTTAAGACACTCCTAGCTCTGAGTGTTTGAGTTTGGTTTTCTGGCTCCTCCCTGCATCCTTTTGATGCAGACCCTGGGAAGCAGTGGGGGTGGCTTCAGTGATTGGATTCCTGACATGGTGTGGGAGATCTGGACTGATCTGGCTCCTGGCTGTGGCTCAGCCCTGGCCGCTACCTTAGTGTGCATTCGCAGAGTGAACAGTTGCTCTCTCGCTCTTGTGTTTTATAAATAAAATTTATAAAAATAAAATAAATGGATCATGCTGCAAAAAGGTTTATTAGAGTAAAAGGTTTTGCGACCATTATTTTAAGTGACTGGGTTAAGCGAACAAGGTATTGAAATGTGGAATTGATAGGGCCAGTGTTTTGGCATGGCATGTAAAGCCTACCCCTGTGAGACCAGCATCCTATACAGTACCCTTTTGTGTGCTGGCTGCTTTTCACTTTTCGTGCAGCTGCCTGCCAATGTGCCTGGGAAAGCAGTAGAAGATGGCGCAGGTGCTTGGGTTCCTGTGCCCACCCCTATAGGTGACCTGAATGGAGTCCCAGGCACTGGATGTTGGCCTGGTACAATCCTGGCTGTTGGGAGCATTTGGACTCTCTCGCACACTCTCTGCAACTCTGAGTTTCAAATAAAAAAAAAAATGAAGGATAAAACCATATGTCCTCATCTACCTGTTGGTGCTTTCATGCCGGAGTCCAGCTCCAGCTGAGTTCGTGGATGAGGCGTAAAGAGGAAAGAAATGGACCACTAGGATTTCGTGATCATAATGGACAATGCAGGAAAGCTGTCTGCTTTATTTATACAGAAACAGTCAAACTCTGGCTCAGACTTTTTACGTCCTGGTCAAGTGGGTGTTTCTAAGGATAATTTTGCCATTTGTTTTACCTAAAAACTATAGAAGTTCCTGCTACAATTCTTATTCTACAACTTAATCTTGTATCACAAAGAAAAGGAGAACCTAAAGATCCCAACACTTTCATTTCTGCAGTTACGTGACCAGAAGTCTGAGGCAGGGAGGTGGCAATTGCAACCCTGGGGTATCCTAAAAACAAGCTAACTTTCCTGGAAGGACTGTGTGACCCTGAAGTTGCCCATGGTTTCCTTGAGGATGTTGTGTTACAGAAGCTGGATAAGGACCTTGTGTGAGTGTGGTTCACTGGATGTAAGAGACCTTTGCGCATGCTGCCGTGTGTCTGTCCAGGAGCCCTGAGGCGCCTCTGCAGGGAGCTGTGGTGGCCTCATGGGACAGATGGCCTTCCTCCCTGGGCATCCCGGGGCTCAGTGTTGCCACCATCTCTGTGTTTTTGGGAGAAGCAGGGAATCCAGATCTATTTCAAGTGTGCAACCTCCTCATTTAAAAAAGCCTGGAAATAAATAATGAGAATAAAAACAAATGTGTCAGCCTATGATGTGAACAAGCTAAACACTTCAGTGGAAAGCTCCCATTTTGATCCTTCTGTCAACTGTTAAGTGCTTGGAAACACTTTGTACTAGAAAATACCAGTGGTTTTATTTTATTTTTTTTTTTCCTGTTCAGTTTCTTACAGAAGTGTTATGGTCATTTGTGTCCATCATGCATTGATTTCAGGTTTTGAAATCATAGATCCTGTGTTTGCTTCTGCAGCACATGTGCTAAAATTGAGAACATAGAATCTGTGTTTTCTTCCCCGATTTTCCCACGATGTTAGCATATGTACGAAGTCGAGACGTGTAGAGTGGGGGTTTTCTTCTACGTTATGGTATACCTTGAAAATAAGAACAGCTGAGTCTAGAGAAGTAGGTATTTCTTTGATGGGGCGTGGAGTTCTCCTGCCTGCATCGCTGGTGTGAATTCTGAGGAGTCGCGAGATGTCCTCCCTGCTGTTTAGAAGTTACCATGTTTGTCCTGGCCCCCCTAGAATGTAGATCTGTTTCTGCAGGTTAGTGTTTCAAGGTGCAGGCTACTTAACAGCCCTTGTTTGTCTATGTTCATTCCTATTAGATAAGCAAGCTTGCTGTATCGAATGCAAATGCGGGCTGTTTGAGACAGGCATGTCCCTTGTCTGTAGGATATGCTGTCGAAAGTTGCCAAGCCTCTCTTGAACTTCTTCCCATTTTGTTCCCAATTTTCAATGATGTCAAAGCTTTTTCAGTGATCATTTACTATATTCTACCTGAAATGACAATGCAGAAATAGAGAAACAAAAAGGTAAAGTTCCTTTTTCTATGACACCCACCGCCAGATATACTTATTGGCAACCCCTTAGAGTGCCTCTCTGCTCCCTTTTCTATGCATTTTCATACAAAATTGCATTCCATTTATTTTCCTTACTGTATACACTGGATCACACCATGAACATTTTTTCTGTGATGTGCTTTTGTCTCCTTAGCGCTATAACATAGAGTATATATCAGTATCTTATTGTTACTAATTTTGTGTAAAATTTGGTCGTGTGGCTATACCAGACTTTATTTAATCATTTTCCCTTTGCACTGTTACAAACAGAAGGATTGAAGATTTTTGTTCGCAAGTCTTCTTGTAATGTGTGAAGATTTCTTGAAGCTGAATTCCTAGAAACAGAGCCATTTAACCAAAAAGGTATGCGTGTTTCAAATTTGAAGAGAGCACTCTCTTGAAATGCCGTTGATGAAATAGGTCCCCGTGAAATTTCTTTCTTGTGCAGCTTCAAATTATGCAGCTGGTATAGCCTCTAATTGAAAAATGCCCAACAATGTTACATTGCCTGCCATTCTGATTTTATTAGATTTCAGTTACAGTGTACCAGGAAGCGAATCCAGAAACAGACTTTGTCTTTAAAATTATTATGGAAATGCAACACCTAAGTATGAAGAATTGATCAGTTAAGAGGACAATGTAAAAACTCTTTAAGGTAGAGATGTCTTCAAGAAACGGACTTGAAAATCTACTCTCTGGTCAGTTTGGTTGGCGATAAAACTCTAGACCGCTCTCAGCACCTAGGCTCTGCTGAGATATGAAGTGCTACACAGGTGACATAGGCAGAGTAGAGACTGACATTGACCTGGGACAGGTAAGGTAATCCCATTCTACAAAATCTTTCCAGGTGTATATGTAGTTTTAGATTTTTAAACAGGGGCAACTCTTGGTATCTTGAAGTTCTTCAGCTAGTGATTGTGTAGCCAAGGATTCAACCAACAGCATGCCAGAAATACTCAGGAAAAGCATGTATCTGTGCTGAGTGTGTACAGAGTTTTGTTCTGATGTCCATACCCTAAACATTTCAGTACAACAGTGATTGACGTAGCATTTATGTAGTATTACTGCAAGTAATTAAGGATGATTTGAGGTATGCAGGAGGATATGCAGAGAATATGTGCAATTCTCTGTCATTTTATGTAAGGCACTCTGGCATCTTTGGATTTTGGTATCTGCAGAGGCCCCAGAGCCTGCAAGAGCCAGGCCTTGGAGAGGTCAAATCCAGGAGCTTCCCATTTCAAGCCTCCGTGATGAGTGGCAGGGACCTAAATGGAGAAGTCGTCATCTGGTGCTCCTAGGGTCTGCAGTGGCAGGAATCTGGAACCAGGAGATGAAACTGGGAATCGAACTCAGTCACTCTGCTGATATGGGAAGTGAGCATCATCGCCAGGATCCTAACTTCTAGACCATAACACCTGCTCCTCTACCTCATCATTAAGAGTCACTTTTACTTTCTACACAGAGAATTAGATGAGTCAAAGACACAGGTACTTTAAAAAGCTTGTGGAAAATTTAACCCAAGTACTTGACCTTGAGGATTTGATGAAGGGATCCTAGGAGCCTAGGGATGAAGGGAGCCTAGGAGCTGCTGCTTCCCAGGGCACATGTGCATTATCAGGCGGTTGAAATGGGGGTTGCAGCTGAGACTCAAGTCCAGTCACTGCCTACATAGAGGAGGCAGACATCCCAAACTGTGTCACAGCCCTGCCAAAGGCCCATTCCTTTCTTGCTGCTTTTTGAGCTTTATTTCAGAGATACCTGAAGCTCATTTTCCATACATTTTAGACATTATTTATAGACAAAATTTATATAGATTAGAAACAGTAAAATGTTTTCATTTGGAGAGATTTGGGGGAAAATGCAGAAAATCTGGGTCCCTGTTTTCTAATTTCTTTTGGAAGTGGCGGCTTTGAGAACTATAACTGTTACAAGCATTGGAAGTATATAATTAGTTAATTTCAAAATGGCAAGATATCCCTTGAAAGATTTGGAGTCACTTGAAAGTATCACAATCTCAGGGTTAGTCATTCTTGGTGTTGGTAATGGCAGCAACATGAAAAATTGTTTCTGTTTTCCAAAAATGGTTTAAAATTTTTTAATCTGTTTCTCCAGATAACCATTTTTAACAGAAATTCTGGCTTGGTTGGCAATGACATTCAGATTCTGATTGTACGCCTTCTTGCATGTTTATTTTTACAGTACACTGTGAATTGTGGAAGCTTGGTAGGATTCAGTCATATTTCCTTGGCATTAAAACTTGCACAGTCAAGGAAGTGTGAATGCTAGGTTTTGCTCAGGGAAATGTTAGTGTTTCACAGTTTACAGACACTTGTCTTTGATTGTCTGGGAAGGCACAATGAAGGGCACCGCACGGTCCCTTGAACCTGCGTCCTTCAAGGTCCTGTTGGAAAGCAGATGGAATGTGTTAACCAGGTCTTGGAGGAGGATCCTCTGGAGTGTGGGCAGGTGGAGGAAGCAACCAGGCACAGTGCTGAAGAAAGACCTGGCAGTGTTAGGAGTAGTGGCAAATCTTCCAACTCTATGAGAAGGGATAGGAAGGGGTGTACAAGGAGAACTGTGTCCTTCTGTGGAGGGATACAGTCCACTTGTGGCTGCACCGAGAGAGAGGCAGGGATATGCCTCTCTTGCCTCCCCGCTGCCCAGTTCTTGCTGATTCCTCTCATTAGCTGAGTTCAGAAGGAAGTCAAGGGAAGAAAAGAGGAGGAGGTAGAACAGACTGGCTGAGGTGAGGGGGAGCAAACGGCAGAACAGAGCTGTGCATGGGTGAAGGTCGTGGTGGGGTAGGAAGCCTGGGGCCTGGATTTGGGAACAAAGAAAACAAAACTGCAGCTACAGTGATGAAATATGTATCAAATTTGGGAATATTTCACAAAGCCATGTGCTTGGTATTAGTAATCTATGTGGTGGACCTTTGAGTAACATTTTTAACAACAGTTGTTAGCCCCTTTTGGAGTGGGTAGTGCTTCTTGGGAAATACACAGAGTGAGAAACTTTACGTAATTATTTGATGGACCAGAAACGTAGATTTATGAAGATAGCAGACACAGAGGGAATTCATAAAGTCTGTCAACATGGAGTTGGATACCCAAGATAGAATTCCTTTGCTTTTAATATTTTACAAAAATATTTTATCTAAAATGTCAGGTACCTGGGGAAGAGATGAGGAGGAAATTAAGGTTATTAACAGTAATTTTCCTTCAAAGAAGTCAATTTAACTGATTCATTAGCATCATTGAGTAGAAATGAACAAGCTCTATTTTCTCATTTGTTCAGGATGACAGTAAGACTCTAGGTTTCAGGCTCATTTATTCTCTTGTTTCCCAGCCCTGTTGTTTAAATAGGTGAAGACTGCTCTGTTTGGTTTCTGTACTTGTCCTGAATGAACAAGCAGTGAAACTTGATTACAATCATAAAATCAAACTACTGGAAGGAGTTCATCTCTTCTTACCTCCCAATTTTGTCTATAAGAAAGTCAGATACCAGCTATTAGCAGGTGTGGCTATGGAAGGGCCCGGGGTTGCTGACTTTAGGGCAGATCGCATCACTTCTCCAACCCGAAGGAACTGCATTAATTGAATTCATCTTTGCTGCTGAACCCGCGGACTTGTTCCTGGTCCAAGGTCCGTCTTTCCCACTGCTGATTCTGTTCATCTTTTCCAGGCAGAGCTTGCTACTTAGCTCTTCTACCACTCAGCTCTTGAAATGTTGCTTTTTTGGGGGTCTCTTCCATAGCCTTGACTTTTCTTTTTTTTTTTTAAAAGATTTATTTTTATTACAAAGTCAGATATACAGAGAGGAGGAGAGACAGAGAGGAAGATCTTCCGTCCGATGATTCACTCCCCAAGTGAACCGCAACGGGCCGGTGCGTGCCGATCCGATGCTGGGAACCTGGAACCTCTTCCAGGTCTCCCACGCGGGTGCAGGGTCCCAAAACTTTGGGCCGTCCTCGACTGCCTTCCCAGGCCACAAGCAGGGAGCTGGATGGGAAGTGGAGCTGCTGGGATTAGAACCGGCGCCCATATGGGATCCCGGTGCGTTCAAGGGGAGGACTTTAGCCGCTAGGCCACGCCGCCAGGCCCCTTGACTTTTCTTATTCTATAAACTCATTGAGATATGTCATTCACTTCTACTCCTTTTACAGCCACTTACCTTATCTGAGTTCCAATTGCATTCCATCGTCTGCAAGAAATCCTGAGCTTGAAATTTTATAGAACCTTTCCGAGTCAAAGTGCCTCAAATAGATGTGTGTCTCATCCCAAGTTCTGAATATTTGTGACACAGGTGCTCATCGTTGATTCCTTACCTTCGCTTGCCTCTGATTGTGGTCTAATTGTGCACAGTGCTGTTGTTGCTACTTCAGTTTTTGTCCTCAGCGTTTGATGCCTTGATTTTTCTGAGAATCTCTTAAGGCCAATCTTCCTCTCTTTCTCCTTCATTCTGTCATTCATATATTCTGTGGTTATTAAGTGAGCAGTATGTACTCCAGCAGTGAGCCTCAGGGGTTTATAACTTCCTGCAAGAGACACATGCATAAATAACTCCTTTATAAGTTTACATCTTTACCCTTTGAATCTGTTCTTCCATCCCAGCTAAAGTAATTTCCACAAACTAGCTGTTATTATAGTATCAGCTCTAAAATATGGTTACTGCTTCCTACTGCTTTCAGGATTCATGTCTGTTTGTATAGTTTGCCAAATGCAAGACATCTATGGTCTAGCCTCTACCATGAAGCTTTACCTCTGTTCCTTGCAGGTTGAGCTATATTAAAATAGATACAGAAGATAAAGCCTATGCTTTCTGCACCCTTGCAACGGTGCTCTTTCATTGGCATACTCCTAAACAGCCTTATAGACCTGGTGTGGTTGACATTTCCCCGAAGGCTTCCTTGGCTTCATAAGCACGCTAGGTTGGGAGCCTCAACTTAAGTCGTTCTACTGTGGATAGGAAACTAGCCACAGCACGACTGCTGAAAATGGGAGAATCTGGTCCATGTGAGAAAAGAATGATGGCTTTCAAATGAATGAATAACTCAGTGCCATTATTGCAAAATTTACAGATTGGGTTAGTCAGGAAAGCAATCTGATGTATAAGCAAGAGAAGTGCCATGTTTCATAAGCAGACGCTGTGTCTACACTTCTAACAGAGGAACAAAGTCTTCCAGGATTATTTACAGGGCTTACTGCAAAATAGCACACTGCTCAATCTGAAAGATTTGAAAACTCTGTATTCATGGTTTCTGCTTGCATTGTAATATATCAGTAGAATCAGAGAAGACATTTCCCTGAAAGTATTTATTACTTATTCCTGCTAGGCATGCGCTCACATTGCTTTTTTTTCTCTTTTGTAAGTTTGGTTTTAATGAAGTTATGCTTATTTTTCTTGTCATTTACAAGCCTGGGTCAGTGTACTTTTCTTCTTTCGAACTTGGCTGGAAATTTAGGAGAAGAAAATATTTATTTAATCAGATTATTTTATTAAGTAGGACTCTCAATAATCTAAACTACTGTGTGTTTATTTCTTGGTAGCCTTGACTTTTTTTTTTATTTTTTTTTAAAGATTTATTCATTTTATTACAGCCAGATATACAGAGAGGAGGAGAGACAGAGAGGAAGATCTTCCATCTGATGTTTCACTCCCCAAGTGAACCGCAACGGGCCGATGCGCGCCAATCCGATGCTGGGAACCTGGAACCTCTTCCGGGTCTCCCACGCAGGTGCAGTGTCCCAATGCATTGGACCGTCCTCAACTGCTTTCCCAGGCCACAAGCAGGGAGCTGGATGGGAAGTGGAGCTGCCAGGATTAGAACCGGCGCCCATATGGGATCCCGGGGCTTTCAAGGCGAGGACTTTAGCCGCTAGGCCACGCTGCCGGGCCCAGCACTTTATTTTCAAAATTGACCGTGAATGTATCAATGCCAAATAGAGAAAATAAGAGCGTTAGTAATTAACTGAAAAAAACATACTGCTGTGTATTGTTTTTGAAAGAACATCTTTTAGAGTTCCAAAATTAGGTGAGGACATTTTATTTGTGATGGTTTGAACCTTATGAATTACGGCTTCGACAGTCCTAACCAGGTCCTCCGCCCCAAACTTGGAGCATTCACGATGATCCAGAAAGCCTCTTCTTCACACCTGGGATCTTTCCGAGTTAGAAAATTCCTTTTAGCTTTTATTGTATTGATATGTTGGCTGGGGATATTTGTTATTAGATATGTCATGATTCACGTTTCAATGAGACAACATTTAGGAGCATTACAGTTTAGTGATTGCAGCTGCTTGGAAAATGCTTCAGGATGCACTTGGGAAAACAGATGGAGAGGCTTTACTTTTATTGAGCGCCTTCCTGGACCTCTGTGGTCCTCTGAGAATCGTAAGCCTGGCCTCATTCTGTCCATTTTTCATTCTATTTGAAAGAATTTCAAAGTAGCTGCGTAAAGTTCCTTTCTGTCTGTCTGAAGTGACATTCAGGGATTTTCTTGGATGGCTACGGAAGGGATTGATGGAAATTTAAAGGCTCAGGTTAATTTGGGTGTGATAAAAAGTTTTGAAAGGGACTACTGTCATCAGGCTATTCCAAATGATTCTGTAACATGTTAATTTTTCTTTTCTAAACTTGCATTGTATGCACATGGTGGAACACCAGGTTTTCCATAAAGACTGACATCCAGGTAGAAACCACTGATTAAAAGCAGCAGAGATGTCTTTTGGAAACCTTTGTAAATGCTCCACTTTCTGCCCAAGCAAGGTTCTCTGAGCTTTGTTGGCAGGTGAAGGCAGTAATTACCTGGAAGATGTGCCTCATAGCTCAGCAGGGTTTCTGGTCTGGAATATCTCAAGAAAACTATGTTTCCATCCTCCCAGAGAGGAGAGCAGCCTTTGTATGGCAGAGAGATGTAACACCAGGAATACAACTGCAAGAGAGTCACACCTTGTGCCCTTCTGCAAGGGATGGACTCTGATAGAAGGCTGCCCAGACACATGCACCATCTGGGCCACATTTGAGGGCTGCAGGTGCTCACCAGCCATGCTGTGCAGCGGGATAGATGCAGTGCTGTGCCATGATGTCTTTGATAGTTGTTGAATCTTGCTGGATTGACTTTGTGATATTGTGGAATGCTGTGAATTCCCAGGATGCCTTGAGAGAAGGCAAAAAAACAACCACAGAATCCCTCTCCCCAGAAACCTCGTACCCTTTAGGTGTGCTGCACACTTGATAAACACACATTATTTGTTTTCCAAGCAATCCCTCAGCCTAGATATGATTGTACCCTTTGATAGTAAGAAAAGCCAGCGATTAGAGTGCTGACTCAAGGCTACTTGGTTGATCCGTAGTACAGAGAGGGATCGAAATGAGAGAGACCTGAGTCTGTGGGGCTGTGTCTGTGGCTTTTAGCTTGGTGGGGAAAGAAGTATATGAAGCTTACAGCAGAAAAAATATAGTAAAAGATACATAGCAGTGATCTAATCTCAACCTTTAAACAAATTGGCCTTTAAGAAAGCTCACTAAAAGTAAATAGCATGTAAACAAAGCCAATGCAAAATAAATTCCCTTTTTCAAGTTAGAAAAATATGTTCACATATCAAAATGGTTATTTCAAAAACAAAAGAACTTCCATGTTTTGTTGTTAATCATTGGTCTAACCTGATCATTCTATCTTTCCTAAATTATCAAGCACATTCCTTTAAACAGTTTCAGACAGCAAGCAAGTTGGTATGTACTAAATATTCTGTGAGATGAATGAGCAAACTGAATTGGCAACCCCACCTGATGGCAGTCAGTGTGGATAGGCAGTGGATTGGAGGAAGCAGATCATTAAGAAGAACCTGAGCAGACATTACTAGAACCTATGCTTATGTGGGATGCCAGCACATTCAGGCAAAGGATTAACTTGCTATGCCCCCATGCTGGCCCCTTCTTTTAAACTTTTCTTGGGCGATATTTTAACATTGTGTTCATTGTATGATCTTATTTGTTATTGTAGATGATGATGAATAAATTATTATTGACATTTTTGACCTCATGACCTTTTGAGGAATCAAGCAAAGCCATCATGATGGAAACTCATTTACCCAGATGGAAAAGGATCTGCTTTATAGTTGAATGTTTTATGTATAACATACCTTTTAAAAGTACAGTGTAAGTGTAAGTGTATTGGGATGGAAACCACCATTTTTCCAGTGTCTTGTGAAAATCAGTAATTCCATTATGTCCCCAGCTGGGGGGAAGTTTAGCAGTTGGATGGAAATGTGTCTTGTGAAGTGCTGGCTTTGCCCTGACAAGCTTGGTGAACTTGGACGTGTTATCCCACCTGTTCTCATCTTGCTTTGCATGTATCCTTTGAAGTAGCTGGCAGTGTCCTCCTCTGCAGAGATGTGCTTGTGTAATTGTTGTCATGTCCACCTAAGAGGCAAGCTGCAGAGTTTGAACCTGAACACTAACACTGTTCAAGAACTCCTCTGCTTATTTCTTGGCCTTTCTTGCCAAGGCTGTCGTTGCCTGCTTACCCAGTTTGCAATTCTGACGAACTAGGTTGGTTGGTTTCATGTTGGCGGAGGGGGCTCGAGGTCAGAGCTGGTGGAGAAGGTACTGTATAATATTCTTTGAAGAATACTCCTTTGGAAGGCAAGTTCTTGTCTATGTGGTCTGTGCAGGTGACCCCTGAACTTATTTGGCTTGTATAGCATGTTTTTTGGGGGGCAGTGGGAATACATCACGTTGTGTTTAGCATTGAGACCTCAGCTGGAAATTCAGAGCAGCAGAAATGTCCTCATTTTACTGTTCTGGAAAATAATTTAGAAATTATTGGCTCAACAGTATGATGAACGAGTGAGTATTACTGCTTCCAGGGCATTTATAATTTGTCAACTGCCACACTTGATAATTTTCTGCCTGCATAGTGACAACAAATATGAAGTACCCAATAAATGCTTAATGAATTGACTCATGATGGTCGCCAGGGATATTGGTCCTTGTGGAAGATAAGGATGACCAATACGAAAGAAGAAATGAGGTTTCCAAACTGTAGCATTCTTTACCAGTTCAGTTAAATGTTTGGTCATTGAAGTGGGGTGAAACAGAACTATGGTTAGCTGTCAAACTAGTTCGGTTGGTTGAAGTAGCTACAACTTGGAACTGGATTGACAGGCACTGCTTGGAAACTTCTATGCTTCATCAGATTACACACACATAGACATATACACAGAGTTCAGATTCTGAGTACAATGTATATGTATGTACAAATTGGTAGGTTCTTTTTTTTTAAAGATTTATTTTTATTGGAAAGTCAGCTATATAGAGGGGAGGAGAAACAAAGAGGAAGATCTTCTGTTCATTGATTTACTCCCCAAGTGACCACAATGGTCGGTGCTGTGCCGATCCAAAGCCCAAGCCAGGAACTTCCTCCAGGTCTTCCATGTGGGTGCAGGGTCCCAAGGCTTTGGGCCGGCCTCGACACTGCTTTGCTAGGCCACAAGCATGGAGCTGAATGGGAAGCAGGGCTGCTGGGACCAGAACCGGCGCCCACATGGGATCCCGGCATGCCCAAGGTGAGGACTTTAGCTGCTAGGCCACCGTGCCGGGCCCAAATTGGTAGGTTTTTATGTTTATATGATAGAAATGTGTATGAACTTCCATGTGTGCATGCATATTTATAGTCCCAATAGAACATTCCGAGAGATGACATATATTTAAAAATATATTAAAATGTATCATTTAAAGGAGATTCTGCCTCCAGAGTCTGTAGAATCTTTTAAAATAACTTTGAAGCCTGTAAAAATACTATGTGATTGTTCTGAAAATATTGGAAAAGGACTGAGAAGTACAAAGAAAAGGACCCTGCATCTAATCCTAATAGAAAATCATTGTAGACCAGAATGAAAAGCAGTAGATTGCTGTGTGTTTATAGATACATTGTTTCCAAGTGTGATAAAAGCTGATCTTTTTGTGGTGGTACTTCCTTTGATCTTACTTTTCTGTTAGGAACTAATAAGAACTCCTTTCATGGACAGATTTTGTATGTAGGAAGATGTACCAAGATTGTGTGCGGTATAATTGGAAATAGGCTAAATATAACTCTGCAAACTTTATTTGTAGACCACAGCTCTCTGTAATTTTTTGAGCTTTAGTTAGTTGTTAATTTCTTTAAGATACAGAAGAAGAAATAGAATAAATAAGAAAAAGTTATTTTAACACTTAAATCTGTTTTTAGTTCCAGCCCTGCAGTGGCTTGTGTCAGTTAATTTAACGTGGACCTCAATATTTTATTTCGCAAATGGGGCAGTGTCTGTCTGCTTGTGGGGTCAAATGCAAGGGCGAATATAAATGCTTTTGGCCTATTTTTCTGGGTATACTTTAAGCAAGGTAGGCATTTGCAACAGAGTCCTAATTTGCTAGAAAGCTTGGAGTTTGAAGCCAGAGAATTAAGAAGTTGAATAGAGTTCTGCTTTATGTGTTGTTGGATATTGTCTCTATGAAAGCATCCCTATGGCAAGCACCGGGATCCCATATGGGCACCAGTTCATGTCCCAGCTGCTCCAGTTTACCTATAGCTCTCAGCTTTTGGCATGGGAAAGCAGCGGAGGATGGCCTGAGGTCTTGGAACCCTGCATCCACATGGAACACCTGTAAGAAGTTCCTGGCTCCTGGCTTTGGATCAGCTCAGCTCTGGCCATCGTGGCCATTTAGGAAGCTAACCTGTGGATGGAAGTTCTTTCTCTGTTTCTCCTTCTCTCTGTAAATCTGATCTGCCTTTCCAATAAAAATAAATTAATTCAAAAAGAAATACGGACAATATCAGTTACATACAATTTCTCTAAAAATGTAAGCAGAAATAGAGAAATATTTAGAGACCGATTTCATTCATGCTAATTAAAAGCTCTAAATGGAAGCTTTAAGTAAATCTTTAGGAAAAAAAGTGTCCTCTTGCCTTTTCTTTATGGGACCTCTTTTTAGACCACTGGCTTTGCTGAAGATTGAATATTTTACTGTTAAATTTTTAAAGATTTATTTATTTTTATTTGAAAGGCAAGTTTTTACAGGGAGAGAAGGAGAAACAGAGAGAGGTCTTCCATCCGCTGGTTCACTCTCCAAAGTATATAATGGCCAGAGCTGAGCTGATCCGAAGTTAAGAACCAGGAGCTTCTTCCTGGTTCCCCACCTGGAGATCCTGTCCCAGTACCTCAGGGCATCCTACACTGTTTCTCACACCACAAGCAGGGAGCTGGATGGGAATTGGAGCAGCTGGGGCATGAACTGGCACCCAACTGGGATGCTGGTTCTTGCAGGTAGGATATTAGCTTGCTATGCCACTATACTGGCCCATATTTAATATAACTATTTGGGGGAAAATGTGGTTGCTATAATGTTATTAATAGAAAATGCTGTCAGTGGAAATTACAAGAAAGTATTAAAGCAAGGCATCCAACCGAAAAGGCTACTTTTGGGGGCTGGTGCTGTGACATCACAGGCTAAGCCTCCGCCTGTGATGCTGATATTCCCTATGGCTACAGGTTCATGTTTGGCTATTCCACTTTTGGCCCAGCTCTCTGCTCGCACCTTGAAAAAGCAGTAGAGGTTGACTCAAGTCCCTGGGCCGCTACAGGCACATGGGAGACTTGGAGGGGGGTTCTGGCTCCTGGCTGCAGCTTGGCTTATCTCTCTGTGTCTCCCTAACATTGCCTTTCAAATAAAAAGTAGATATTTTAGAAAGACTATGTGTATCTTCCCAGAGAATTGAGCCATTGCTTGAGAAAAGACAGAGGTTCCTTATATTGAAGAGCAATTTATCATAGACATTTACATGGGAAATCAGCCAATAATTTTATAATTAATAGAAAACAGGAGACGAAAATGGAGCCTTTTGTATGCAAGTTTGGCTTTACCAGATGTTGAGTTTTATTATTATTGTTATTTCTTGCAATGGTGGCTAGATAAAGATGATGACTTGTGAGATCTGCTCTGTGTGTTTTTAGAGCAGTGCTACAAAGGTTTACTGGAAGTGACAGGAGTAAGTCCATGTTTAGGCTAACACAGCACAGTTAATGTTCTTGTCTATGCACGTATATCAGAGGCTGCACATATTGTGTAAGAATAATTACCAAATGTTCCGGGGGCGGTGAGTCTATTTCTTCAACATGAGAATTGATGAGGTTGTTAAATTAGGTTTTGTTGGAGTCATAACAGTTTATTTCACTAAGCTATTTATTGGATAAATATTGTCACTGATTTTCATCAACTTCAAAGAGGTATTATTTATTCAAGGAGAAGTGTTAGGAGTTTATTGCAGGACATATTCATTTTTTTTTCCCTTTCTGCAGTGTTTTCTTCCCTGTTGATTCAGATGAAGTCATGATTTTTAAATGTCAGTGGATCTGATGAAGTGCAGGCATTGAAACATGGGTTTTACTGGAAAGCCAGCTTTGGGGCTAGGGTCTTCAGGAGCTGGGTGCCACATGTTTTGGGGCACAACAGAAGAGCTTCAGTGTTTGAGTGTGCCATATGTGGGTAGGGGGCTATCTGCTTTGTTAGAGAAACTGAAGCCATGAACTGTTAGGTTTATTTTTGTTGTTTGTAGTTTGTACATGTATATGGTGCTTTTTTTTTCAATTTGTCATTTAAAAAAATATAGAATGCTTCACAAATTTGTGTATCATCCTTGCTCAGGGGCCATGCTAATCTTTGTTGTTTTGTTCCAATTTTATTATATATGCTGCTGAAGTGAGCACTGCTTGTCATTATTATATAGAACCTATCTAGTCCTTCATAGCTATTATGTGAGATCGAAAGTCACAGAGTCATGCCAGACAATGGTTTATATGACAAACTGTGACTGTTTGAGGCTAGAAAGAAACTTCACTCACTATAAATTTTTATTTGAATTTCACATATTATATATGTAGGTATATAGGCATATATTATATATATATGTATGTATATGTGTATATGTGTGTGTGTATATATATATTATGTGTATGTATATATATTGCTTGTGCAGGTGAGTTATTACAACTATTTTGCCTTCACATTCTGTTAACACCTACACGTTACTTTACTAAGCAACAAAAGAATTCACATCACTCAAATCAAGACGTAAGAGAGCTACTCTAGGTGAGAGGAAAGCAGTGGGTAACCTACTACCTTCAACCTGCCGTGTTCTGCAGGTTATTTTATATTTCTTTAAAAGGGAGAGAGAGACAGAGAATAAGAGAGAGAGAGAGAGAGAGAGAGAGAGAAAGGCTGGGGCTTTTTATCTGCTAGTACTCCCTCAAATTGTTGCAGTAGCTGGGGCTGGGTCAGGTCAAAACCAGGAACCAGTAATTCTACTCAAGTCTCCTACCTAGGTAGCAGGGATCAAAGTCTTTCCGCCATCACCTGCTGCCTCTGGGTGCAAATGACTGGGAAGCTGGGATTGAATGAAGTGCCTCACACATTACAGGCGCTCTGGCCTGGGATGTTGGCTTGTGAAGCAGTAACTGACAGAAACCCCCATCCAAGCATATAATTTGAGGTTATGCAGTTTGTTAGGAATGTTTTTCTCAGCCAATGTGCGAATGCTCTTTAGAAATAGATTTTAATAAAGACCAATGTGAGAAAGCAATGCAGTATAGCAGAAAATTGAGAGCTGATTTTCCTGGATTTGAGTATGAAGATGGATTCCCACTGATACGTGGTCTTGGGTGAGCTCCTTGGCTCTGTCTGGTCTGCTCTCCTTAGAAAGGGGGACACCAATAGCTCAACAGGGAGTCGGGAAGAGTAAATGAAATTCTAGGCATATAGGGCCCAATGCATCATTTGGCATATCATAGCTTACTTCAAAATGTATTTATTGGACAGAGAGGTAGTGAGAGATGGAGAGAGAAAAAGAACTGTCACCTGCTTGTTCACTTCTTTTTTTTTTAAGATTTAATTATTTTTATTGGGGAGTCAGATTTACAGAGAAAAGGAGAGACAGAAAGGAAGATTCTGCATTCACTGGTTCACTCCCCAAGTGGCCATAATGACTGTAGTTGATCCAAAGCCAGGAGCCAGGAGCCTTCTCTGGATTTCCCACATGGGTACAGGGTCCCAAGGCCAGGGCTGTCTTTAACTGCTTTCCCAGGCCACAAGCAGGGAGCTGGAAGGGAATTGGAGCACCCAGGGCATGAACTGGTGCCCGTATGGGATCCCGAAACATGCAAGGCAAGGACTTTAGCCACTAGGCCCACGTGTTGGGCCCTTGTTCACTTGTAAGTTGTATGGAAGGACTGGGACTGTGTTAGGATATCAATACAGAGTCCCCATGTGTGTAACAGGAATCCAATTATTTGAAGCCATCACCACTGTCTTCCAGAGTCTGCTCTGGAATCAGCAACTGAAGTCAGCAACTGGAATTGGGTATTAAACTTAGCTGTTCTGATATGGGACCTCTGTGTCTTAACCAGCAACTTAAGAGCTAGTCCAGATGCTCACCTCCAATAGCTACTTGTTTAGTGTAGGTCTTCAATAATTTGCTTTTCCTTCTGTAGATGTTTGGCCATTGAATTCATCATATTGAATCTGTTGAACTGTTCTTGTGACTCATTATATTTCTAGCAATGATGCACATGGATTTTTTTTTTTTCTTTTTGAGAATTGTAAACTTCCATAGAGTTTCATGGAAAAGTAATCTCTGTGGTTTTGCTCGTTCATTCTTTCAGCATCTGTCAATACTATTATATACCAGCTTCCTGAGTTCTAAATGCTCCTGTCAAATCAACAGAGATCAAAAGATATGGTGGAAATTCCTACAGAATTTAAAATTCCAGAGAAGGAGCGTTGCTTGTTTGAATCAGGTCAGCCCTTAACCCTTCGAGAAGTGCGCTAGGGTTTTTGTTTTTGCTCTTTAGTTATGTCTCATTTCTGATATTTAATCTGGATGCCCCTGAATATTTGCTTAGCTTATTTGAGGACTTTTGGTTTTGAAGATTACCTTTTTAAAAGATGCATTCATGGATCTATTTGGAATATAGAGTTACAGAGAGAAGGAGGAAGAGACCGGGAGAGAGAGTTGTCCTACCTGCTGGTTTACTTCCCTCATACCCAGTATGGTTAGGACTGGGGTCATGCTGAAGCCAGGAGCCAGGAGCTTCTTCCGAGTCTCCCACGTTGGTGGCAGAGGCCCAACTGCTTAAACCATCTTCTGCTGCTTTCTCAGTGTGTCAACAGAAAGCTGGGTCAGAAGTGTCACATTTGGGAAGACCTGTGCCCATTTGCGATGCTGGCCTTGCAGGCAGCAGCTTGATGTGCTGTGCCTCAGCACCAGCTCCTTGGAGGGTATCTTCAATCAGAATCTCTGTTCTTTGGTTTATTAGAATAGCATTGAACTCCCTCTCTCTCACTTTTGTTCATTGCTGTTCCTTTCTACCCCAAAATGAGCATGTCGTGATCCGCAGCTGGCTCAGTGGATATGGCGGGTTGGTGGTTCTTATGACTTTCCTAACAACTGCTCTCCCAAGTGCTTGTTGACCTTCTAGTATGAGATAGTCCCTTGTTGACAAGGGGAAGTCTCTGATGACATCAGATGTGATGATGCAGCTATGTTACTGGATGGTTGTGTGGTACAGCACAGTTGAAAAGAGGAGCGAGTTCTGAGAATGGAGAAAAGGGGAAGATAACTTCTACCTGCTGTTTGTCACAATATTTTTGCCTGTGGGTGATAGGAAATGAGTTTCAACTCGTAGGAGTTTGTTGCTTGTAACTGAAATGCATGCATAGAGATCCCGGCCTTTTGGGTTGATGCACTCATGAGCAATGCCGACAGATAGCCAGCTTCTTCTGGTTTGCTCTGTTATTTTGTTGGCTGACGTGTGTCCTTGTGATTCTTCGTCTCCCGGGGAAGACGGATGTGAACATGTTGGTTTCATGAGAACGACTTTCTCAGAACCTCTCTTGCAGTACAGTGCTCAAAACTGAGTCCTATGTCTCCTCTTTGCAGCAGGATAGTCTGGGAAACAATTCATTTTAGCCTAATGTCTGACCTCTCCAAGGCAAGTGAGGTTATGAATATGAGATAAAGAAATAGCCATAATTGCCATAATTGGGTCTTTTAATTTTGAGACCTCTAATGGGCTTAGTGTTAGGTTTTCTGATTTGAAAAGTGTAGCTAACTTATTCATTAATTTAACAAATATCTATTAAAGCCATAAAGTCCAATGAAATAGATTACCAATGTAATAAAAATCAGGCCTCAAATTATAGTACATGAATTAAAACTTTCTGAGTTTGGATGTAAGCTAACAGTGTTTTCTCTCAGCTTCTCCTAAAGCTGAGTTGTTCTGGGTTTCCCATAAGACTCCCTTTTCCAGCTTTTATATGCCTGCCCATTAAATCAGACAAATTTCCTTTTCAGGGTTTGGCATTGTTTTTATTGGAAAAGAAATAGATTGTTTTAGGCCAGGAAAAAGAGAGAGAGAGAGAGAGAGAGAGAGAGAGAGAGAGAGAGAGCGAGCGCCATGAGCTACTTTCTTCCCTGGCTCCTGCCCCGCCCCTCCTCCCTTTCTTCCTTCCTGTATCTCAGTAATGAATCTTGGCCATATTCTGTTCACAAGCTTGTCCTTGTCCTTGCTTATTTTTGAAGCCACTTGCCATAGCTTTACACATGGTCTTTCCCCAAACTGTGACATAAAGTCTTTTTGATTTTGTGCCCAGGGTCAGGTTTCTAGAAGTGGTATCTGGAAGGATCAGTCTGTTAAATTCTGAGGCTGTGAGGCTGAATATACTTGGTGTGTGACTCTCCCTGCTTACTGTGAAAGCTGAGCTTCAGCCTCGCATGACCCCATTTGTCTTTTTCAGATGTTAGCCAAAATTAGCCGCACGATCCATGGAGTACTCACTTTTGGCCGTTTCCCAATGACAGATCACTCAACTAACTTCAGGAGGCTACTGATGTGAGAATTCCTTTCCGTGATTCCAAAGCCTGCAGCGGAACAACTACCTTTCTTTCAAAAGTGCCTTTTTGTATTTCTTATTTGAAAAAGCTATTGTACATGAGCTAGATCATACACACATTAATGATTATTCATTTTTCCACATATATTAGTCAAAGGTATGTTTAATGCCTAATAATTTCTGATCAGCATGAGAGAACCATGTATCTCAAAATGGAGATACTTGAAATGTAATAGTAAAAAAGCTTTATTATAAGTCCATGTATATTTATTATTTGGCTTTTGAAAAACTGAACGCCATTACTATGATGCTGATAAAACCACACCAAGACACTATTCGTGTTTTCTGGCATAATTTTCTGTTTTTTAAAGCTTTTGCTCAAAATAGTTCCTACTTTTTCCTTTTATTCTGAAGGGTATTTGGAAAAGAGAAAGTTTATGATATTTGCAATCTGTGTAGTTCTGTTGTTTATATTTTCACTAATAAATTACCTTGGGTTTTAAACTGTGATGAAAAAGTGTAAATGAACATAAAGGTAAGTGAGTATCACAATCAACCTCCCTGTGGCCATGATTAAACTACTGTGAAATCATGGCCACTTTAGTTTTATCCTGCACTCTTCCCCAGGAGTGAGTCCTTCCAAATCCTAGATGCTGCATGAGGTCTGTTGCCAGGTTACAAGCTACAGGTCTGCGGGTAACCCCACTCATGTAACTTTGCTGTGAATGATCGTTGGCTCAATGTGTTTGTGAAGTTCTTTGTTTTTGTATAGATCACCAGTCTTGCCTTTTTTTGGTAGAGCTTGCCTACAACTGTGTTCTCCAAAAGTGGAATGGGCCTGATGCTCTTACTATACACTGCGCTGTAAACAGTGCGTGGGGGAGTGGGGGCTAAAGCAACAACTGGCTGGCGTCTGACATGTGGAAGAAAGGCCCCAGAGACTTCCTGTGGGGAGTCCATGTACAGGAGTGGTGTGGCTTTGAGGGAGAGAGCCTGTGGAGCCAGACGCTGTGAAGTAGGGAGGAACTCAGACCTGGCTGCTTGCAGACATGGGAAAAGCTTCAGGATTCATGCTCTTCTCGGTAACAGATTATGAGAATTTGTTATTTAAAGTTTGGAAGGAACTTCACTTATCTGGAAGAAGGTGGCAACTGCAACCTGTACATCTACTGTAGGAGTTCCCACTTGGTGTACGAGGGAAGGGAGGTCCTTGCAGTGTCATCTCTGAGTCTACGTGTTGGAAGTTATTTCAAATCCCTGAGTCTCTTCTGGGTCGGAATCTTGGTCTTTATCTCTGGATGTATACATGATTATTTCCCTTGGAAATTAAGTTACTTTACAGATGGAACCTATCAGAGGCAGTATTACATTATCATGGACATTATTTCATTTGTTATTTTAATTAGATTTACCTATAAGCAGTTTATAACAGTGGAAGATTAACTTATATTAAACTAAATCAGTTACTTCCTTATTTGGATTTGACTCTTTAAGGTATTTTTGAATAGGACTGCAAATTATTAAATAAAGGTTTACATTTCCCTCCTTGAATTCTTTCTTCCAATTTTTTTTTTTTTTTTGCTTCGCAGATGACAGGGAACTAAATGCATTAATCATAGAGAAAGAGGAAAATCTTTGCTAAATCTCATGATTTGAAAGGAACTGCTGAGCATGGTATAAGTGTTGAGTTATAAAAACAAGCTTTTAGGAAATCCAAATGATTAGATGTGGTTATCTTTGAAGCTGGAGTGGCAGTTGAACTTGATGGTGATATATGTGTATATTTTACATCTGAGGCCAGAAATACATGGAACAAATTTCACTTCCAGGCACTAGGAAAGTTACTTTTTCTTATTTCTCAAATGTTTATGCAAAGACCCTCTTGGGAATGAAGACCCACATATCTGCAAGGTAGCAAAATTCTTAAGGAGAGGACTCTGACTTGTGTGGGTGGCAGAGCCCAGGAGGCTTTGGGAGATTGTGAAAGCTGCAAAGACTGCTCAGCTCTCCCCGTTTGCCTGTGTGACATTTTGTAGCTCTCTACTAAGAGGAACTAGGCATGCTTATGAAGTGTTACTGAGTTACAAAGAGCTTTTTACTATAGTTTATTTCATTAATCATAGAAATTAAAGCAGTCAGTTCAGTGGCTGGTAATCTTTACTGACATTAGAAACAGGTTTCCATAGTCAAGGTGGTTGCTTTAGAGCAGGGATGGGAGACTTCCCGCCCAGCGGCCCTCTGAGGCCTGCAAAGTCATTTGGTCTGACATCGCCAGGGAACTCTGTAGGGACTCAAAACTTCAATCTACAGCAGGCTAATTTTAAGCTGATACATTTTAAGCCCACTAGTGATGGCACAGAAAGGATTCCGTACCGCTACTCAAAAACATACGGGAGACATCTAAATCAGTTCAGGATTGAGCCAAGATAGGGCTAGAGTATTCCTGAACTGAAGAAATACCCACATGTTTGTTTTTATCAGATTCATTAGATTGAGTTATTCAGGAAGAACTTCCTTTTAAAATACTTTTGTCTATTTCCTATATGCTGGATTAATTAGGTTTAGTCTTTTTTATTTATTTTTAATTTTATTTTTAAATTTCAATATCTAATTATTTTTTAACCTGGTTCAATGTGATTTGTAGATACAATTTTAAGAACACAGTGATGATTTCCCTTCCCGTTTCCTCAACCTTCCATCCCTCTCCTGGTTTTTTTTTCTTTTGGGATAACATATTTCAAAATTTGGATTTTCTTCAAGTAAAAACCAAAAGGACACCAGTGGGAATAGAGAAAGTGGTTATGAATAATTATTGAATGGAAAATGACCATTTCATCCATCTATAATAAATTATAAAGTAAGCACAAATTATTAAAACTATATAACATTCTGTTTTTTTTTTTTTTTTACAGATTTGTTTGTTTTTCCTTTGAAAGTCAGTTACAGACAGAGGAGAGACATCCTTCCATCCATTGGTTCCCTCCTCAAATGACTGCAAAAGCCAGAGCTGGGCTGGTCCAAAGCAGGGAGCCACAGCTCAAATATTCAGTAGCCACATATGGTTAGAGGTTACATACTAGAGATGTAGCACATAGAATATTCTCATGTGTCATAGTAGTTCTTAGTATGCATGCAGAAAAGACAACTGCTGTTCTGGAACCTTCCCCTCCCCACCACCTCTCGTGACAGTCATGTCCACTGGCAGCAGAAGCATGTGTGCCAGTGTGGGCTGTGAGCATTTTGCCATGTGTAGGGTAGAAAGGTTTCATGGTGGGGCTGCCTCACATCTGACCCCCTATGCTGCATTTGAGGGAATCATTGTTGGATAACGCTGGCTGGGTGACTGTGCCCTGTTCCTCTTCACTTTCTAAACATAAAGATCCACGTGTCTGTTATTTTTTTTTTTCTGACCTCTGCCAGCTGATGGAGCTTCCAGTTTGCCAGACTGGGTCTTGGGAGCGATGACTCAGACTCAGACATGGGGTCAGAGTCCACCCTTCCCTGGCACAGCAGCAGTGTAGAGCCAGTTGCCATCTGCAGTGCCAATGGTGCAGGAAGTTGACTCTTGAGAACCGAAAGGGACAGTCTTACAAAGACAGCTTCTCCCTGTGTGTAGGGAGCCTCGGCTAGCAGCTTCCAGTCTACAGGCTTCACTCCTCCCCCATACAGAGTGATAGCAGGAAATCAAAACGGGAGAAATTGTATGATTTGTGGTCCCCAGAATTATGCGTAATGTAAATATGACTTTCTGATAGTCTTTTAGGAAAAGGCAAATACAATACTCATTTTAGCACTATTTCAAACACCCCATCATCCTATTGATGATGACATCCCAATGATGATAAAGCGTTCTTGTTTTCAGGAGTCATGTTTATGATTCTCTTTCTTATACTCAGAACCTAATCAGAACTGTTGTTGGCGAACCATCCTATGCTGTTTGTGCCTACCAGCTACAGTGATCAGTTTGACTTTTGTTTTCCAGAACAGTAGACAGACATATTGTGTTGTGTTTGTTTTCAGAATTTGTCAGCATATTGTCTGTTCCTCTTGTGTGCTGATTGCCCACTTTAATGCCCCAGCAGCTGTGTGGGCAGCTGTGTCATCTGCACGGTGCCACAGCTTCTCCTGCAGAGAGCCGCATGTGTTCTCCGTTTGGGAATTTCTGCTACCAAGCATGCTTTTGACACGAGTAGTCTACCCAACACCCGAGGTGTAATCTCTAGGCTGCCTGTTTCTTCCTATTGTGTGAGAAGTGTGAGAGGATTCCCTGACAATGGAACCACCAGCCCAGGGAAAAAGATGACCAGTTGTCCATCTGAGCCTATGTCCAGCCTTCTGTAGAAAAGACATACTGTTGTGAAGCAGCCATACCATCAGGGAGAACAGTGGGGCAGCCTCCACTGGTAGCCAGCTGAACTGCATGGCTTGTTCCCACCAATGGAAGCTGATCAGAGTGATGTGTGTCAAAGCTGGGACCAGGCTGCTACGGCCTAGGCTGTATCTTTCAGCTCTGGCTTGGTGTAGGTGTCTGTGAGGCCCATGTGAATGCTAGGAGTCAGGATTGAGAGGACTTTGTTCGAAGCTGTTTCATGATTTAGGTACACCATGTGTTACCTAAATACAGCACCCTTGATGATCACAATTGCATTCTTTGGCCATGAATGGCTCAAAACTGGGACTGCATTTGGTGAAATCCATTACTGGGAAATTTAGCTTTGCCCTTTGGACATCCTGTTAAGATGGATATTTATTTATTTTTATTGGAAAGGCAGATTTGTGGAGAGAAGGAGAAACAGAGAGAAAGATCTTTATCCACTGGTTCACTCCCCAAATGGCCACAGCAGCCAGAGCTGTGCCAATCCAAAACCAGGAGCCAGGAACTTTTGGATCTTCCATGTGGATGCAGAGTCCCAAGGTTTTGGGCCATCCTCCTCTGATTTCCCAGACCACAGCAGGAAGATAAAGGGAAGTGGAGCAGCTGGAACATGAACTAGTGCCCAATGGGATCCTGGCACTTGGAGGTGGAGGATTAGCCAGTTGAGCTCTCTGTTTCTCCTTTTCTCCAGGCCCAGGCCATTTATCTTATGGGACTATGTCTGTATGTATAGGTATTCACTATGTGTGGTCTGTTGTGGGCTCTCACTGTGTGATTTGAAGCTTGGCAGCTGGAAGGATGTTAACGTCATTTCTGAAGTGGGAAGACTGCTTCACAGGAGGCGCCGATGGGAAGCTCAGGGGTTGGCTTTGTGTCTTTGTAAGAGGATAGTCACATTAGACACACAAGAAGGTGGATAAACCCTGGAGTCGGTTTAAGACTGAAATTCAGAGTTTTGGGCTGAAGGTGTTTAAATGTGGAATTCAAAGTCTGGATAAGACCGTTCAAGAAGCAAAAACAGCCGGTTGAGTGCAATGCATTAAGTCACATCTTGGGATGCATTTATTCTTTTCTTAAACTTTTTTTTTCTGTTTAATTGAAAGGCAGATTTAGACAGAGAGATTGTCCTTCTGCTGTTTCACTTCTCAAATGGTCCCAACGGTCGTTGCTTAGCTGATCTGAAGCCAGAAGCCAGGAGCTTCCTCTGGGTCTCTTACATGGTTGCAGGAGGCCAAGAACCTGAGCCATTCAATTCTACTACTTTCCCAGACTATAAGCAGGGAGCCGGATCAGAAATGGGTCAGCTAGGACATGAAATGGCACCCTTATGGGATTCAGCTCTGCGGGCGGAGGTTTAGCGCACTACATCACAGTGCTGACTCTGTTTTTGTTGTTGTTGTTGTTGTTTTATTTTGTTTTGTTTTAAAGATTTATTTTACTTTACTTGGAAGTCAAAGTTACAGAGAGAGAGAGTGAGGGTGAGAGAGATCTATCCTCTCTTTTATTTCCTTAATGGCCGTGATGATTAGAACTTGGCTAATCTGAAGCCAGGAACTAGAATCTTCCTCTGGGTCTCCCATGTGGGTCTGGGGCCCCAAGGACTTGGACCATCTTTTGCTGTTTTTCCAGGCCATTAGCAACAGGGAGCTGGATCGGAAGTGGAGCAGCTGGTTCCCAAACTGGCGCCATATGGGATTCCAGCACCACAGGGAGAGGATTAGTTTGATATGCCACCACCTGTCTGTTTTTGTGTTCTGAAGATTTATTTATTTGAAAGTCGTAATTACAGAAAGAGAAGAAGAGACAGGGAGAGAGAGAGAGAGAGAGACAGGGAAGGAGGGAGAGAGAGAGAGAGAGAGAGAGAGAGAGAGAGAGAGAGCGCCCTTCCATTTGCTGGCTAACCCCCAACATGAAGGCACAAGCCAGAAGCCAGGAGCTTCCTCTAGGTCTCCCACTGGGTAGCAGGAACCAAGCACTGGGCCATGTCCTGCTGCCTTTCCCAGGGCACGCCTTCACAGGACCCCGTTACTCTGCTACCCGGGAGCTCATTGCTGAAGCACCCCATGGAGGCCACAGATGGTGGCCTAAGTTTCTGGGGCTCCTCTTACCTACTGGAGAGGTCCCGATGGAGTCTCCAGCTCCTGACATCAGTCTGCCTATGCCCCGGCTGCTTTAGCCTTTGGAGGGAGTGAACTAATGGCGAAGAGCTTTCTTGTCTCTGCCTTTTGAAGTAAATGAATAAATAAATCTTCAAAACCACTACAGATGAAAATAGAACATGAGGAGGCCTCAGCACTGCGTCCATGGCTTTTGCCCTCCTTAAGGACAGGAGAAGTAAGATTCAGTGTTAGAGTCAGGGAGAAGAAAGAGCTAATGGACTAGAAAATAAATCAAGGGCCTGTGGTTGTCTTGGAAGCCAACAGATAATTGTTCCCCAAAGGAGCAGTAATCAGAGGACTGTCAAGACCACAGACGAGGCCTTCCCTGAGTGAATAGGGCGCTGGGATGCAGGTCAGACCAACACAGCTTGTCGGCCTGCTTGATAATGTGAGTGTAAAGCAAGGGAATGATCAGAGTGATGATGATACTAATTATTGTGAAGACTCCAAAAGAACAGTGTCTTCTTATTTTGTTGTCACAGATGCCAAATGGATACCCTACTATTAAAATTGGGTATTAGCAGCCAAAAAGGAAAGGAAAAAAAATAAAGTGAGAATACTGAAAGACATTTTTTTCCATATCTTGTCAGATCGTTTAATTTAATTATAAAGCTGGTTGACGCAGATGCAGGTGCCTCAGACGTGGGTACCCATGGGGAATGCCTGCTGAGACACTAAAGGCAATTGTGAAAGAAGGGGGAGGGCATGAGGAGAATGTGCGTGAATCTAGGCACCTGTAAATGTAATTGAGTCTGGAAGTATGGGATTTAGTTAACTTTTAACAGTAGCCTTAGCATGAACAGACTTAAAAGTACATATACTCATTCATTTTCCAATAGTTTCCCTGGTTATTTTTATTAAAAAAAAAGATTTATTTATTTAAAGTGATAGAAAAAGAGGCAGAGAAAGAGACGGAGGGAGAGAGAGAGGGAAACAGAGAGAGAGAGAGAGAGGGAAACAGAGAGAGAATTTTCCATCCTCTGCTTCACTCCCAGAATGATCAACACAGCCCAGGGCTTCAAAAAGTTCATTAAAATACAAATGACAGAACTAGGCATACATTATAGAAGTGTTAGCACCAAAATAAATTGACATGAGAGAGACAGAGAGAGGGAAATTGAGTTCCCATCCACTGATTCGCACCTCAAATGCAATCCAGGTCTCCCATCCACTCCTGGAGACATCCTGTGCTGCTGAGATCCGGGGCAGAACTGGGGCTTAACCCCACGCTCTGCCACATGGCACGCAGGCCTCCCAAGTGACAGCTTAACTGCCATGCCAAACATGCCTGCCCTCAACTTATTTTTAACTCCACTTTTCCGTGAACTTTTAAGTGCCTTTATAAACGATGATTCTTTTTGCAGAGCAATGAAGTGATGTCTCAGGGTCTGAAGCTGTAAATATTCATGAAATAGTGTGATTACCATAGTTGTACTAGAGTTTTTTTTTTTTTCTCCCTCCAGGCAGCTGTGTTGATTAAAAAAAAAAAAAAAAAAAAAGACCACAGCTTCTAGTCCTTTCTCTAGAAAATGTTAATGCCTATATTAAAATAAAAGGATTCAATTTTAGCATTTTCCCTGTTTGGAAATCTTGCTCTTTTCCCAAGCAGGGAATTTCTGTGGAGTGCACAAGTCTGGGCAGTAAGAACAGTTACCTTTCTTCTTTTCTTTTTATGTGCTGGGCAGCCATGATTGTGTCTTAATTTAATAAGCCTTGCCCCTTCCCCTACAAACGAACACACAATGCACATATTCTAATGCTTATCAAATTATGAAAGCCGGGCTCCGATGAAATAACAGAAGAATGTTTTCTGGTCTCAGTCAAGAGTTGTTTGGAAAACAGGCAGAACAAGTTGAAGTACAAGCACCGGGGAGGGAGCAACTCGCGTGCCAGGCACAGATGGAGTAAGTTCCTTCTCACATAAATATTATCTCTTTGTTCTTGCCAGGGCTGAAATGCAGTCATTGTCTTAATTAACTCAGGGAGTTTTCAAATTTGCAGTCTTCTGGAAATCTTCATCTGGCTTTGAGTTGTTCCTGACCAGCTAGCATTGTGACCTTGAATGGGCCACTGTGCCAGTTTAGGCCTCAGCGTGCAGAGTGGTGCGTGTGGAGCGCAAGCTTAACTCTTACAAGGCTTGTTTGCTGTGAATCTGTTTCTCAAATATATGTGCAAGTCTCAACAGACCTGAGTGGTTTTTAATTTCTAGAGAACATTTTGAAATGTTGTGTTAAAAAAAATGAATGCATTTTTAAAGTCCTAGCCTTTCAACCTTTTTTTTTTTTAAAAAAAAAAATATGTTGTGAAAAGCTGAAAAAGACATGAAAAACGTAGTTTAGGTTGAAAAGAAGTTTTATACTACTGGGCATTTATTTCAACCAAATTCAAATCTTTTAAGACATCTGTCAATTGTCATTATATAGTTTTCTCAGGTGGCAGTGTCTTTCAAGCTATGATTTCTCCTTCATTTACATTATCTCTTGTGGGGGGAAATAATGAAATGAAACAGTATGTAGGTGACCTTTACACATCTTAAATTTCTTCCAGAGGCTGCTATATAATGGTTGGCATCTAAGAGAATAAACAGGAAATTAGTGAGGCTTCTCTTTTATCTTTTGCCAAGGTTGGACTCCTTGGTTCGTTTATTTTCCTAGGACACCAGAAATCTGAGAATGGTGTTTAAGCTGACTGCATTTCGTTTGTAGCTGGTTTTTTAGAGTTGGCTTACACGTGGCCATTTCTAGATTGCCAGCTGTTTCTACGTCTCTCTTAGTGGGCTGACCTGTGAAGCATCAAATACAACTTTCACCAGCAATGGTTTACATGAAGACAGTTCAACCGTATATCAATGTCATCATCCTAAAACATCACATTTCTTTTGGAGTGATGACTTAATGCATGCTTGTCATAGAAAGCTTAGAAACAAGATCATACGAAGTTCTATAACTAGGGATCAACAGTTTTGATGTTGTACTCTTTCTGGTCTTTCATCGCTCTCCATCTACCTGTATTTATGAAGCAATCACTCAGGTTGTGTTAAAAAACCGTTCCTATGGGGAATTGCCAAGCGTGTTAATAGACGTTTTGGGGGAAAGAAAGCTTTCCATGTATGCGAAATGCTGGATTGGACCGTGTTTGATTCAGTGCATCCCAGATCCCTTCCTCAGTGTGAACCTTTCTTGAAGGAACTCCCCGACTCCTCTATTCCTGGCCAGAGCCCTTGGGCATAGTCTGGGAGGCGGACATGGCACCCGATAACGTGGTGTGGGAGTGTTCTGTAGGTGGCAGCACGGGTTTCTCTTGGGTGTTATTTGTTTTATAAAACTGATATCCCATGATATCAGTTTTCACTTAGCATATTATGAACATTTTCCATTTAAAATTATTTTTCAAAACATTGGTTTCTTTCAAGGCTATTTTTGAAAACTTACGTTGATGAAAGTTCCATTTCTGAAGCTCAAGCCTAATCCAGGTGGTAGATCCTGGCAGTTTATGGATGATCTTGAGAGGGTCTGAGCTATAAAATATTTATACTCCTTCAGTTTCTGCCTTCTGCCCACCCAATCTGGCAAACCTTTAATTTGGGACTACTGCTGTGGAAGCTTGGGAATTCATAGTTCCCAAAGCCACCGCTGGCTTGTTTGCTTTGAAAAGGCATGACAAAAATAGGCTTCTTTTAATGCAAATGGATAATTTTCTCCTGTTGGTGGGCAGCTCACTTAAGAATAGAGCATTTTATTTATTGTATTACAAGAATAACCTCTTTAACAAGAGTGGCCTACTTCGAGTAACTCTCAAAGAAACTTAAGGATTTTCTTCTATACAGCAATGATTACTTTGATCTAGAATGGCATACTGCCTTCTCAGAGTATTTTTAAGGTATTTTACAAGACAGAAAGAAAAAGTCATTTAAGGTTTTTAAAAGTCTATTAATGGGAAGTATTGTTCTCGCCATTTTTCTCAAGGCTGGCTATTTGAACTATTTTATATCACCTAAATGCAGACACACATTTGCTTTGCCTCTAAACCAACATACATCTTTATTTTGGATGCTGCTTTTATCTGTTCTTCATTTCTGTTTTCTCCATTGCCTACTCTTTACTTCTACTATCACAAAAATATCCTTGAATCCTAGCATTTCAGAACAATTATCATCAGTTTTGTTTTTTGTTTTTGTCTAGTTGGTTACATTAAGAAAACCTTCTCAAATATACTAATTCTCATGAACAAGAGTTGTGGTAAGTGTTGGAGACCTGTTCATACAAATGTTCTTTTCTTTATTGCTTCTGCGAGCTGGCTAGTAACCATCATTTCCTTAGGTATACCCTGCGCTTTTGGTTTTTTTTAAGAAAGAGGGGCTGGAATTGTGGCACAGTTAGTTAAGTCTCTGCCTGCAACACTGCCATCCCATACGGCTGCCTGTTTGAGTCCTGACCATTCCACTTCTTTTTTTTTTTTTTTATGAGCCATATGATTTAATTATTTGATTTTACATATGGATAGACTTTAGGTGTAGAAGTACTTGGATGTTTATTTATCATCACCTGGTGAGACAGTAAAAGACCCAAGAGAAAAGATATTACTTGACTCACACCTCATTATTTTTAGTATAGTTCACTTCTGATCCAGTTCCCTGCTAATGCATCTGCAACGGTCTGCCAGCCATGCGGGAGACCCGGATGGAGTTCCAGACTCCTGGCATTGGCTGGGCCCAGCCCTGGCCGTTGTGGCCATATAGGGAGTGAGCCAGACGATAGAAGATCTTTCTGTTTTTCTCACTCTTTGTAGCTTTGCCTTTTACATACGTAAGTAAATCTTCGAATCTGAGAGGCAAAGAAAGAGAGAAGCAAGAACTCCACATTTGCTGGTTAATTCTCCAAATCCATGCAACAGTGTGGCCAAGCAGAAGGCAGGAGCTGGAAACGCTTTTCCCACAAGGCTGCCACAGACCTAGCACTCAAGTCAACATTGCTGCCTGTAGGAAGCTTTGATCAGGAGCAGAGCAGGTCTCCAGCCCAGGCACTCTGGTATGGGATGAGGGAGCCACAGCCAGCACCTTAGCTGTGGGGTTAGATGCCTGCCCCCACAATGCACCTGTCAAATATTGAAAAACACGGTGTTAAAGGCCTCTCTTTTATAAACAATATATCTGGGGCAGGCACACATGCATAGACTATCTCTTTATACAGTTCCTGGGCAAGCACAGGGATTTGGTTTAAAGATGAGCTGAAAAACGTAATGTGTATTTTGGGCCTGGGGATTCCTTATAGAGTGTACACAGATTTCCCCAAAGAAAACTCAACTTGCGTTGCAAAAACACTCACTATAATTATAACAATTTCCTTCTTTTTAAAAATTTTGGCTCCTCAATGTGCTAAGTGTAAGTTTTCTGCTTTCCACAGAAGCAGAGCTTGCTGGAGGAATTGATTGCTGCTAAACCTAGTGCCAGCTCCCTAAAGCGTATCATACAGGACACTGGGAAGCCTGAGGTGCAGTGGTAGGGGATGGGGCAGGAAACGGGGGTCCTGGCTGTCAATTTTGTGTGCATTCAAAGGCTACCTGAATGCTTATGCTTAGGAGAAAAGTTATTGGATTCCTGAAAGGAAAAGTCGCGTTTGGTAAGCAGGTTTCCCTTTTCCAAGGGCTGTGTTTGCATGCTTTAAATTGTAATAAAACTGAAAATGCCTGAAATGTTT
Source organism: Ochotona princeps (assembly GCF_030435755.1). Lineage (NCBI taxonomy): Eukaryota > Metazoa > Chordata > Mammalia > Lagomorpha > Ochotonidae > Ochotona > Ochotona princeps. Next base: position 32,373,985 of record NC_080853.1, on the reverse strand, counting down.
CAGTTGGAACCCTGTGCTGTTTTAGCTCATGGGCACCTCGCGGAAGGTTTCCTGAGAGCAGCACAGAATGCTGGCAGTACCCCAGGAGCACTTTCTCAGAGGACCTCACTGGCAGGGGCAAAGAGAACTTTGCATTCACGGGCAGGATGTGAGGTCTGCATTCACAGGTGGCTTGCTGTGTTTTATGTTAAGTGTTGCTGTTTTACTACTGTTTTCACATAAATTACAGGCATGGGCATTCACATAAACAGCTGTTTGTGTTGTTTAGAAAATATAGGGAATTGGTGTATTGGAGAAAATCATATATTAGTAGTCATCCTTTAGTTTCTTCTGAGGATAATTACTTTTGCAATAACCAAAATTGTTTAAGTGCTTATTTTTTCTTAATATAGCCAGTTGTTAAATTATTAAGTAATTCAAGAGACCAAACTGTTAAAAAAATAATCCCAACGTAATTCAACTTCCATTTGATTCTAAACAGTTTTCAGCATCCACGGGCATTTCCTGTCTCCTTGCCCAGCGTTAGCTGTTGCAGCCATCTGGGAAACGAACCAACAGATGGAAGATCTCTTTGTCTTTCCCTGTCTCTTTGTAAATCTGACTTTCAACAGTAAATAAATAATCTAAAAAGAGGGAGAGAGATAAGGGCAAAGTTGAGTTTTGAACTGGGCCGTGACTCATTTTCTGACATACTTGAAGGAGAAGAAGACAACCAAGCAAAGTGGCAGGCCTGGTTGAGGGTTAGAGGGGAGTGTGAAAGCCGAGTATGTCAGGGAGGGTGGAGACTGTTGGCCATCAGTATCTGTGAGTTCTGCATTCAGCCAACAAGTGGAAAATAAATAGAAAGAAATTGTGTCTATGCTGGACAAACACAGACTTGGTTAGGCAGTTTTCCCTAAACAATATAGTATTAACAGCTGTGACTTTGTAGGAGGTATTATGGGTAACGATTTAAAGTGTACAGGAGGGGGTACATACATAATATGCACATGCTGTGAATGCTGTTTTACACAAGATATTTAAACATCTGCATCCTTTGGAGTCGGGTGGGAAGGAGGAGGGTTCTGGGACCAATTCCCTGTGGATACTGAGACATGCACTCTACGGATATTGCAGCTTATTCTGTTATTTTGTCCTCCTTGTTCTGTGTACTGTTCAGCAAGGAAATGAATGATGACTCTACTGCTGGATTATCCAGGGAAGGAAGAATATCAGGTTCTGTTTGTACATCTGGGGGACAAACTGCTTAGAGTAGTGGCTAGCTGTTGCTACCCTGCACCCTCCCCATTAAAGATAGCTTTCTGTAACCTTTTCTTTTCTTTTCTTTTCTTTTCTTTTTTTTTTTTTTGGCACTTGGTGAGAATTAAACATAGCTTCCAAAGATGCCTGAGCAATGACATTTGTACTTATCCAAGTGTAGTGCTGTAAATGGACACTCTTCCTTCTGAAGGCCTGGACCAAGTTCACGTCGAAGGGTCTGAAGCCTGGACCAAGCTCATGTCGAAAGGTCTTTGCATAGTCCTGTTGGAGAGGTGTGCTGGGGCACCAGTCTTTGGTTACTAACATTTGGCTGAGAATCCAGCCTGGTGCTGGTGAATGTCAGAGCTTAAGTGGCCACCACATCCCCTCCCTTCCTGCTTTGCTTGCTGATGTATTAGTTCTGCAAATAGTATCCTTTGTGGAGCGTATTTTTCTTGAACAAAGGTAAAAGACTCTATTTTGTATTTTTTCCCTCTAGTTACTTCCTTATTTTAACAAGTCAACCATATTCTAAAGGTCAGTTTCTATGCTGTGATCAGTGAGCCCACAGGACTGTTTTAAAATTTCCATAAATCTTACTTTGTTCATTTTGTAAACCCTCAAGTAATACAATAAAATTGTTCATAGAGAAATTAAAATGAAGTGTGAAGAAATTTTATTATTTAGGTAAAAGGTATTTCTAGGTATAATTCACATGCAACTCTCTCCAATACATCTTATTTAAGAAGTGTTCTGTGGATACTGGAAGATTTGAAGAACTTCCATAGAATAACTAAAATGCCAATTTAGTGCAATTAATGTGAATTTATTCAGTTAATTTGAGCTATTGGAGGGCTTGAGTCTCCTTAATGTTAATACTTTTAAGCGACAGGTTACTGTTTGGCATGAATAACATTTATCCTAAATTGTGTATTTTGTTTTGACTTAGGCTCTGAAATATTTTGCTGGTTTATAATATGCTTTATTTTTGAAACATTAAGTGCTACTTTAAAAATAATAGGAGTTTGGAAAAGAAAAGAAAATTATTCATAATCCCAGTATTCAGATTTATGTGTTTCCAATCCCCTCTATGGACCATGCATATGTATAGTTAAAATGTGAATATATATATGCAATTTTATGTCATTCTCCACTTACAGTTTTAAAATAAGCATTTCTACTATTGTACTCCTGGTTTGTGTAAATGTGTATAGCTATGACTTCAAATGTTTTCTGAAAGAAATTTTTTTTATATATTAGGAATTTATTGATGCTCAATTCAAGGTCCTTACTCCACTTGCTTCCCATTCTACAGAAGTAATCCCTCTTCTCAGGGTTCTCATTATAAAAATGCAAGAAGATTTATTTGTTTATTTGAAAGGCAAACTTACAGATAGGGGAGAATGGCATATTACACACACACACACACACACACACACACACACACACAGTGATATTATAGTAGGACTCAGAAGGGTTGGGAAGAGGGATCACTCACCTGCTGATTCACTCCCTGGACCAGGCCAATTCCAAGTGCCCACAATTCCATCCGGGCTTCCCAAATGGATGGCAGGAAGCCAAATACTTGGGCCAGGTACATTAGCCGGTACTGACAGGAAGGTGGACTGGAAGCAGAACATTCGTGACTTGAACTGGCATTCTCTTTTCATAATTTTAATTACCTGAAATTACTGGCTTTTTCTTGTAGAAATAAGGCCTTTGAGGGAAACAGTTTTGTCCAGAATTTTGAATATAAGCATACGTCGACTTTTCTGGTTGCATCTTTAGAGAAGAAGTGTTTGTCTGGCCCAATCAGTAACAGGCCCGCACTCTAGTCAGAGTGTTCAAGTTTGACTCCTGACTGTGGCTTCTGGTTCCAGCTTCCTGCCATGGCAGCCCCTCCCAGGCAACAGGTGGTCACTCCAGAAGTTGAGTCCACAATGCCCAGCTGAATGCCTGTTAATATGGAATGAGATCCTCGATTCTGACTTTTGCCTGACCTAGCATTGGCCATTGAGGGTATTTGGAAAATGAACCAGAAGATGAACCATTGGAGAACTAAGGCAAACCTGAGGTATAGGAAAAAATAGATATTTGTTCAATGGGTGAATAAGTGAATGAATAATTGGATTTGCTTCAACATGTGCATTTTTTCCGCAACTTAGAAAAAGTATGTCCTGCTAAATCCATTGCAAGTGATATATTGTAATTTGGAAATGCAAGGATTATACTTAATCTGCTGAGCATCATAGCTTAACAGCATGACACCCATGTGAAGGCATGGCTGCCTTAGAACCATGACTCACAGGTGTTGCCCAGCATTATAAGAGAGCATTGTCACTGCATAATGCCAGCCTGAGAATAGATCAAAATGTAAAGTATAGCTTCCACTGAAGGCATGTTGCTTTTACACAGTTACAAAGTTGGAAGATTGTCAGTTGAACCAGTTTAAGTTGGAGACCATCTGTATGAGTTATGAAAATCTGACTCAAATTAGCAAGAGCCAACAAAGGGTGATTTACTGTTAGAGGAAAAGCAGGCATTAGCACCTATCCTTTACTGAAACACGTTGTTGGACTTTGAACTGTTTTGGCTTAGTGTCACCTTTATTCAGGCTCTCAGTTGCTAAAGCATCAGAGTAGGCACTGAGGCTATGAGAAAAATAAGGTACAAGTCCTCCAAGAGCTTGGGCCTGGCATGTTGGGAACATGGAATGCCCGACTCTGTTGTTGCCTAACTGTTGTATATTGTGTGTGCTGTTGGCACAGCGCTGTGGACCATAGATTAATGTCCTCCAATCTACCTTTTATTGAGATTTAAAAACTTAGATTCAGATGAGTAGTTGGAACTTCGGTTATGCTCTGTGCAGTCACATTTTTATTAAACACGTTTTATGATTGTTTAGCATCGTGCAAGGATGTTGGAGGGAACAAACATTTGCCCTTGCCACTATTTTAATGTGCATCTGTCTAGTACATTAGAATTTTAACTCATTTGAACTGTTCTTTATGCATGATTTTTTAAAAAATTTCAACTCTATTCAGGTGCATTGAGATTCTAAATGATATCCAATACAGTCTTTCCTTCGTTTTCAACTTATAATTGGCAGGTTCCCATAGGAAAAAATCATTATTGGTGCTATAAAAGCACTTCTTATCTGTCACATTTGGGAAATGAAAGTTTTGTAAAGGTCAAAAGAAAGTGTGCCCCCAATTACGACGATGACTTGTACATCACAAATAGTTTAATAGCTTGGAACCTATCTTAGTCTCCTTTATAGTGTAAAAAAAGAAAGAAATTTAAAAAAAAAAGAAAACTTGGTCTCTTCATAGCAGTGTTATACCATAGTTTTAAGAAAGACGAAAAGTAGCCCATTTAAATGATCTGATCAACATCTCTGTAGCTACCTTCTCTGTGATTTGGAACTATTTAAATTATCTAAGCCCACAAGTTTATTAGATCACCTTTATTAATTTGTCAAGGTTAATGTCTGCATAATGAGTTGAAGATAATTAAGGACTCGTTGGCAGCCATCTGCTTGTGTTTGCTCACTATAGTGAGTTTTATAACTCATCTTGTAATGCTTCCTAAGGAGCTTTCCTTGCCACCAGACTGATTTTGAAAACCTAAACCATGCTGCTTCCGTAGGTGATGTAAGAGCTCTTTTTCCTAATCTTTCAACACATGACATCCTCCTTAGAGGATGGACTTCTGAGAGCTCTGCCAGTGTATGCAGATACCAAGGAGTGTGGGGCGATGCCAGCCACTCGACACATGACCTGGCAGTCCCCTTTTCTTTCAGCAATCTGCCTTGGCAGACAATCTGCCACTGGCATCTGTGCTAATTATTCTGCCCTATGTGGCAGAGCTCTGGGCACTGCCCTAAGAAAGATGTCCGCCTTGCTCACCTCAGGGGCAGGCCAATCTACATTCTGGAAGGGAGCGAGCTGACCAAATGAGGGCTGTCCTGAGTGCCTGTTCGGTGTAGCTCCGTTGCGGATGCATAGTGCAGATAGCCATGTCTGGTGGGAGCATGGAGCCGAAGCCCTCTGTGGATATATTGTTCCAAGTCTCCAGTTTCGAGACTTCCCTTGCCAGGATACCCTGGCAAGCCCCTCTTCTTTCTCTGTCTTCCAGCAGCCTCCCTCCTCCCTTCCTCTTCCTCATCTGTGGTGAAACACTGCCAGCTTCACTCCATTCTGCTGCCACGGTGTCCCTCATTTCCATCCATTTCATTCCATTTAAAAAAAAATAGTATCATCAGTGTATTGTAAAACAAAAAGAAAAATGCTTACGTATTTGTGAGGCAGACAAAGAAAGATCGCCCATCGATTGTTTCTCTCTGTTAAGCCAGGTGGAAACTGGAGTGGGAGGGGTGTGTGTGTGTGTGTGTGTGTGTGTGGTGTCCAAGTCTATGCAGTTTTATCTGCTCCCTAACTGGTCTCCCTGTGATCTGCCTTCCCTCCTTCCAAGCTCACCTCCTTCTAGGCTTGGTGTGAACCTACAATCCCCTACTGAACTCTTCTATTGAGGTTTCCATTGCCTGGTGAATGAAGCCAGCCACGACTATCAGGAGGCTCATTTTCCATGTGGTAAAGTGTCTACCTCCTGCCTAACTTTTTTGTCTGCCCTTCCACCAGATGGGGCTTAAGCAAAGGGAGCTGCCCTGTTGTTGTCTGCTTCCCCACAGTCCCGAGCTGCTGTTGGTGTGGAGACCCCTTGCTGCTCTAGGATTTACTGTCAAGCCTGGGTCACACCAGGCCCTTGTCCCTGGCCCTTCCCTCGGTGGTCTGTGAGTCTCAACAGTCTTCTGGTGCTTTAAAATTCTCTGCAGGGACATGTAGAGACCCCAACTGTCAGCCTTTCAAAGGTTTTTAAAATTATTTATTTGCAAGAAAAAGGAGAGACAGTATTTTCCAACCACTATCTTACTTTCAAAATAGCTTCAACACTCACAGCTGTGGCAAGAGCTCAAGCACTCCGGTGTCTTCCACTGTTTTCCCATGCACATTAGCAGAAAACCCTATAGGAAGAGAGAGCAGCTGAGACTCAAATAAGTGCTCCCAAGACTGGATACAGGTGTTGAAAACTCACAGCACAGGCCACATGCCCGTCAGCTTGATGAAGGCAGCACGTTGTCGGCATTCTTTTGTGGGCCCCTGGGAGTCGGGCATGCACCCGGCCTTCTCTCCGTGCGCATGCGGATGAATGTTCCTGAGTGCCCACAGTCCTTAGCATGGAGCATTTCCAACTCACGCTCTGTGACGGACTCTTTGCTCAGCAGTCACCACCTGGCATGGTGAGAATCGTGTCTCCTCGCCTCTGGCTTCTCCGCAGGGCTCTGGGATCCTCTTCTGTGTTGCTCCACCTGCTCCTTAGCTTTTGTCCTCATTTTGCATCGTTCCTGTGAGCTGCCACTTCTTCCCTTGTAATTTCAGTAGCATCGGGGCACCAGATTATGGTTGGGCTCCACATAGGAAGAGGCGTGCTCGGAATTCCTAGCACAAGTAGGCCAGTCACTGCACACACTTAAGGTTCTGGCACCCTCTAGGGAGAGGAGGTTTGTCTTCCTGCAAAGGGCAGAGGATGAGGGCAAAGAACTGTCCAGCATAGGCAGCTTGCCCAATTCGGGGAGTGTTCCTCATTCTGTTTATTTCCATTTTTATACTTATTTGTACTAAGATGATTAAAGTTTATTTCCGGCATCAGATTGATGTCTTTTAGGCCGAAAGTTTGAGAATCATAGGTGCAAAATATCGGTTTTGCATTACTGGTAACATGACTCAACTTTGTTTTCCCCTGGACGTTTAAATGGCGATGTCATTTACTTAATATTTCCTTTATGTCAGTGTTTGCACTTGAAGGTAAAATTAAACATAAAGTTTGTTATTCTGCTTCGTTGGTTATAGATGGTATTTTTTGATATACACTAGCAGGGATGGAGACTAAGGAATGTTATTTATATTATATTTTGTTTCTGATCGCTAAAATGGTGCTTATTATGAATAACTAAAAATTCTGAAAAGCATTAAAAAATCACTGTTGTTTTATCACCCCTTTAATAACTGTAGTTTTATATTATGTTTTACATGTAATATAACTATAAATAAAATTGCAATTGCATCGGGAATACAATTCTAATCTGGATCTTTTTCTTCTCACATAGTATTACGATGACTCCTTGAATAATTGTATTTGAGTAATTTTGCTAAACGTGGCTTTGTAGTTAATACTTTTAGCTCATAAAGCACTGTAACTTCTGTTATTGGATGTGCAGTGCATTTTTTCCCCCATTGCTTTAAAATCACTTCTTTTTGTCAGAGTATGCACACTTAGACATTGTTGGATTGTGGTGTATTTCACCAGAAAACATATATGAATCGGGTGTGTACTTTTAAGTATGCAGTATTTCAGACAGCAGGAATGAAGAGATTCATCTTTTCCTGATGCAAGCATTCAAAACCCAAGAGCATGCAGAGAAAGGACAGATTTTACTTGCCTTAATGTTGGCCCAAGTTTGGAGACTAAAGCATTTGCAGACCATTAGCTCCAGTACCTCACTCTGGAGACCATTTGTTGTAATGAGCTGTCAATGATTATACATCTAAGTGTGGTTTAAGGCACCATTGGGCTTGCAGTTTAAAAGCCAACATTTATAAATGTGCAGAAATTGAATTATAAAAGTGGTGGTTCCATGAGAATCTACTGTGTCATGTCGCTGTCTGGATAGGCTGTCTGGCCTTGGAAACGTTTCTGTGCCCATTAAAAAAAGAAGAAACCATAAAAACGTTGCATCCTTGAAGAGATGGCCACAGAATTTTTTTGTTCTTTCAACATAGTCTGGGGAGATCTTTTAAGCCAAGAGTTAAGGATTAGTATTTCTTTAATTGTAAATGGTATTTTAGAGTGAGGGGCTGGAATGGAGATGTTATCCATGCCTCAGTGAGGCTGTGATGTATGGAGAATGGATGTGTTTCCTTACTTGTTTATCATGAGTTTCTGAGCTAAGGTTACCTTTCAAAGTCTGTATGGAAGTATTTTACTTATTAATAGGGCAGAGCTGAGTAGCAGTTCACATTTTTAGTGGTTAAAATATGCCTTTTGCTTTGAATATGCAGATTCCAAATGATTATTCTGTTAAGAAACTCCAGAAATCTGATTTTTAAAAATTATTTCCTGAGCTTTCACATTTATTGATTTTTATTCGCAGTCTCTTTTTCAATACAATTTATAGCCATGTCCCCATTTCCAGTTTGATTATACAAGTGCCAAGTGGCAGAAAGGTCTGGAATAAATACTTCTGTGAGGGTGGGGAGTGTCTGAGTGAGAATAGGGTCAGGCAGTATAAGAGAAGATCTGAACCTGAAGTTCTCTCAGTCATCCTTGTCCTTTGCTCAGTGTTTAAGGATACAAGTGAACTTGATGTAATTGCAAGTCCTCTTTTTGTTAACAGGAGCTTCTCTGTAGAGCTTGTCCACTAGCTTGTCTTTAAAGTGGTCCCCCATGGTTGTCAGCAGCTCTTGCAGATGGTCCTCCTGAATGAAGCCCGTGGCTTCCTCATCAGAGCATGCAAAGGCATTTTGGATGACAACCTCAGGGTCTGTGCTGGCCAGCTTTTATCCAGACATGGTGAGGAACATGGTGAGAGTGATGGGGCCTGGTGCCTGGTTCTTCACGGCACCCAGGTATGCATCAGTGAGATTCCTCCCCAGTGAGGCAAGCCTGTCACGCAGATCCTCCTTGTCAGTGTAGCTGTCTCGATTCTGATCAGTCATGCTGAAGACCTCTTTGAAATCCTGGATCTGTGCCTGGACACACGTGGCGGACACCTTGGATGTTGCGCACCAAGGGCCCTTCTCGGTGGGCTTCATCTTGGCCTTTTTGCTCAGTGTGGTGCTTGTTTATTTCTGGCGCCAGACACCAGAAGCGGGGCTGCTGTTGGCGAGACTGGTAATTTGATTTTCTTAAAAACACTTCAACTGTTTAATTTTTCTCTTCCTGAGAGGTCAGTGTGAGGCACATAAAATGTTTCCTGTACCATTCTACTTCCTTGTTTTGTTTAACACAAGATAATGCCTGGTTAGTGGAACTATGAAGATGTTCAAAATGGAAGGATTTTATTCAATTCGTCTATTTCTCTTCAGTTTTATACCTACCTGAGAGGCCAACATCAGCAGATTTTTCAGTAAAATTTTCAGATTTTTTCAGCAAAAAATTAGTAGCAGATGAGTATTTCTCTAGATATTTCAACATATATATTTTTTTAAAAAAAAAGATTAATTGATTTTAAAGGCAATGAGAGAGAAAGAGTGACGCAGAGAAAGGGGAGGGAGGGTATCTGGTGGTTTACAGCTCAAATGGCCACAACAGGATGGGCCAGGTTCAAGCTGGGAGACAGAACTTCCATCCAGTCCCTCGTATAGGAGGCAGAAACTCAAATACTTGAGCCACCATCTGCTGCTTCCCATTTTAGTATCGAGCTGCATTGGAAGTTGGGTAGCTGGGTAGACCAGCACTCCAATAAGGATGCAGGTTTCTCAATCAGTGGCTTAATCCACTATGCCGTAACATGTATTCCTTATCCAGGCTTGTACTGCAAAAGCTAGGTACATATTAACAAGTAAAATGGCAAATTTTGCCATAAAATTACCTATTTTTTTCCAAATAACATACGAAAGTCAGGAATCTACACAGGTATACCACACATAACTGTCACAAGCAGGAATCAGTGAGTATTTTCTGTAAAAGGACAGAAAGTAAGTTTTTTTTGGCATTGTGGGCTGTATAATTTCTTTTTAAAAAAAGATTTATCTATTTTTATTGGAAAGATTTACAGAGAAATAGGGATAGAGAGAAAGTTCTTTCATCTGCTGGTTTACTTCCCAGATGACCACAATGGTCAGAGCTGAGCCAATCTGAAGCCAAGGGTCAGAAGCTTCCTCTCAGTCTCCCACGTGGGTGCAGGGTCCCAAGGCTTTGGGCTGTCCTCTGCTGCTTTCCCAGGCCACAAACAGGGCGCTGGATGGGAAGTGGAGCAGCTGGGATACGAGCCGGCACCCATATGGCATGTTCAAGGCAAGGATTTAGCCACTAAGCCATCGTGCCAAGCCCTGGCTGTATAATTTCTGTTACAACTATTCGGTGTAACAGTGAGAGAGCTGCAGTAGGCAATACTGAATTGTGTGGGTGTGAATGAGTTGTAACAAATAATTGTAGTTGTTAACAACTAAATTTTATTTTCATGTAGTTGTGATATGTCATGAAATATTATTCTTTTGACATTTTTTTCAACCATTCTAATCTGTAATAACCAGGTATAACTCAAGAGCTCAAAAAAGACATCTATAAAAGTTTCAGGGTGGCCAGTGGCTGTAGTTTGCCAATCCAGATTAGAGTTAAAGAAATATACTCTGGGTTTCAGAAAGTTAAGTATCACAGTGGGATTGGTAAATTACAGCAAAATAAAGAAAACAGCTCAGTATTGCAATAGACACTTGGCACTTGACCATAGAGGGAAGCAGTATTGAAGAGGCAAGCAAAGATGAGAAAAAACGCCGACGGAGCCAATGCGAGGTCTCCAGCAACAGGGATCCAGTAGTCTGGTTTACTGACAGGTGTGCGTTTCATCTGGTCATTTTCCGAGCAAGGACCTCTTTAAGCCTTCTGCTGTCCTGGAGTTTTCTATTTCCATGCATTGTCTCATGAATTTGGTTTTTCAGTGTTAGTTGACAAGTACTGACTTCATGTCCTCTGAATTTGATATTTCAGAGTTTACTACTTAGGAAAATTTAATGTTGCAAGAACATTATATGGAAACATTGAAAGTTACCCATTAAATATATAGCATGTCAAATACTCCCAGAAAGAAGCTTTATAGTGTTAATCCAGCCTCATTAATTCATTTTATGGGATACTGTCTGAATGCCTCTGATGTTTTTATTTGCTCCGATCTCCGGGTGGGTCTCTTCGTAGTAATTCTGCTTTCAGACCAATGAGAACACTAGGATTCCATTTTATGCCTTCTGGAACAATCACTAGATTTTAATAGAATTAAAGTATAATAGGATGCTTATTGTGATACTTGAAAAGTTGTTGTTTCCAACATATTTACAAATGCAATATATAATGCATAACCTTAAAGAAGTATTGTTATGGAAGAAATCAGCAGTTTATTAAGGATTATTTTATTTAATTTTTTGTGTGACATAAGTCAAAACTTTATGTATTTTCAAAGATTTATTTATTTTTATTGGAAAGTCAAATTTCCTGAGAGAAGGAGAGACAGAGAGAAAACTTGCATCCTCTGGTTCACTCCCCAAGTGGCTGCCATGGCTGGAGCTGAACTGATCCGTAGCCAAGAGCCAGGAGCTTCTTCCTAGTCTCCCATGAGGGTGCAGACTTCCAAGGCTTGAGGCTGTCCTCTCCTGCTTTTCCAGGCCACAGTTATGGAGCTGGAAGGGAAGTGGAGCAGCCAGCAAATGAACTAGTGCCCATATGGGATCTTGGTGAATGTAAGGTGGGGACTTTAACCATCAGGCTACCACAATGGGCCCAAAACTTTATTTATTCATTTTATTTTTACAAGATTTGTATAAAGGAAAAATGGATTCGTTATATTGCTTTCAGCCACTTGTCCATAATTTCATTTTGTTCACATTAGATCAAGAGTATAATAGTGCTTCATTTCTCCCAATATATACACTGGCAGATTGAGGAGTGAGGAGTATTCTTATTAGGCCACCAAATGTGAGCATCTCTACTCTTACTATGTATATGTGTATAAATGCACCTATTTAAAAACGGATTATAGTATCTTTTAAGAAGAAAAAATAAAAGAATGTAGTATTTCCTTACCTAGCCATAGCCACTATTGATGTTCTGGAACCAGGCACTCTGATGATGGCATATCCCAAGATTCCATAACCCTAATCCTCACCCTAACCCTAACTGTAACCCTAACCCTAATTCCTAATGCCTATCCCTATCCCAAGAAGCCATGTAGCTACTGCAATAAATGCCTGCTCCAGAACAGGTTTCTAGAAACAGATTGTTGGCTCAAAGAATAACGCTGCCCAGGCTCTGGGCTTGTGGCAGTAAGTTGAATACGAGTATCTGAAAGCTGAATTTGTTTTCCTTCTCCTAGTCTCATTCAATTTTTTTTTTTTGCCCATATTTTCAAAGTTTCACATTCAAGTAAAATTACGTCTTATTCTCCAAATATGAAGTCTGTGCTGGGATAACGTAACTTCAGTGGTGAATTTTACTGTTTATTTCTATGGTAAGATTTTTTGTTATAGATGAGAGGGCTAACACTCTTATAACTGCATCATTGCACAAGCCAACAGGCTTGTATGTTGTTTACACAGTTGGTGCGCAGTGAAGGAAAAATGACATTAAACATAGCAAGCTAGCAGCCCAGGAAATGCGAGAGGGTCAGAGTGACTTTCAACATGTCACTTTATTTGTTTTTTTGGAGTCTGAAATAAGTCTGGAGAGTATTGAACTGCATTGCAAAGAAGCATCCAGTCTTGGGAGAAAACCAGTTGATTATTTTTAGCATGACTTAGGATAGATCTTTCAATTCTGGCAAATACAATGAAATTTGTTATTTTGGGTGAACATTGCCTACTTTGGCCACCTAGCACTGGTTTCCTTTCTTCCCAGGAACACTGTCTGTAATGCTAGCATTAGTTAAGCAACACACACACACACACACACACAGAGCTGTAGAGCATCTCTTTGGTGTCAGATACTGCATGTCCTCCTTTTAAAGCTAGGCAGGGAGATCTGCTCTGGGGAGACATGAATGGAAGGAGAGGTCGTGGGGACATGTTCTAGATCAGGGTAAGTGCCAATGCGACAGCCTGAAGCAGGAGTGAGGTATGCAAGGGAAATCAAGAGCAAGAAGAAAAGTGTGGCTAAGGGACGGTGGGAACAAAGGAAAGGGTACGCGTTCTAACACCAAAGCACTAGAGGTTCAGCAATTCTAACCTGAAGGTACAGAAACGAGTAAGATGGTACTCCTCCCCAAGAATCACCGGGTTTTTAAAACACAGATTTTCAGAGAGCAGACTTGAGCTAAGGCCTGGGATTGCAGTTCTCACCAATTCCAAGGGACTGCTAATGCTGCTGCTCCTTTGAAGATCCCTTTCTCTAGCAAAGGGATTCAAAGACCGGTGGGAGAGAGAGGTGCAGCAGGTGGGCAATGGTACTCAGGAGTGTCTGCATCTCAGCCCTGTTGATCGGGCACTCGGTGCTCTGCTGCTCATCCTGCCGGCTTTCCCCACCTTGAGATCATAAGTATTCTTCTTTTTACTCTCCTTTTTATTGTGTAAACTTCATTTGTGATCATGTCTTAGTCTTAAAAGTAGAAAAGAATGAATCAATCTATAAATATACTCACCCTCTCCAAATGTCTCTTGATGGCTTTCCTGGAATCTGTTTTGTCCTTCTTGATCTTGATAATTCGGGTTAAGGTAAAAGAAAGTTAATTAGACACCAACACTAAATCTCTCTAGCATTGTCTATGTACACAACAATTTAAAAGATCTCTTTGCCATTCCACTATTTCTACAGCATATTCTTGTAATTTTTTTTTTTGACATTTCAATTTTGGTTTATACACAACATATAACATTCATAACATAACTTGTTATACATAACATCATATTCTCGTAATTTAATTACTATAAAGGGAGCTACATCCGCAAAGAGGAGAGAGACATTTTTACAAACAAGTAGGTTTCTCGTTCACTAAGTTAGTTGCTTCTAAATATAGCTGCTTGTTTTATGCTTCTGCTACCATATGTAGCCTCTGGGGCTTCCTCTTGGTTCTGTCTGGCTTATTGTTCTTGGCTCATTTGCACTCTCTACGTATTGTATTTTAAATATAAAATTATGTATTTAGCAACAAACTAAGTTTGTTGGCCCAGAGTTGCTACTCAAAATGAAAACTCAGTGTAGTCTGTCAAAGCTTGGCTTCAGTGTCTTGGGGGTCTGGCTTTGAGGTGTGAACTTTAATTGATGCTTGGGAGTTGTTAGTGCAGTGCCTTCTTAGAGCATCTGTGAGCCAGTGCTATTTTTTAGGGTGGCTGCTGCTAAAACCACCAAGTTAAGTCGTAGACTTGGAATTTTCAAAGAGAAAATGTGTGTGTTTCTGAAGACTGCAGCTAGCTATAACCACCCCAGAAGAGGTTGAACCATCTAGGTGACAGCATGACGGATTTGTGCCTACTGCATGATGTCTGCCTCTGTCGTCCTCTTTAAGCAACTTTAATTGGTGGGTAACCCAGGCAAATGAATAACTTTCTAAGTAGAAGGCAGTTCCAGCTACTTGGAATAGACAGTAATATCCTTGCAATGCTTCCCCTCTTGAAGTTAGTGAAAGAATGTCCCAGCAGATGTTTTCTGTATTTGGTTGTTTTCCCATGAAACTCCTGGATGACATTTGCACGTGGTTGTCTAGTTCCCTAAGTTAGGAGCAGACATATCTGATTGCCTCTGTTGGAGGCTGGAAATCTTTGTTGACTTTGCTTGAAGCCAACTATTTTTGGGGAAAAAAAAACTTCTCTAGTAGAATAAATTGAAGTTGTTATCAGCTAAGCAAGAAATGATGCGAGGTCTTAGCAAAACAAGCAAATCCTTGTTTCTGTATATGAACTCAGAGTCTTCATCACTGTTCATTAGCATGTGGAAATCCTAGGAAATCCAGTTAACTCTTCTTCCTCTCCTCCTCCTCCCTTCTCTCTCATACTCCCTCCTCCTCCTTCCTCTTTAAATTCATTTATTGGAAAGGCAGATCTACAGAGAGAAGGAGAGACAGAGAGAAAGATCCTGCATCTGCTGGTTCACACCCCAAATATTTGCAACAGCTGCAGTTGAACTGATCTGAAGCCAGGAGCCAGGAGCTTCTTCCATGTCTCCCACGTGGGTGCAGGGTCCCAAGGGCTTGGACCATCCTCGACTGCTTTTGCAAGAGGATGGAAGAT
This sequence comes from Ochotona princeps, assembly GCF_030435755.1. Taxonomy (NCBI): domain Eukaryota; kingdom Metazoa; phylum Chordata; class Mammalia; order Lagomorpha; family Ochotonidae; genus Ochotona; species Ochotona princeps. The sequence goes on along the minus strand of NC_080853.1, from coordinate 32,358,758 downwards.
TGCTTTTTCCAGAGAGCTGGAAGGGAAGTAGAGCAGCTGGGGACTGAACCAGCAGCCATATGGGATGCTGACACTTGCAGGCTGAGGTTTGACCAGTTGAACCGTCATGGTGGATCCAAGTCAACTCTTGTTTATTTGAGGAATCTCTGAGAGTTTGCTGGGAAGGCAGCTCACCTGCTCTGAGTCCCTTCCTTTTACTTCAACAGGGTGCCTCCTGGCCTGCTCTTAATCCCTTGTGTGAAGTCAGCTTAAATTTGAGGACAGCTGACGGTCGTATTAATAGCCTGTCATATCTTGTGCTTTCTTCATGGTTTAAGGAGCAATAACTGGTTGCCTGTTCTGGGCTGGACAGTTAGTGCTTTGTGCTTCAGATACCTGGGAAGGATTAGTTCTTTCTGTTCAGCTATTAATCTTTCTAACTATTGACTGATTTATCAAACAGTCCTTTCTTCCTTCCCAGCCTGCTTATGCACTAAAATCTAAACTAAAGCTAGAGTCGGACAGCCTCCCTAAAGTCCAGCACTGAATTCTGATTTTGCCTTGAGTCCTCACTATTAAGATACCACCAAACCTCTGTAACCTGTAACCTCTTTACTTGTTGAAACAGAGAATGGGATTGGCACCTGTAGCAGAGTTGTTGGAGTTGGGGGTGCAGGGCCTGGCCTCTGGATGAGAGTGGCTCTCTTAAGATGTCTGTTGGGTGCTACTTGCTGCCTGTGTGACTTTGAAAAGCTTGTTTAACCTCACTGTGCCTCTATCTCCTCATCTTTGAAAGCAGCTTCACATTGGGCCTACCAGCTATTCAGAACTCAAATGCATTCGTAGATGTAAATGCCCATGAAAAGTAAATCCTCAATAAATATTTAATTACTTATTCTCAGTATTATGTATCTTAAACTAGCCCCATCTTCTTGCCCTGCCCTTGTTCACAAAGCTTCCAGTCTGGTATTGAGAGTTATAATTACTTTGCAAAAATATGAGAAGAAGCTTATCTGTATGTGATCATCAAAGAATGAAAAGGTGTTTGCCAGGCAGAGAAGGCAGGAAGGATATGGTGAGAAAAGGGGACTGTGTTAGGAGGCAGGCATGAGCTAGACATGCCTGGTGTATGGCAGTTAATTTGTTGTGGCTGGTGAGAAGGATGCTTGCAGGGTGACGGGCAGACATGGTGACTCCACATCTCAGTTCTGTGTGGTTACACTGGATAATGGACGTTCAGTTTCCATCAGTGATGCTGACTCTTCATCAAGGGGATTCTTCTCCAGGTGCCACGGGGCAACTGAGGTGAAATATGAATCCTGGGAGTCTGCTAGGCCCGTGTGTAATGGTTCATCCAGGATATGTGCTTTTCTCTTTCCTTGTGTTGATGGTAATTCACCTACTGCCTCATTCATCCTCTGTCCAGGCTTCGCAGGATGAGATACCCTGCTTATGATGCTGCTCTTTTAATAGTTTAGCGAGTTGATGTAGCACCTAGAACCTCACACTGGATGTTATGAGGCTTTGAATCTGTGTCTGCTTCTCAGTGGTGGGAGGCCTCAACCACTTTCTTTCTCAAGGTTACTGTTATTATTTTTTTTTTACATTTTAAATATTTATTCATTTATATTGGAAAGGCAGATTTACAGAGAGAAGGAGAGACAGCGAGAAAGATATTCCATCTGCTACTTCACTCCCCAAATGGCTGCAATGACTGGAACTGAGCCAATATGAAGCCAGGAGTTTCTTCTATGTCTCCCATGTGGGTATAGGGTCCAAGTTTTGGGATGTCCTTGTCTGCTTTGCCAGGCCACAGGCAGGCAGCTGTATGGGAAGCAGAGCAGCTAGGACAGGAACCAGTGCTCATAGAGGGTCCAGTACTTGTAACGTGAGGATTTAGCCTTTGAGCCATTGTGCCAGACCCTATTATTATTTTTAATTGGTGAGATGAGATAGGTGCTTCAACATCTTCTGCATTCTTTTGGTAGCCTTAGCAATGGATCAAAATGAAGTTTTAAAGATGTAATCAAATATACAAGACTGTGAATGAGATCATTATCCTTGTGTGTTAAACATGAAAATAATTTTTGGCGTGAAAATAAATGTATGGGCATCCTATCCAATGGAGTGACACAATAATAACTATTAGAGTGTTGAACTACTGGTAAGCACAATGCTATCAATATCTGTCATGATCCTAAGAAAGCTATCTGGAAGGTCCAGGGACAATGAAGTCACAGGTGCTGCTAATACTATGGTGGTTTATGATTTATGATTAGAGAAAATGCTGAACTTCAATGAGAGGTTAGTGTAAATGAAAATGTAATTATTCTCCTCTTCAAGGTTTATGGGCATTCCTGTGTATGCCCGTGGTCCTCTACACATATTGAAGGTACTTGGCACATATGATGGAAGGCACAGTTATCAAAGTTTTTTGACACGTCTTTTCTCCGTAAGTCCCAGTCTCCTTGTGTGTGCCAAAGCACGAATCTTAGGGACCGTTTCTAAGCAATTTAATTGCAAACAAAAAAGCACAAATTTTCAAAAGTCATGTCTCCCAATAGACCAAAACAAACAAAAGACATTTGTTGTACTCTTACAAGAACTGAATCAAGGAAGCAGAACAGAGCCTTATCGTTCTCAGCTGGGAGGGTATGGGGTGACTCAAATTTTTAAGTCCTCTGTGCTTATCTACCAAAAATTGTGTAAGTGCTGGTAGGCGCTTAGAAATGATTTTATTAAATTGTTACATTTTCAAATATAGGAATTATGTCCAATAAGGGTTAACTCTGTGTGCTACTATTTCTGTCTGCATCTGAGTTCTAGTAGTATCTTGCTTATGACCTTATTAGTTCCTTATTTAGTTAACTGATTATTACATCTCTTTCTCCAAAAGAAAAAAGTGGAACTGTTTTACGAAACAGACTACAAATATATTTTATCTGTAATTCTTGGGACTAGGTTCCTTCCTAGCTACACATGTTCTGACCTCTGTCAGAACAGGTGACCCCAGTTAAGCTGACAAACTCACTATTGTTGGAAACATGTCAGATTTATTTAGAAGCTTATTCAGGTTGCGCATTGAGCTGGACACTTACCGTGATCTGGAAGTTTCTCACCTATGAGACTGAAGCCAGGAGTGGCTCTCATGGGTTATGATTGCAGACAAATAAGTTGGAAAGTATTGCCTGCACCCACAAGGCAAACGTGTTCAAGTGGGCACGTAGTATTTTCTTGGTCATCTCTTTCAGTCTGAGATTGTCTATTACTGTGACAGAAGGTTATCATAATTGAAATTGCTCTTACCTCTGGGGGATTCATTTTCACATTCCGTATTTTCACACTAGTAAAATAATAATATCCATTAAAACAGTCTTGAAGTTAACTTGTAATTTCACTAAGGCTAGTTATAATTTTATATATGCTAATTGGTGTATGATTTCTGTTAGTCTTTTTTTTCTTAAAGATTTATTTATTTTTATCAGAAAGGCGGATATATAGACAGGAGGAGAGACAGAGAGGAAGATCTCCCGTCCAATGGTTCACTCCCCAAGTGACCGCAATGGCTGGAACCGAGCCAATCCAAAGCCAGGAGCCAGGAGCTCTTCTGGGTCTCCCACGCAGGTGCAGGGTCCCAAGACATAGGGGCCATCCTTGACTGCTTTCCCAGGGCACAAGCAGGGAGCTGGATGGGAAGCAGAGCCACCGGGATTAGAACCGGTGTCCATATGGGATCCTGGTGCATGCAAGGCAAGGACTTTAACCACTATGCTATTGTACCAGGCTCTCTCTTAGTCTTAAATGCAGGAAAATCAAAATTACAATTTAAGATTGTGCCTAGTTCTTCAAAAGAGAGTCATTCCTCTAAAAAGAAGATTGGGAAGAAGAAAACTGATGGTAGATTTGGATCCATTTATTTTAACCCAATGAGTGAATTTTCATTCTGAAATTTTATTGAAGAATGGCACTTCATTTTTAGAGAGTGAATCTTTCATTATTGGGATTTCTATCTTTTAGGGAAAAATATTTTTCTCTGAAATGCCTTTTTCATTATAAAGTGATAAGATTGAATTATTTCTACTTCTGTACCAAGAATTAGCCTAAGGAAGGCAATAAGCTATGTGGTGACGTCAACTTTAATTTGGAATGAATTTTTTCATATCTGTGGTTATTGAATTTTAATAAAGCAGCTGTAGGCAGAAGACTTCAATCTCCCAGGAAGCATGAGACTTGTGTTTGCTGACCCCTTGAACTTTGCTAGCCAGCATCCACGCACAGGTACGCTCTCCTGCTCTTCGATGCCTGACTTGGCCATTTAACTTGCTTTGACCAATGGATGTTGCAAGGAGAAGCTTTATATGCACTTAGGCTTAGTCTTTGGAATGTTCTTTCTTGGAAGGCAGCCTTGATTTTGTTTAAAAGCTCAGCCTACCCTAGCAATTGATGGGCTGTGTGGAGAGGTCCTGAATGTGGAGAGGCCATCTTGAGTATTCCATCCTTAATCCAGCTCCCAGCTTGAATGCAGCCAACTGAAAATACATCAGCTGCAACCATGCAGAACAGAGCTGCCTAGCCAAGCACAGCAAACCCAGTGGCTTGTGAGAAAAAAAATGAATTAGTGCTGCATTGAGCCACTAAGTCATATAGTGATTAGTTAGCCAGCAGTGGAGAAGTGAAGCCATGTTGCCCTTCAGAAAGTCTATGACAAATGAAATTTTCTGTAGGGCCTGGTGCATGTCTTGGCTCATAGCTGTGTTTTATAGTGCTGCAAAGTGTAACGAGCAAGGCTGTGTGTGTTTGTGTGTGTGTAGACTTCTGTTAGATTGTGCAATCATTGATTCCACTTTTGCAGCAGAGTGCCTTTCCTATAGGAAGACTCCACCTTTGAAAGTTCGGAGTCTTTTATTCAAATCATGGGAGATACTGAAAAGCATAGAAAAAATGTACACATCCAGAATCCCATCAGTTAGCAGTTAACTTAGGAAATTTTTGTATTGTAAAGACAATTAATAAAAGTTACTTGGCTATTCCTTGAAAATCTAGTAAATAAATCAGATCAGCGTACAGACTGTGATGTCTACGTGAAAGTTGCTATTGGGCCTGGCGCGGTGGCCCAGTGGCTAAAGTCCTTGCCTTGAAAGTGCCAGGATCCCATATGGGTGCTGGTTCTAATCCTAGCAGCTCCGCTTCCCATCCAGCTCCCTGCTTGTGGCCTGGGAAAACAGTCAAGGACAACCCAAAGCCTTGGGACCCTGTACCCGTGTGGGAGACCTGGAGAAGGTCCCTGGTTCCTGGCTTCGGATTGGCGCAGCAATGGCCATTGTGGTCACTTAAGGAATGAATCATCAGATGGAAGATCTTCCTCTCTGTCTGTCCTCTTCTCTGTATATCTGACTTTGCAATAAAAATAAATAAATCTTTGAAAAAAAAAAAGAAAGTTGCTATTAACATGGACAAAAGATAGAGCTTCTTGCATTGGATTTACATTCCCCATACTACTCTAAGGCAAATCTCTGTGTTGGTTTCTGCCTGTGTAACACCTCCACACTGTGACTGGGGCAGTGAGTCTGAGCGAGGAGCAGTTCTTCACTGTGGGGGCGTCTCAGAGTACCTGAAGACATCATTGGCTGTGCTGTGGGCTGGAGTGCTGCTGTTATCTTGGTGGGTGTCCAGTAATGCCGCTGAATAGCCTGCAATACTCAGGACCCTTGCTGCACTGCCAGGACTTAGCCCGCACACAATGTCAGCAATGTCACCATAAAGTGTCCTCTCCACAGGGAATGTTGCTGTGCTTGGTTTTTTGGCCTCATACCTCGTACCTCTCTCCTCTTACATTTCATGCATACTCATTATGCAATACCAACAGCTTCCTGTTTTTGCATCTTTTCATCTTTATGGATCTTTGTTTCTGTTGTTCCCACAGCTAGAGATACTCTTCCTCTAGGGGTAGCTAATTATGTCCTGTGGATTTTATCACTGTGCTGGTAACTTTGTTTTAGAACATCTGTTGCTCCCTATAAATTTTGAAGTTCAAAGTGAGCCTGGATCAAGCCACCCTGGAAAGCAAATATGTTTGCAGGAGGCCACTAGTGGAAATGGGGCTGGAGCGTGCCAATGGCAGTGTGTGGCCAACCTTAGCTAGTTTTGTCAGTGGGTTATTTGTTCCTGATATGACATTGTCGACACCAGTGCTCCCTGTGGCACATGACCCTTACGGTGGTTCTTCCTTACTGTTCCTGCCTTGTAAACACGTAAGCAGGCACCAATGCCAACTCCTTGGTGGGCTGAAGGCGTTGGAGAGATCTCGGGCATGCAAGGACTTGGGCGACAAGCTTTGTCTCCCAGCAGTCCAGAAGAAGAGTTTTGATAAATGAGTGGCTCCGGATACTGTCTTTTGCCTTAAGCCAAATTAACATTGATTTAGCATAATTTAGGACAGTTCTCCATTGTGTCTGCATCTCTCCCACTTGATGAGCTCCACAAAAACTGCTATTATCTGGGACCAACTCTCAGAGAGGTATCACTGGTCTTGGGAATATGCTGGGCCTCAGAATGTTTAGAATGTTTTAGCTTCCCAAGTTATTCTATTATTTATGGAACATTGAGAACAATATCAATAGATTGATAACAATTAGATTATAATTATTTATGTTGACACTGTCAAAGTGATGTAATATTCTCCCTGTTAGTAATTTAATATTCTGAACAGTTTTATAATTTCAGTAAAAGTATTAAATTACTGCTTATGGCTTTATTTAGATTTATCATTGTAGTAAGATAATTCAATGTGGAACTTTTTGGTAAATGGCATTTCGTAGTCATACTGTTTTCCGCTCCTCCTTCTTGACCCTGAAACTCAGATGAAATATCAGAGAGAAGCACTTGACCATTTTGCCTGTTCTAGGAAGCTGGGAGGAAATCAGTTTTAGATAGTGTGCCCATGAGGATAAAATTAGGACTTTCTTTTGGATTACTATCTTGCCTCTCCTCTGCATAGTACTCACAGTTTTGTTGTTGTTATTTGTTTGTGAGTAAGTGGAAAGAGCAAACAGGATCCCAAGTGGTCTTTCTGAGAGGCACCTGGTTACTATGAATTTGTTCCCCTTATGGCATATGATACTTTCATTATGGATGTTCTAGTTAAACAAGAACCATGGAGCAGCTTTTGAATCCCCTCTGATCATCCTCCCCATCTTGTCTTTCTCTGCATCTCTCCGCCTCCCCACCTCTTCCACCTGCTTTTGGTTTCCTTCACATTGTTTCCAGGTCATGCTGATAGGAGATCCTCACCATTTGTCAGAAGGCCACATTCTTGAGTGGCAATTAGAATGATTCCTGTCATTATTTAAAATATGAGAGTTACAAAGAACATTCTTAGAGTTGGCATTGTGGTGTGGTAAGTTAAGATGCCAGCTCCAATGCTGGCACCTCATACAAGCACTGGTTTTAGTCCCTGTTTCTCCACTTGGGATCTACCTTCCTGCTAATATATGTGGGAAGGTAGCAGAAGATGGTTCAAATGCTTGAGTCCTGCCACCCAGGTGGAAGCCACCCAGATGGCATTCCTGGGCCCTGGCGTGGGCCTGGCCCATCCCTAGCTACTGCAGCCATTTGGAGAGTGAACCAATGAATGGAAGGGTGATCGCTTTCTTTTCCTCTCTGTAACTGCCTTTCAAATAAATGAATAAAGAAAATCTTTAAAATATAAATAATGAAAAAAAAAACCACAAAGAACAATCACATTCATTCTATGGCACCAACCCTGAATATCCCTTTTTTGCTTTTAGGTTTCTTTCTTTTTTTTTTTTTTAAGATTTATTATTTTTCTTGGAAAGGCAGATTTACAGAGAGAAGAAGAGACAGAGACAAAGATCTTTCGTTCACTCCCCACATGGCTGCAGTGGCTGAAGCTGAGCCAATCCAAAGCCAGGAGCTTCTTCTAGGTCTCTCATGTGGGGACACAGTCCCAAGTTGTGGGCCATCCTCTACTGCTTTCCCAAGGCCACAAGTAGAAAGTTGGATGGGAAGTGGAACATCCAGGACATGAACTGGCACCCAAATGGGACGCTGGCACTTATAAGGGGAGGATTAGCCAAATGAACCATCATGCCTGCCCTACCTCTCCCCACTTTTTAAAGGTGCATTTGTTTTTATTGGAAAGGCAGATGTACAGAGAAAGGGAAAAACACAGAAATTTTTTTCCCTTTTGAGTTAGTTTATGAAAATTCAAGATCCAGTGATCTTGGACACAGATTAAGCAGCCACTACTGTGGAAGGGCTGCTTTGAGCTGAAGACAATAGCTTTCAAAACAGGAAGGTAACAATTTTAATCTGTAGAAATGTATGCAAGTATGATCTGTTTTATTTCCAGAGGTTAAGTTAGAGAAAGGAGAAATTGTCAAAATGATTTTATTGTCAAAAGGCAATCTTCCCAATTCTCCAAAATGTAAACATATGTCAAAACATGTTACACACTTAAAAAGACTAACGCGCAGGGCAATTCTTTAAAAAAAAACTTTATTTGAAAGGCAGACACAGACTGTGAGAGACAGAGGACTCTGGTGGTTCACACCCCAAAGACTCAGACAGATGAGTGGGCCAGGAACTCAAACCAGGCCTCTCGTGTGGATAGCCCAGTGCCGTTAAGGTGCACATGGACAGGAAGCTGGAATGAGAAGCGCAGCCAGGGCTTGATTCAAGACATGCCCTAATGGAGAGTGTGGGTTTCCCAAACAAGGTCTTCGCTACTGAGCCAAATGCCTGCTAGGACAGTTCTTTAATTTATCATTTGGCTGTTATTTGTGTAATGCCTTTGGCCTGCCTCGCTCACTAGGTATGGGGAATGGTAAGAAGACAGAAGTATATATAGAGAGGAAGACCAGAACTACAACCGGCCTGTGGTTTTCTAATACATGGGGAATCTATGAGGAATTCTCAGTCTTAATTTCTTTTTCGCTCTTAGACTTCTTGTATTAGAGGTGTGTTCTCTATTGGACTAGGAAGCAATCAACAGGTATTTGTTTGCATTTTATGTTTTAAAATAAATGACTATATTTGTGCTGTCAAATCTAGGAAGTATGATTGAAAATAATAATCTAATGGCCACTTGGTTGATAGGCTAAAACCTTAAGTTCTAAAAGTTATTTTCTTCATAATGACAATAAAAGTGCTTTTTTTATTGTTGATCTTGAATTAGGTAAATTTAAGAAAATATTCCAAACAATAGAGTCTTGTGTGAGTCCTGATACTGGACTGCATGGTTTATATCTCCTTTACTGTTATAAATTTTAGTCAATGTTCAACCTGGATCAGAAACTTAAATGGCCTTTTATCTAAATTAATTAAGCAGAGGAAAGCAGTGAGTCATGGGGAGAGTGGCTTGTTTTCTGAGTTTCACAGAGCTTGCCCAAAACCAAACTGGTGACTTAAAGTCAAGCTTGTGGACTCCAAATTTGGTGTGTTTTTGCTTGGGTGGAGAGTGAGAATGGACTTTGTTAGACACGCTTTTCCTTTCTCTCTCTTTGTGAAGGGTGTCTTCTCAGAGAGGTGGGTGATTATGTCTGCATTGTCTTAGGTGGGCTTCTTGCAAAGCTGGTTTGAGGCAAGGATCAGAGTTCATTGATCTTAAATGACAGGTGCTTCTTGGAGGCACAGGGGCCGTGGGCACAGCAGTGAGACAGGGAAGGAAAAGCAGCCAGGAAAACCTGTGCTGATCTGCAGATTCTGCAGTGAACAGAGAGGTTCCCTCATGCTGGGGATCTTCCAGAGCCTGGGCAAGTTAGCAGCTAGGCTGTTTATTTATCAACTTTTGTGTCACCATTTGAGGGCTTCTCCTGGAAGCTGCTGGCAGGAGAGCCAGGCTCCCTAGAGCAAGGCCTCTTCCATGGGCTTGGCAACTGAGTGGGAGGCTTTGGGGAGGGATCTGGATGGGTCAGCAGCAGCTCCTGCCTGCAGCTACATGGAAGAAATGGGAGAAGATGCAAGTGGGGCTGCTGCACAGTGTGAGACCTAGCGGACAGACTCCTTGTCTGCGCCTGTGTTCTGCTTCCCCTCCGTGTGCTGTTGAGCCCGGAGGAGCCGTTACCCTGCATGTTTTCTGGGCCTCTCCAGAATCCCTCTCCTAGCCTACTGGGAGCCCAAGGTGGGCATGAGTCACTGCACTGGTCTGTGGCTTTGTTTTCTGGTTTCTGGGTGAGTTCTCCAGGAGGCACGAGAAGGAAGAGAAGCGTGAGGTTGGATTGTCATCCCAGGTCTCTTCTTGCCCCCACGATCTTGGCTGCCTCCATCCTCCCTCCCCCTAGGATGTCCTCTCTTGTGTCTTCAGCTCCTTCTTGTGGTTCCTGTGAATCTGTCCTCTCATCCTTGCAGGCCTAGGACTCAGCATGCCCTGGTTGCTTTCCCTTAAGGCTGCCCTTACCTGGTCAGTGAAACCTCATTCACCCATTTCAGCTCATGCGCAGGTTGTGTCTGTTTCCTGTCTGGGTCCATCACCATCTCAGGGGCATTGGCTCCTTAGACAGAATTAGATGACATGAAATGGTTGGAGACATGATGAAGACTTAAGATACCGAAGTGTAAATTGTGGTTGTGCCCTAAACACTTGTAGGATGTAGGATTCATGAACTGAGAGAGGGATGCTTATTAAAGAAGACATTATTGGAGAAGTGCCTTAGGTTGCATTTTGTCTTTTTCTTTTTCTTTTCTGCTCTGTGGGAGGCTCTGTTTGAGTAGTGAATTGAAAATTACAAGTTCTACTCTTATCATGGCCATGTAGTTAATTACAATTTATGTGATTTACAGACGGAAGGGTAAAATGGATCTATCCATCTGGAAGTTTCAGAGATTTGTCTCATGTCTTTCAATTTTAAGTAAGTAAATCCTTTCTCCTAATTCCTTACATTTCCCATCTCGTTCTAATGGAGTATAATCCATTTCTTAGTAGGTTTTTTTTTAAAGCTGGTATAAAAGGCATTTCAGGCTGCTTAGAATAAGGCTGTCGGGTACGGAAAGCACTCACTCTGTGTGTACTTATGGTGGACTCATTGTGATTCAGGCACTTATGCTAAACACCAGGGACTCCGTAATGCACAATGTCTAGATGCTGCTTTCAAGGAACGCAGGACATGTTGGGAAAATAAAACTTCAAACAGATGGTTATTATAAATCCTTTCAAGTGTTATACATATAGAGAAGAGTTTTATGTGTAGTTCAGAAAAGACCAAGGGGTTGGCGACAGAAAAGCCTTCATGGAAAATGTGGTGCTGTGTCATGTCTTGAAGGATGATGCCGAGCTTATTGGAGGATATAAGGGGACAAGTAGTAGGAAAGGAGCTATGGAATTTTCTGGGGCTCCCAAGAAAGTATATGATTTGGACCAAATGCTGGTGGCCTTTGGAGGAATGCCTGGACTTGACGCCAAGGGCTAAAGTGATAATCTCATCCTTAATACTCATTGTCACTTAGAATAATACAGACTGCACATCCAGTTGAAAAATATGGTGGGAATGTAAACAATACAAAAACCGTGGCTTTAAGAATCTTACAGGAGATGTGTTACTGGAGCTCGTCTGTCAAATAAGCTGAAGGCTGAGCAGAGTAGCACCTCTCTGGAACTCATGATCATCTCCAGGTGGGGAGGTCGGCCAGCGGGTGCTGTCTATGGCTCTGTGCCTTTGCTCGGATTTGGATGCACTGGGATCAAACTCACACAATTGTCATGTACTAGAACAGGGAATGCTGGTGGGCTACTTGGGGGTATGATGGGTTTCTCCTTCAGTCAGTGATGGTGAGTGTTGCCAGCTGTCTTGCACGACCACCTGTTTAGCTGGACACAGTTGATACCAGAATCCTAGATACTGCTGCTTCCAGTTATTTTAGTTCCTGAGATCTCAGGGCTCAGTCATCTTGCTGCCCTCATGTAGGCGGATTGATGCAGACTGTCTTGTCAGTACTGCAGGTGTGGATAAGCACGGGTCTCGGGGACATGGATCCCCAAAGAATTTGTGAGTAGACATGGTTGCACAAATCCTATTCAGGGCTGTTTTCTTATCACAGAACTTTAGTTCTCATTGATCATTGATGACAGGGACAGCAACAAAGTTTAGTCGTATTTCATGGGGTTGGGATATCAAAATTCAGTATTCAGCATGTATTTCCCATCTTGCAAAGAGTTCTTTTTTATATCTGGTTTATTATATTATTCCCTTATTTTCTGCTTTAGTTACCTATTGCTTTGCAACGAACCACACCAAAATTTGTTACTGAGAACAAGCACTGTCGTTTACACTATTTCATGACTTGGACCCAGCTTAGCTAGGCAGTTCTGCTTGTTGTCGCGTTGGCAGGGGTGCAGTTCTCTAGGAGTTGAAATGAGTTGGAATGCTCAGAATGCCTCACTTTTAAGAGCACTTTATCTAGCTGTAGAATTGGAGCCCACTGGGACTGTCCACTGGACCATCTTTGTTCTCTTATATTTGGCCTCTGTCCATGAGGGCTGATAGCATGAGGGCTGGTTCTAAAAGGGAGCATTATAAATGGGCTGATGTGGAAGTCAGATCCCACAATACCAGAGTTTGTAAGTCCTGGATGACTGCCCTTCCACATTCTGTAAGTCAAAATCATTTCAGATTGGCTTCCAAAAGAAGAGAAATAGACTTTTTAATGGAAAGAGTGACATTTTGTAATCACCCACGCACGTACATGTACATACATACACGTATGCATATGCCCCAACTTGTCTTCAAGCCTTACTGTTCCTGGAAATTTTATGTCCATAATCTCTGGATTCAAATGTTCTCAAAAAGCACTGGTTATTGTCTGTCCAAACATCTACTTGAGGAGGGTTAAGTCTGGGGCTTCTATTTTATTTTTCTAAGATTTTATTTATTTGAAAATACAGGGTAGCAAAGACAGAAAAAGCAGAGAGAAGACAGAAAGTCACAGACACCTGTGGTTAACTTCCCAAACTAGTGTGATGGCCAGGGCTGGGAGCCAGGAACTCCATCCAGGTCTCCCACACAGAAGGAAGGGACCCAAGCCCCTGCGCCATCTTCTTCTGCTTTCTCACACATATTAGCAGAAGCAGATCAAGAAGCAGAGCAGCTGATACTCAAACCTACACTCCTGTGGGATGTAGATATTGTGGACAAGGGCTTGACCTGCCCACATGCTGGCCCTTCTGAAGTTTTTCTTGGAGCAGCTGCATGACCCACTCTCTCCCTTATTCTCCAGATTCACCTTTTTTGTATTAAAACATCATTTTCTTATAAATTTCTTCCAGTGCACTTCTAGTCCTGCTTTCATGTCCTGTGCTAGGTAATTTATCACTCACTTTTTGGATCTCAGCTCTAGTATCACTTCCTAAGGGCAGCATGGCCCTGTGGATCGCTCTTAATAACTCTGCACCTGTATGATTGCTTCATCACTGCCTGAGTCCTGCCAGAGGTTCTTGAAGACCAACCTATGTATCTGTGTATGAGTCTTCTTGGGCACGGGCCAGTATTTATTATCTACAAGAGTTAAAAATTTAGTGTTGTTGCATGGAAATAAAATTATTAAGGGGAGAATATCTTAGTAGTCTTATATATATATAAGAATGACTTTGCTGCAGGAAATATTAGAATGTAGTTTGTTGGGCAGTCCCTAGCTCCACGGTAAGCCTTATGGAGTCAATGAAGTTCTATCCTTAAGAACACAATGGTGGGACCAGTGCTGCGGCTTAATAAGTTAACTCTGTGATTGCGTTGCCAGCATCCCGTATGGGCACTGGTTCATGTCTCAGCTGCTCCACTTCTGATCCAGCTCCTTTCTATGATCTGGGAAGACAGCAAAGGATAGTTCAAGCCCTTGGGCCCCTACACCAATGTGAGAGACCCAACCAGAAGCTCCTGGCTCCTGGCTTCAGATTGGCTCAGTTCTGGCCATTGCAGCCATTTTGGGAGTGAACCAGTGGGTAGAAAATCTTTGTATGTCTTAGCTCTGCCTTTCAAATAAAAGTAAAAATAAAGGGCTTGGCACAATAGCCTAGTTGTTAAAGTCCTCACCTTGCATGAACCAGGATCCTGGCTGCTCTAGTTCCCTTCCATCTCCCTGCTTGTGGCCTGGGAAAGCAGTGGAGGATAGCCGAAAGCCTTGGGACCTGCACCCGCGTGTGAGACCCAGAAGAAGCTCCTGGCTCCTGGTTTCTGATTGACTCAGCTGGGGCTGTTGTGGTCACTTGGGGGGTGAACCAGCAGATGAAAGATATTTCTGTCTCTCCTTTTTCTCTGTACATCTGACTTTCCAATAAAAATAAATAAATCTTTTTTAAAAAGTAAATTTTCTTTTTTTTGAGGAACACAATGGTGAGACTGCATGTTATTTCAAGATATTGTAGAAATTTTCTTAGAAATAGACTATAAATATTTGATTAAAGCAAAAAAGCCCAACATTTTTCTTTTTGTTTCTATCTCCCTATTGACCCAGAGGTGTTTGTGATGTGGGACTTGGTGACTGCCAGGCTAAAACTGCTCATTCCACTCCTGCTTAATCTGGGAAACTAGTGTCTTATTGGACTGTAAACCCAAGACTGGTCAAACTTATGCCTATTCACAAAATATGGCTACACATATGCCGTGCGGACCTAATGAGAGGATCAGATAAATAGGCCATCATAGCTTCCAAATGGGGACTGCAGTAGTCAGGGCTCTTTTATGGAGCATCCCGATTTGAGCTGTGTTTATGTATAGGAATAGATTAGGAAAAGTGACATAGAATGGAGAAGAGAGAGCCTGCTCAACTGGGAGGTTAGTGCCCATTTGTGGAAGTTAGTGTGAGAATGGGCAAGAAAGCCTTCGCACTAAGACAGTGCAAGTGTGCAGGATGGGGTGGGAGGTTACATGGCAGAGGGCCATGCCAAGCCAGTGGGTGAGATCCTTGCAGACCAGAGTGAAGAGACAGAAGGCTTGTAAGCAGGGGACATCTGAGAATAAATCCTGTGGATTTGGGCATCATGCTGTTGGCAGTTGGCAAGGCAATTTTGACAAGGGAAGAAACTGGGACCAGTGAGTCCACTTGGGAGGTTGTCGTCTCAGCACAAAGTAAATGGGAAGAGAAGGAAGTGCCAAACTATGGTGAAGAAGAAAAAGTGGTGGATTTTCATGTTGGGATTCACGGTGAGGAAGATGGCAAACAGAAAGAGATCTCAAACCTTGGTAAATGAACATTGCTTCCCTGATCGTGCAATGTTGGGCGGCCTAGGAAGTGAAATGTAGACGCAATGGTAGACAACTTCAGGTGAGTTTGAAGATAAAGGCTAGAGATGCAAACAAAAACACCAGCAGATGGTGTGGGATTAAATAAACACAATGAACACACACTTGGAGTTTTTATGAGCATTTGAAGCAGGGTAAGTTTAAAAAGTATTTCATCAAATATTTACATCTAATTCAACCATCAAATCTTTTTTTTCAAAGACATGTATATTCAAAGTACTTAGCTCGTTGAGCTGGTTGTGTTCCCCCAGCCTGCTTCACCCACATTCCGTGGGAGCTGGCCAGCTGCTCTCCCAGGGGATGCTCTCACTCACCTGCAATCACTGGCAGCACAGCAGCTGCAGTAAGCCTTCCACTGAGATCGTGTGGCTCTGTCCACGCTTGCAGTGGCTTCCCAGCACGTGCGGAGCACAAGCTGATGTCCTTTTTAGGGCATTCAGGGCCTGGCACGGCCCGTTGCTTACGACTCCTTTCTTTGTTCACTCCTCAGCAGGTGTCCCCAACCATAGTGAACCCCCCGTGAATGTCATGCTCCCTCCAGGGCCTACGTGTTCTCCCTTGGCTGGGCAGCTTTCTTCCAGTGTCTGCAGGGAGTGTTTCCTCACCTTCTCAACATCTTTGCCAACTGGGACCTTCCTTTTCTCTCCCTGAGTAATGTTGCCATCCCTGGTGGCATTGTTGGTCCTATTTCCTGGTGTCTTTTCATCCTTAGCCTTTGTT